>NC_140175.1:60238309-60788309 GCF_963971535.1 Notolepis coatsorum | reverse complement strand
TATAAATAATTTGATTTGCTATTGCATGCACTCATCTGTGTTTCACTACACACATGAGTGCATGCTTACCAACTGTCCGTCTGCAACACTACTATCACCGACATCTAAGAAGGGAGATCCCCCCCTTGAATGGCCCTTCTAAGGTTTCTCACCTCCACACTGCCTGTGGAGCATTTTTTTCCTATTGCTAGGTTTTAGTGAGTTTTTCCTTACCTTCGCGTGGGGTATGTCTGGGAGTGTTGCATTCATTTATTTTGCAAATAATTTACTATTTCATCTTATTTTATATTTAAAATTACTGCTACTACTTATTGTTATCATTCTTGTTTTCATTGTTGTGCACTGTTGAGTCTGAGCTCGAAATACAAAAATGTCATTACATGCGTTGTGTATTTGACAAGTAAAGAACTTGAACTCATTTTATGCCTGTCTTTTTATTAATTTTTTACTGCTGTTTTTATGTTTTTTAAATGTTTTTATTAAGGATCTCCATTAGCTGGTGCCATGGCTCCCAGCTAGTCTTCCTGGGGTCCACACAACACAATACATAAAACAGTTAATGCATAGATCAATACAAAAGTTAAAAACAAGGATTTAGTAGCAAATAAGATACTTTCACAGATGCTATAGATAGAAATAAAAAACTAAACAATTAACAAAACATACAATAAATATCCATTTTTAAAGATACAAAATGATAACTTGTAGGCTAATAGGCAAAAACCCATACATTAAGGCAACAGCTGTAATTGAGTTTTTAGTTTCTTTTTAAAAATCGATTTACTAAAAGTGTAGAGATAACTAGGTAGGTTGTTCCAGAGTGTTATGCACCTATAAATAAAAAAACGCTTTAAAGCATTGGTTCTAGGACGAGGGAGTACAAACTGACAATTTCTGGCCCCTCTTGTATTATGGTCTTGTATAGAGCTTCTGTAAACAAGTTGCTCAAACACAAAATATGGAGTCTTGCTGTTAATGACTGATTTACACAATACAAATGAGTTAGACGATAACCTTTTTTCAACTGTGAGCCAGGAGAGACCAGCATGCATACGGTTGACATTGGACCTTAGTGAGCAACCCAAAGCCAACCGTGCTGCCCTGTTCTGGACTACCTGTAGTCTCCTGATCTCACCTTTGGTGGCAGATGACCAGATCACAGAACAATAATCAACATGACACAGGACTAGACTCTGAATAATCTGACGTAGAAGAGGACGATCAACAAAAGAAGCACATTTTCTAACAATGCCTACAGCTCTTCCCATCTTTGAGACAATGTTAGTGATGTGGTTTGACCAAAATAGAGTACTATCCAGTGTCACTCCAAGGAGCTTAATGCTTTCAACTTGCTTAACTATGGAGTTGCATGCATTTCAAATAAGCTTTGGGTTACAAGACAACCCATGCCTCGATCCAAACACCATACTTTTTGTCTTAGAGATGTTCAGTACAAGCCTGTTAGCTACTATCCAATCATTCACATCATTAAATTCTCTGCTCAGGACTTCATTAAGCATACCATTTGATGGACAAGCATAATACAAGGTGGAATCATCTGCATATTGGACCAATTTGGCATTCTTAGTAGCCCACGGTAGGTCATTGGTGAACACTGAGTAGAGCAGAGACCCTAGGGAGCTCCCCTGTGGAACACCACACTCCAAACTTCTACTACTAGATAGGCTGCCATTCAAATAAACCTGCTGAGATCTGGAGGACGGATAACTGCATCCACATCAAAGCCAGGGGATTAAAACCATAGTTTATCAATCAAGAGAGAATGGTCAAGCACATCAAATGCAGCACTGAAATCTAAAAACACAGCTCCCACTATCATGGAGTTATCAATAGCTCTGAGCCAGTCGTCAGTCATCTGAACTAGAGCAGTCGATGTGGAGTGACCAGTTCTGTATGCATGTTGAGACTCTGTAGCCAGACTGTTAAACTGAAAATATTCTTGGATTTGTGCAAAAACACACTTTTCCATGATTTTGCTTAAAACTGGTAAAATGCTTATAGGTCTGGAGTTGCCCTCATTAAAAAATGATTTGGAGTCTTTGGGTAAAGGAGTAACCTTAGCCTCCTTCCATCTCTTTGGACATAGTCCCACTTGTATACATCTATTAATAATATGACACACTGGACTTAAAAGCTGTTCTTAAATCTTGAACTCTTGACATGTATGGCCGGTATCTCCTCCCTGGGGGAAGGAGCTGAAAGAGGTGATGTGCTGGGTGAGACTGGTCCTTGATGATACACTTGGAGCGGTGGAGGCAGCGGGAGGTGAAGACGGAGGTGATGTTTGGTAGAGGAGTCCCGACGATCCTGCCTGCCACCTTCACCACCCTCTGTAGAGCCTCTTGCTCTACCTTTGTGCAGCTGGAGAACCACACAGACACACCGTAGGTCAGCACACTCTCTATAGTTACTGTCTGTACAATACTGCTGTAGGCCTATAATACTTATGTAAATAAGTAAGGCAATTGAAATATATCTGCAGTACAGCTCAATACACACAATTGTTAAGGGGATGCAGACCAGAGAAAGACTTCCATTTTCAATTCATCATAAATGTACAGTTCCCTCCCCCTTGTATATATTTACTGTATGTCACAAATGTAACAGTACTGCATGGTCTGCATCCCCTTAACAATTGTGTGTATTGCGCTGTACTGCATTCTGCAATCTGTTAATAAAGTTTTCAATCAATCAATCAATCAATCCGGGCCTGTGACGTCACTGTACCCATTCTGCAATCTGTTAATAAAGTTTTCAATCAATCAATCAATCAATCAATCAATCAATCAATCCAGGCCTGTGACGTCACTGTACCCATTCTGCAATCTGTTAATAAAGTTTTCAATCAATCAATCAATCAATCAATCCGGGCCTGTGACGTCACTGTACCCATTCTGCAATCTGTTAATAAAGTTTTCAATCAATCAATCAATCAATCAATCAATCAATCAAACAATCAATCAATCAATCGGTCACTGTACCCATTCTACAATCTGTTAATAAAGTTTTCAATCAATCAATCAGGGCCTGTGGCGGTCACGTGTACCCATTCTGCAATCTGTTAATAAAGTTTTCAATCAATCAATCAATCAATCCCGCAGTGCAACGTGACCCAAATCAGCCAATGCCCGCAGTGCAACACTCCAATTCAGCCATTGGGTGGGACGGTCACGTGACCCAAATCAGCCAATGGAAGCGAGTGTCCTCAGCCCGCCGTATCCTGAGCCCGCTGGCCATTGGGTGGGACGGTCACGTGACCCAAATCAGCCAATGGAAGCGAGTGTCCTCAGCCCGCCGTATCCTCAGCCCGCCGTATCCTCAGCCCGCTGGAGACGTGGTTCTGCAATATCAATGTGTGTAGCCTGAGAAATAAGATACAATAACTTCCTTACAATAACCATATAATATATAAATAGCCAGCTAATAGGAAATAGGAGTAATTCCAGATATTGATACATACATTGATGAATACAAAAACGGGGCGTATGGCAAAACTTTTATTTTATAAACGGAAAGGTAAAAATAAACACAACACATGATGTATTCTTAATCTTACTAATAGGCTACATAAAAGCCTAAGAACAGTTTAATAAACCAATCATATGGCGAATCGACATGGGTTTAATGCGTACACCCCCCTCCCCCCCATTATCCACCCCCCTCCCCCCCTGTAGAGGATGAGACGTGCAGTGACCGGAAGCCCGCTCTTCGTCAGCGCGAGTGTCCTCAGCCCGCCGTATCCTCAGCCCGCCGTATCCTCAGCCCGCTGGAGACGTGGTTCTGCAATATCAATGTGTGTAGCCTGAGAAATAAGATACAATAACTTCCTTACAATAACCATATAATATATAAATAGCCAACTAATAGGAAATAGGAGTAATTCCAGATATTGATACATACATTGATGAATACAAAAACGGGGCGTATGGCAAAACTTTTATTTTATAAACGGAAAGGTAAAAATAAACACAACACATGATGTATTCTTAATCTTACTAATAGGCTACATAAAAGCCTAAGAACAGTTTAATAAACCAATCATATGGCGAATCGACATGGGTTTAATGCGTACACCCCCCTCCCCCCCAGTATCCACCCCCCTCCCCCCGGGCACGGGCAGGGTTGCAGTGCACTAGTAGGGATGTCCCGATCCGATCACGTGAAAAAAAAAGTTTTGTTTTATTCAACAAACATGACCATCTTCACGTCCATCTTCATGTCTTAAACTCATACTGAAGTCTTAATTTTGGTTTTAAATTACATATCATCATTCATTTATTTATTGTCACACAGAGCAGAAGAATTTGCCAAAACAAATGCATTTCCTTTTATTTACACCGTCGGACGACAGTGACGTATGCCGAAAATAGCAGATCTCACAACGTGTTGCTCCCGCAAGTAAACACGGGCAGGTTATGTCCACCTGATGACTCGGAGCAGCTACACAAAATGTCTGAAGTTTGGAAGCATTTTAAAATTGAAACCAAAGCCAGTCCAATATAGCCAGTTGCAATGTTTGCAAGGCGGACGTTCAACGTTATGTGACTAGAGCGAGCAAAGGAATGGGGGACGTCTTTGCCTCTGCCAAACAGCTGTTTTGAATGCCTCGTTTGAATGAAGAAATTTCACCTGGATAACATTCGCTTTGTGAGGATTATTCGTCTGCGTTTCAGACCAAAATGGAGCAAATCATTACGTAAGTCGAACACTGTGAATGTATACTAAATGCGCAAACAGATTGAAACTTTGAATATTTCTCATATGGTGAATGTAATGTGAGGCGCCACGCTTGACTGGGGCTATATGATAGCATCAATATATGAGCTACATTGCCGCTAGCGTTAGCTAGTCCTGGCTTTAAAGTCACTGTTAGCTTGCATGGTATCCAATGCTAGCTAGGCAGACAGTGAAGTGATGCTACTGTAATGTATAGCTACGTGACTAGCTATCATTAGCTAAAAGAGCCCTCGCAGTGAATCTTTCATGACTCTCTGCAAGCTAACTAAGCTTGTGTCGTTTTCTAACAAGCTAACTGGCGTGAGGCAGCTAGGCTAGGTAACATTAGCTAGCTATTAATAAACCAGCTACCGTTAGCTAGCAATCTTTCTTTACCACAATATCATTTTATGTTCTTTACCTGTAAATGTTATTTCACACTCCAGTTTTTTCATCAGTCTCTTGTGAAACTGAACTACGATTTAAAATTATTCTAATCTAGTTGACGTGGTCATGATTTAAGAATGGTTGTTGTTGTTTTTGTTGTTGTTGCTACTGCTGCTGGGGATGTGAACGGATGGGCTTTGTCTCGCTTCGCCAGTTTCTGACAAAAATGCGTCAAATTGGTTATTAATGTGAAAGATCGGATCGGGAAAGATCGGTATCGGCAGATACTCAAAATCACATGATCGGGATCGGATCGGGAGCAAAAAAAGTGATCGGGACATCCCTAGTTATTGGTAATCAATAATCAGAAACGACGTCCCCCCCCCCCTTTCATGCATTCATGGTGGACCATGATACCGACAATATGCATTTTAAGTTTTAGCTCTAGCTTGTCTATAGCCGAAACGCCATTCGATTTAACGTTATTAGCTTAGCACCCTATATCTCACGTTCCAGGAAATACCCCAGAACATTCTGCTATAACGTTCATATTCACGACGCTATAAAATGGGAACGTATTGATGAAATCTTTTTTATTTAAGGCATATTGAAGGGACGGTTTATAGTGTCAATTGACAATGAGAATGGAGAGATAGCAATAATATAAAGTATAGATTTAGCTCTACAAACAGCCTCACGCACAATGAAAGTTTGTTTTGATATGCTGGCCGTATAGAGTGGGATTAGACGGATCCCAATGGCCTCGAATGTGTTAAAAGTTTCAATCAATCAAATTTGATTGATTGAAAATGTTATTAACAGATTGCAGAATTGGTACAATACAGTAAGGCTCACTACACACAATTGTTAAGGGGGTGCAGACCAAATCAAATCAAAGCAAATGTATTTGTAAGGCCCGACAATACACGTTAATGTCCCCATGGGCCGTACATGTCGTCTTTAAACAAGTCAAGAAGCAACATCACAATAAGTCAAGAACAAAACAAGAACACCATAAGGTCCAAAACATTTAAAATAAATGCAAAATAAATAAATGCAACACTCCCAGACATACCCCACGCAAAGGTAAGGAAAAACTCACTAAAACCTAGCAATAGGAGGGGGTTAGAGAATTCCCATGTTTGTAGTGGGCGGAGATGGAGCAATAAATACATGTAGTGAGCATATGCATACATGGTGACAGTAGAATCATAGTATATAAGAAAATTGTGAAATAGAGTCATAGATAGACTACTGCAAGCGTATGGATACAGGATGAGATACAAGACAATAGCTCAGGGCCGTATGCCCTGTGGGGGCAGGAGAAGTCACTCAGAATGTTCAGCACTGCAGGCCAGACAGAAGACGGTATGAAGCTGTTCCATGGGACCGGTTGAGACAGAGACAGAGGTTAAAAGGTTCTCCCATGTCTACAGAAAAGCAGACATGGGAGCAAATAGACATCCTAACTAAACTAGACAGATTAATCTAATGGTCAGTCCCCGACCAGGTGAGATCAGGATAGGTTGAAGGAGAGAGAGAAAAGATGGGTCTTAAGCAGGGATTTAAAAGCTTCGACAGAGCAGGCGCCCCTGACGACGGCAGGTAATTTGTTCCACAGGTAGGGAACACGGTAGACAAAGGCTCTGTGGCCGGCGGATTTCTTGTGAGCGCAGAGCACGAGCGGGCGAGTGAGATCGAGATTGCGAGAGATGAGATCGGATAGATAGAGCGGTGCAAGCCCATTTAAAAAAATATTCTGTGAGGAGTAGCACTTTAAAGTATTCTGTGAGGAGTAGCACTTTAAAGTCAGATCGGGCTTGAATAGGAAGCCAGTGTAGGGCGGACAAAACTGGTGTGATGTGATCAAATTTTCTAGTTTTAGTTAGTATCCGTGCAGCCGCATTTTGCACGAGTTGAAGATTTTTGATGCTTGAATTAGGTAGGCCTGAAAAAAGTGCATTACAGTAGTCTAGACGTGATGAGACAAAAGCATGAATTAGGGTTTCAGCATCAGCCAGAGTTAAAATGGCGCAAATGTTTGCGATATTACGAAGATGGAAGAAGGCAATTTTGGTGACATTTTTTATATATGCATTAAATGAGAGGGAGGAATAAAAAATGACTCAGAGGTTTTTTATGGTGGAGCTCTGGGATACATGACAAGTATCAAAGTTGAGGGAGATGTCCTGAAACAGGACTCTGCGGTTTGGGGGTCCAACAATTAACATCTCAGTTTTATCTGCATTAAGGAGTAGAACATTTGCGACATCCACTTTTTGATGTCAAGCAGGCAAGCCTCAAGATTTTGTAATTGGGAGGGATCATTTGGCTTAATAGGTATATATAATTGGGTGTCATCAGCGTAAAAATGAAAGTTTATGCCAAATTTGCGTATGATATTGCAGAGGGGTAGCATGTAAATCGAAAATAGCAAAGAGAAAGACTTTCGTCTTGTTTACACCAGGGTCCCCCATTTTCAATTCATAATGAATTGTAAGTAGGGTGCAACTAGCACCATGCAATCTATTCTTTGTGGATCTAGCCCAAGTGTCCCTACCAAAGTTCAAATAAAACCTAGGCCCCTGACCACATGGGTAATTTTCCACCAACCAACACAAATGAGCACTGACGAGATAGCACGAGCCAAAAAACACACAAAAAATATACGATATGAATTTATCTTATATAGTAACCTTTTCATGGGATAGCAGACGCCAAAACACTGATGTAAAATATACTATATGAATGAAATATATATATAATATTAGAGGTGGGCATAGATTAATATTTTTAATCTAGATTAATCTATCTGCAATCCTGGAGTAATCTAGATTAAAATGGCTCATTTGAAGTCTGCCAAAGGCATTCAAAATATGTGTGTTCTACACAGTGTTGTGCAAGTTACTGAAAAATAGTAACTGTTACTTTACTAGTTACCCAAATACGACATGAGGCCTTTATGTAAGAGGATAACATTATATCAAAGACGGCAATGAAGGACCCACAGAGAGAGAGAGAGAGAGAGAGAGAGAGAGAGAGAGAGAGAGAGAGAGAGAGAGAGAGAGAGATAGAGAGAGACATAGAGATAGACATAGAGAGAGAGAGCAAGAGAGAGAGAGAGAGCTTAGGTTCTAGGTTGAAAATAAGTGCACGCTAGGTTGAATGAATTGATGAACAATTCATGTCGCCGTCGGATTGTTTCATTATAGGCGCCTTACAAGTTGCAACGTTGGTTAAGATATGAAAATACTTG
This sequence comes from Notolepis coatsorum, assembly GCF_963971535.1. Taxonomy (NCBI): domain Eukaryota; kingdom Metazoa; phylum Chordata; class Actinopteri; order Aulopiformes; family Paralepididae; genus Notolepis; species Notolepis coatsorum. The sequence goes on along the minus strand of NC_140175.1, from coordinate 60,779,929 downwards.
CCAGTAGTGGGATGCATTAGCTGCCATTAGCTAGTTTACTTACATAGACTTGTGGTGGAGGTTCTAGCTGTGTTCAACTTCGAACGAGCCCGCCAGCTTGATTTCAGGCAGAAAACTGGTCCAGAAACGAACGTTTTAATCCACACCACAATATGTAAACAAAGGTTTTAACCATCCACAACAGAATACTGCAGTCCAAATGTATTTCCGATGCTTCATTCTTCTCTCAGACTGGGGCTTGACTTTTAAAATATATTTTCAGAATCCATTAAAAAAATAAAGGGGTTCTGTTCTTTAGTCACAGTGAACCTGTAAATGGAGTCACATCCCCTGTCACCACCTCCACCTGTTTTCACCATCTATGGATGGTTTTCACCTGTGTTGTCTGCACCTCCACCATCTATGGATGGTTTTCACCTGTGTTGTCTGCACCTCCACTGTCTATGGATGGTTTTCACCTGTGTTGTCTGCACCTCTACTGTAACTGAGGGGTACAATTCCCTGACTGTATTAAATAAGTATGGTATCATTAAACCACTACTGTCTTATGTACATTACTACTGGCCATACAGTACACAGGTATATCAGATGAACACTTCCCACAATGACACGGTTCCACACAAACTGGGTTATAATAATATTTATTAGCAGCAATGATAGTATATAACAATACTTTACGTAGAGTCGCGCTTATAAGGCGAAAGAATGTGCGTGAGTAAATCAATAACGTAAGTCCATTATCATATTACGCAGGAGATAATGAATACCACCTGTATCTTAGGAATTATATCTATGGTACACTAGTAAGGCAGCGGGAGATACTGGTAGGGTCCCTCCGGTTGTAGGCCAGCAAGGGGAGAGGATTTGTCGGTAGCAAAGTCTGGATCAACGGGGACTCAATAAGCTCCTGCTACGGGAGACGGTACATTACTCCCTTGATCGGCAGACGAAAGCAGCAGCTATTCTCCGGTATGCAGCTCTGCATTGTAGAAAGCTAGCCAGCCTCGGGCGTCCTAGAGGCGGGCTCGACGATGCTCCTCACAGGGTAAATCCCACACAATTGTGGGTGTAGACGATTCTCCGCTCCATCAGTTACAGGACCAAAGCAAATATAATCCGGCCGAAAAGGGCTATGTAGTCGTTGGGTAGGTTATCCAGTGTACATGTCCGCACGGTCCTCGTCTAGGGCTCCTCGGGTGAAGGCGCCAGGTTAAGCTGCCCAGCCTGGATAAGCACACTAGCTGGTACGAGGAAGCGTTGGTGATGCTGGTCACTGTAGAACGGTAGCCGCACGATACACTATACATAAATAGACTATTACTGAATTAATAGAATAGGTCGAACTCGATGGTACAGCGTTAAACTCTGATACTTCAGTTATTAATTCGCACGCGGTCTCAATGCTCTATTTGGGGCCAAACGGGCCCTACTTCACCGCACGTTGTATCGTGGGTGAGGCTTCACTTGGGTAACTCGAACGAACTTCTGTATTCACCTGCGCCATATTTATACGTTAGGCGAACAAACTAGTACCAGCCTTATTCCTGTCTCGTATTCTTGCGCAGAGCCGTTCATGTGCAGGCATGTCTTTGGCGGTGACTTTGAACTAGACCTTGGGGGTATGGCAGTAGGTGCCTAAGGGACCGCTGTCCAATAGGAGAACAAAATATTATGGTCTGTACTAGGTAAAAGGGATATTCCGTGTATATGTACAAAGAATACACAAGGGATATCAGACGATATACAAATATTATGCAATATATATCAATCAATAAATATATATATTCGGTTTAATCTGATCCTTCGTAACAGCCGCCTCCTAATTAGTCCCACCTAATTAGATAAGCAGAGACAGATTAACGCACTGTCCACTACTCAATGTCCGTTGTGAGGAGTAGGGCAATTCACAAAGTCAGTGGGTCATGGTCGTCATTAGGAGAGTCGGGGAGCCTTGGCAACTCTATCAGCCTCGCCACGGGTCGGGTGTATGTCCGCCTCTGGCCGAGCACTTCTGCCGCTCTGACCTTCCCGTCGGCACCAGTGATCACTTTGCTTACGCGGCCGGCCGGCCACGCAGCTCGGGGTAGTGACTGGTCTATGATCATGACGACTGGACGGGGTGAAGGGGGGCTTAGGAGGAAGCGGGCCTGAGACTGCTTTGATCTGTGCTTGACTGTGCCTCCTCCTCCTCCGTCTGTTTCTCTTGTTTGCTCTGTACCCCGTCTGAGGAGGGGCCGGTTCCGGCCGCCCCGTCAAGGAGTCGCTTGGGGTGCTGGGTTCGAGGTCAGCTACGTCTGGAGCGCAGAGATTCACTAATAAACTTAAAATGGCTTACCCTAGTTTTCAGTATAAAGCAATGTTTCTCAGTGAGTGTGTCCTGTCCTTCCTTAACAGAGCCCAGAACTAGACCTTGGGGGTAAGGGACCGCTGTCCAATAGGAGAACGAAATATTATGGTCTGTACTAGGTAAAAGGGATATTCCGTGTATATGTACAAAGAATACACAAGGGATATCAGACGATATACAAATATTATGCAATATATATCAATCAATAAATATATATATTCGGTTTAATCTGATCCTTCGTAACATCTACTGTCTATGGATGGTTTTCACCTGTGTTGTCTGCACCTCCACCGTCTATGGATGGTTTTTACCTGTGTTGTCTGCACCTCCACCGTCTATGAATGGTTTTCACCTGTGTTGTCTGCACCTCCACCGTCTATGGATGGTTTTCACCTGTGTTGTCTGCACCTCCACCGTCTATGGATGGTTTTCACCTGTGTTGTCTGCACCTCCACTGTCTATGGATGGTTTTCACCTGTGTTGTCTGCACCTCCACCGTCTATGGATGGTTTTCACCTGTGTTGTCTGCACCTCCACCGTCTATGAATGGTTCTATGTCGTTAATGGCTTGCTCAGCACCTGTCTGCACTGTACTTCACTTCGTGCACGTGCACTGAATAAAAAATTCCACCATGTACCTTTACATCCCAACATCCGTCTGACCACACCCCCTTCCGCTTACCTTCATAAGCAGGTGTGTGGTCACCTACTCGCCTCCTTCTTCACTTTCACCACAAGGAAGTGCCTTCGGTAGATCCCCACTTGACGAGGTTGTTAGTAGAAGAAAGTTGGAAAACAAGAGATACGTTGACATCATATCTTTATTTTCTCTCTCACTATTTTCGAGAAAATACGGCGATATTGTCTTCGTTACTGGAGTGTCTGGATCATTCCGACCTTCAACGGTTTTTCCGTATTAGGAGCTCACGCCGCTGACATGCTTCCCAGCTACAATCCTCCTTGCTGCGGCTGGATGGGGTTACCCTCCAGCAACACAGCTGGACTGTAGGACGCACCGTCTGTTGTGAGAAGCGGTTGTTTCCAGGTTGGGTACGTACTGTTTTGCTTGCGAGCTCTGGTTGTTGTTGATGCTATGGGGGTTAGCTAACCATTTACAAAACGCCGACCCCAGGCTAGGGTCCTCTGCTCGGCTTAAAACGGTGGTCGGAGGATCTGGGTCTGACGCCCATGATGGCTAATCTAGTGGGCTGTGCTAGGTTCTGGTGATCCCAGGATTCTAGAGCGGATGCTTCTCTGTCCCGTGCAGGCCCCATCTTTCATATACAAATGAAAGTATACCCTAACGAGGAAATGTGGGCATAAGATCTTCTTTATCGGAAGTTCCATGCTCAAAGGGCCCCGTGTATGTCTGGATCACCGTTGACAACTGTGTTCTGACATTTCTTTTTCTTTTCCCTGTTAGGGGAGGGATTGGGACAGCGGCCTGTCTGAAGTGTGGCTTGTTATGTCATTGTATACAGTTCAGGTAATAGCTGCTTAAGCTTGCGTGCTAGTTGTGGACTACTGTTTTAGCCAGTCAGCTGTTTGCTGCGCAGCTGTTAGCTGCGGCGTTAGCTCGCTGTGTTTACCAGGCTGGTATACGTTAGCTTGTTGCTATCAGCCGAATGGCTGTTAGCTTAATGCTACACTGTTGAACGTTTCTGTGACTATAACATGCCTTAAACACTCTGACTACGACGTCATCTTTGACAGAGGATGTTAGTCGAACCTACCGGGAGCCCGGCCGGCGAGGACTGCGTCAACATGGAGAACCGTAGCGGCTGGGTGGCGCAGCGACGCTGCCCTTGTCGTCAACACAGGAATGCTGTGTTTAACGTCTGTGCCCCGTTAGCCAGACTGCAGTTCGCTTGGCCTGCGCTCACGGTAGGAAGGTCCCGACCAGACCTTAAACACATCTTCTTCCTTCCCTTCTAAATGTTTTGTAATAACGATGTTTTCCAAAACGGGTGTTGCTGCAATACATTGAGGATACGACGCGTGTTGTGTGTGAATTGTCTTGTCACTGGTATAGCTTCTTCTCCATACAAATCGGGTTGTTGTTTACATGTGTGAAAATGATCTGTTTAGTTGTGTTGAGAACATCATGTGTGTTCATGTACCGTGTACTCACAACTAAGGGGGTTAATTAACCAAAAAGCTATGCTTAGTGACATATGAGTGAAGAATGAATTCTTTTCTCAGCCTGTAATGACAATGAACAGTGTGTTCACATATTAACAGGGTTACCTGTTCAACTGGGCCGTATCAAGGGTAAGGTAGGAGGGGTGATCCCCCCGGTTCCCTGGGGCTTCCCCACCCTCCTCTCAGACATGTTGTTTACAATATATTGTGTCACTGTGTTTGTGGGGATACGATGTAACCCTTAGCTTAGTTGCTGGGGTTGTGCTAACCGCTTGAGAAACTATATTTTCTTAAAGAAAAGATTGTTTGGTCGCTTTTCGTGTGTGCTTAGCAAGGCCTGTGGCCGATACTAATCGAGGATTCTGTATTCTCTCGTTATGAAAAACAGCGTTCCTCTGTAGCAAGAGTGCACTTGCCATTTTTTGTTGTGATAAAGGGTTGTGTGTGTCTTGTGATCTACAACTGGGTTAGGTTGGCCACAGAAGCACATGTGTAAGTCTGGTACCGGGGCTCTTAAGGGGGCCCTCTCTATTCTGTGTTTTTTCCTTAGTAAAAATCAGATAGCAGGTTAGCACATGAGCTGTGTGAAGCTGTTAGACACTTCATGTAGCTGACTATGACTGTGTCATGCTCTTTTTTTGTCAATACATCGTATCATGGGTGTGGGGTCGTAAAGGGGTGAACTGGTAATCCTTTCCTCCCCTTTTGATGGGCAGGGGTTAAAACCTCCTGTCCTTCAAGGTTCCTGTCACGTTGCTGTTCGGCACGTTACAGGGTAAGAGGGGGGGGGGGGGGAGGGAGTTTCCTGGTCCCACGCCCTGGAAGATTGGGCGTGTGCACCGCAGAAATTCCCCCGCCATAGAGTACGTCACTGTGCGCGTCTCTGTTGGTAAGACTTCCGTGAGTTGTTCAGGTCCATATGATGGATCTGTTTCAGGGAGTGGTCAGGGCTCCTCCTCACGAAGCTCCTACTCGGGCCTTCTGTGAGTTAGGACTCTCCTTCCCTGTGAGGGAGCCTCCTCAGAGTTCAGAGCCTCCTCCTCAGATTGTCAAGGTGAGTAGAACTTCAAAAAGGAGTCCTGCTCTATTGTGTGTGTATTCGATTCAATTCGATTATTGAGTGTGTATTGGTTCAGTGCCTCCTCCTCGAAGAGCCCTAACCCTAATTTTTTCATAGCTCAATGTTGCAATATATTCTTTTCAATCTATACAGCTCGCGTGGGAAGTCTCTCTGGGGATTTCCGTCTCCTCCCTATGGGAGGGTGGTGGGATGTAAAAATGTAAAAAAAATTTACCCTCAGCTGCGTCACGAGGGATTCATGTCAGTCTGTGTTCTTTCTTTTTTGAATAAAAAGAGGAAGGTACATGAAGCACGACGGCTCTGTGTCGTTCTCCCAGACGACTTGGAGGAACAATGTTTGGTGTCTTGCTGGACTATCCATTGATGTGTTTGGGTCTCGACGCATACATAGTGCTGGCTCGGTGTGTTTCTGTTAAAGAATCACACAGGGGCTAAGTGCGCCTTGGTTGCTTGTTAAAACAGCGTTTTTATAGGGCAACTGGGATGGAGTTTTGTCTCTTCCGAGCGCCAGTTTACTAGGTTGTCTCGATGAATTCTCGTTCATATCTGGGGGATGTTAACGGAATAGATCAGAACATAGGTAGAGGGGTCTCACGCCCTTGGGGTGGGCCACTGAGCACGGTCTAAATGGGGACCGTCTGGGTGGCGCCCTCTTTTCATGTTTTAGATCGACTCGCATACCTACCCCCTCTTCTGGAGTGGGCATGTCGGCGTGGTTAGGACACGGGACTGGTCTGGTCGCGCTGGTCCAGGTCAGTTAACCCGTTGTCCGCCGGGGATGCAGATCTGCTGTTCTGGTACCATGAGGGACTTTTGCTTTTTTCGGGGGGAAAAATGCCAGGTTGGTCCGGGTGTCACAGGGTTAGGCGCTATGGAGACCCTTTGTTGGGTACATATTGTACTCTGCACTATCGTAATGGCTTACGGCCATGCCAACCTGTATACGCCCGATCTCGTCCGATCTCGGACGCTACGCAGGTTCGGTCCTGGTTAGCACTTGGTTGGGAGACCTCCTGGGAATACCAAGTGCGGTGTGCTTAGGGCTGGTTCTCCATTCTTTTCACTCCTCTCTCACGCGTGGCGAAGAGGGGGCTGTTGGGGTGGTCTTGGACCTCCTCTGGTAACCCTATGCTTCCCGTGCTACCGGGCCCGGTCCGAAGTAAAGTTTTGTTGATACCGTAGGCCTGGGATAACCCTTTTTTGAAAACTGAAACACTTGTACTGCGGTATAGCCAGTGTATGCCTGCAGGTGAGTTTTGGAGTTTTTTCTTGAAGGGTTATAGGAACAACCACCATCAGTACCAAGAGGGTGGTTGATTCCCTGGTGTGTTGGAACAGTGTCAACTCCCGGGTTACCCGGTTGAGTGTGCCCCTGCACGTTCATGACGTCTGCCAATCATGTCAGCCTTCTCTGCCTCGACCCCTCTGGGTGGGTTTTTCTTTAATGGAGGCTTTGTCATGCAACAATGCCAGCATACGCCCCTTCCGCCGGGGGGGCTGTTTTCAGCTGACTCCTTTGGCGCCTGTCTCGTCCACAGTGCTCCAGGCTCAGGTTACAGCATGTTGCCTGGTTTCCCCGGTGCGCTACCTGCTTCCGTTGGTTAACCTTTTTGTGTGCTTACGGCCATGCTGACTGCCTGTTCTGCAGGGTCAGTGTGCCAGGCGGTGTGCTATTGGGGGGAAAGGGCCCGCTCTTGGAGGGGCCTTATCCGAATACGCTGGCGATGTGGGGGGCGGTGTCACTAAGTGACCACCTGGTGGGGTCTTGATGCCTGGCGTCATTGACCTCTCCGGGCCCCCGTTTTCCAGGGGATCCAGTCCCTTCAGTGGGTCTGGGTCCTCCTTCGTGCTCCGCTGCTACGGCCTTGCCACAGGGTTGGGTTTGCTCTTAACCCCGTGATTTCTGGGGGCAGTAACGAGGTTGTTCCTTCCGTTCATTCCCGGGTGGCATGCGGGTTGTGCGTGTGTGTAGTCGTGGGGTCAAGCCACGGTCTGCTCACCCTGTGCGTTGAGTTGCTTGAGTGCCTCTTCGCACGGTCGGATCCATCGCCCTCCCGTGAACCTCCAATAGGGGGGGTATCCTCCATTAGGGAGGGTCGGGGGGGCTTGGTCCTCCCCGGTCTGATGGTTGTGGGGGGCCTCAGCGGGGTACATTGGTCGGGCTTTGGCTCCCGCTCAGCCCCTGTTGCAGACAGGTGCTGAGCAAGCCATTAACGACATAGAACGAAGGGTTATGTATATAACCCAGTTCTATGAGTTAAATGGTGCGCTCAGCACCTGGACGCCGCTGCGGCCCTTGATCTCGCCTTGTGGTGAAAGTTTGGGAAGGAGGCGAGTAGGTGACCACACACCTGCTTATGAAGGTAAGCAGAAGGGGGTGTGGTCAGACGGATGTTGGGATGTAAAGGTACATGGTGGAATTTTTTATTCAGTGCACGTGCACGAAGTGAAGTACAGTGCAGACAGGTGCTGAGCGCACCATTTAACTCATAGAACTGGGTTATATACATAACCCTTCGTTTTCACCTGTGTTGTCAGCACCTCCACTGTCTATGGATGGTTTTCACCTGTGTTGTCAGCACCTCTACCGTCTATGGATGGTTTTCACCTGTGTCAAATCAGCTCACTGGATCCACCATCTACATGGCACCCCTTTAAGGGGACAGCACTCCCTAATAGGGACAAACAATACTTGAATAGATCACTATGAAACTTTCCCAGTTTGTTATGTACATATAAACTAAGAAAAAATATATTACACGTTTTGTGAATTGTATGTTTATATATGCAAATGAGGCACTTCCCTATTAAATATGCACATATTTGCATGTATCGCCAAGACTCGCATCACCAAAATGGATAATGCCAGATTAAAAAACGTGGTTTCATTTTGTTGATACATTCAAAACGAAACTTTGTATAGAAATACGTTGTGGCTATGTCCTCTTATCAGCCCATACATCAGGAAATACTGTCTACTCTCATAAAAACAAAGAGTTTTGGTATAAAATGTACTATAAACCTGGCTATGAATGATATATATATATCAACAAAACCTTCTATAGAAAGAAGCATAATATGGATGGGAAGAAATGTGGAAAGTTTGGTGTGTGTAGGTACTAGGGAAATGGAGTTCCAACTCTTTGTGTGTAAGTAAAATGCATAAAAACTAGTTTTTCAGAAAACGACCTCAAAGTTTTGTATTGTAAAATGCCATAATTTAATAATAATAATAATAATAATAATAATAATAATAATAATAATAATAATAATAATAATAATAATAATAATAATAATAATAATAATAATAATAATAATAATAACAATAATAACAATAATAACAATAATAATAATAATAATAATAATAATAATAATAATAATAATAATAATAATAATAATAATAATAATAATAATAATAATAATAATAATAATAATAATAATAATAATAATAATAATAATAATAATAATAATAATAATAATAATAATAATAATAATAATAATAATAATAATAATAACAATAACAATAACAATAATAATAATAATAATAATAATAATAATAATAATAATAATAATAATAATAATAATAATAATAATAATAATAATAATAATAATAATAATAATAATAATAATAATAATAATAATAATAACAATAATAATAATAATAATAATAATAATAATAATAATAATAATAATAATAATAATAATAATAATAATAATAATAATAATAATAATAATAATAATAATAATAATAATAATAATAATAATAATAATAATAATAATAATAATAATAATAATAATAATAATAAGTATGCCTCATGGACAGCGGGGGACGCCGTCGTACAGTGATGTTAAAGAACGCTCTCTACGTACCATCGTTCCCACAAGGACTATTCTCTGTAATAGGCTTAGCTGCTACTGCGAACGGTGCCAGTGTTCTTCATTGAAGGTAAACATTTTCTTGTAGAGCCCAACGGTATGCGATTTGACATAGAGGTGTATCAGAGAATGTATTACCTGAAAACAGAGTGTAATGACAATGATATGTGTAAAGTAACCGTCAGCCACGATATTCAGACATGGCATGAGATTATGGGTCATTGTAATTACGAGGATTTACTGAAACTGCAAGCAGTGACAGAGGGCATGCACATTGAAGGTGAAAAGCGTAGACCTGATAAAGAATGTGTTGTGTGCATAAAAGGGAAGTTTGCTCAATCGAGAAACAGAAATCCCACAGAAAAAGTAAAGGTACCCCTTGCGTTGGTTAACACAGATCTTGCCGGTCCAGTAAGAAATTAGTCCACAGGAGGCTTTAGATATGTACAGTCTTTTACAGACGTGTGCACAAGGGAAGTGTTTGTTTACTTTCTTAAAGCAAAGAGTGACACACTCCAGGCCATGGAAAAATCCCTGGCGGACATAGCCCCTTATGGTAACGTGAGATGTTCGAGGTCCGACAACGGAACCGAATTCACAAACAGAGAGTTCCAATCACTGTTGAGGAGGAACAGTATAAGACACGAGACGTCATGTCCATATTCCCCACACCAGAACGGAGTGGCAGAGAGAGAATGGCGCACTCTTTTCGAGATGGCTAGGTGTAAGCTAGTAGATAGTAACTTACCTAAGAGCCTATGGCACTATGCGGTGCAAGAAGCCGCTTACACCAGAAACAGGTGCTTTAATAAGCACACGGGCACCACCCCGTATACAGCACTGACAGGAAAGAAGTGTAATCTAGCCAGAATGCACCGATTTGGATCAGTGTGTATGTGTACCTGCAGGACAGAGGAAAGCTCGAGTCCAGATATGAAAAAGGACTCTTTGTAGGGCATGACAAGGGAAGTGTTACGATACGATACGTGGTGGTAGAACCCAAGGCAGCAGGAATAATAAGCAGGGAGATGAGGCAGGAGTCGATGATCACAATTCAGAGTGTTTACTCAAAAGTACATATGAGTACAACAATAGGCACAGCCATGCTGACACTGACTATAAACCAAACCTAACCAGAAAACGGACATAACACACGAAATCAAAGATGACAAAAGAGAAACTAATATACACTTACTTTTGGACAGAGCAACACTAATAGGACGAATGTTTGATACATACAGCACAGGAACAGCGACGAATGATACAGACAGCACAGGACCAGGTAACATGAAGGAATGTCTCCACACCCAGGTTAGGGCAAGCCACACATAAATAGCAACCCTAATTACAATTGCCCCCAGCTGGGGGGAGACACAGCACAGAGCAAAACAACACACTACCAAATAATCAATACGCCAACAACACTACACAGGGAAACCAATTCACACCAGGGTGGGGAAGTTCAACAACAACAACATACACTGTGACATCCCATTAATCATTCCATTAATTACAGTAAGCAAGTGAGTGATGACATGTATCAACAGTGTCTGAACCAACTGGCTCATCTGGCCACAAGAGGGAGGTAGAGGAGGTAGTAGACCAATGTTAGGAGGTAGGGGACCAGGTAGGCGACCATTGTCAGGAGCGAGGAAATGTTCACTGTTATTCATATAACCGGACCCGCAAGGCACAGCCCTGGGAACGTTACAGGGAAGCCCCGCTTTCCTGGTTTATTATCCCGGTAAAGGGGGAGTGCAGAAACACAGGCTAGTCAAGTTTGTCACAAAGACAACATGTGAGGGCGAGACACAGACAGAGGAGCCAGAGCTGGACTCCAGAGTAAGGTGTGTAGAAACAGAGACACATCGGCCCAGTGTACTTAACACGGTCGTGCAGGCAGACAGTCAGCCACCCCCAGAGGGCGATGACGAGGAGCACCCGAGGGTGACGTCAAGTGCCCCAAGCAGTGGGAGGTATCCCTCAAGGGAACACAGACCCCCAAAGTATCTGACAGACTATGCTCGGAAAGGGAGTGACGAGGAGGACAGTACATCCACTACCGTTGATTACTGCTACAGGGTAATTAGTGGGGTACCTCAGACCTTTAAAGAGGCCATAGTGTCCCCTGAATCAAGTAAATGGGAAAGAGCAATGGATGAGGAGATGAGGTCCCTAGAGGACAACCACACCTTCACGCTAACCAAGTTACCAGAGGGCAGACAGACAGTGAGAGGAAAATGGGTGTATTCAATCAAGGAGGGTATTGAAGGCCACGATAAGTACAAAGCGAAGTTTGTAGCTAAGGGTTACAGTCAGAGGGAGGGGATAGACTACGGTGAAACATTATCCCCCACAGCCAATCTGACCAGTATAAGGGTAGTGGTGCAGAAAGCAGCTGAGGACAATTTAATTCTACATCAGATGGATGTGAAAACAGCCTATCTGCACGCACCCATAGATAGGGAGATATACATGGAACAACCTGAGGGTTACGAAAAGAAAGGGGAGAAGCTAGTGTGTAAGCTGGAAAAATCCATTTACGGCCTGGGCGAAATTGGAACGAGATGCTTCATACATGCCTTATCGAAGATCACTTCCTACAGAACCCAGTAGACCCCTGTGTTTACTCGAGGGAGTCAGAGGAGTCAGGAAAAGTGATCATCGTCATTTGGGTGGATGAATTGATCATAGCAGCAGACAACACCAGAAGCCTAGCACAGGTGAAAGAGATGCTCTCCACCAGTTTCAAAATGAAAGACCTTGGGAGGTTAAAGCATTTTCTAGGTATGGACTTTGAACAGTCTGCCAATTGTGTAAAAATATCCCAGAAGAGATATGTGGAAAAGATCCTGAAACGTTTCGACATGCAAGAATGTAGATCAAGGGAAACACCATGTGATCAAAAACTCAGGAGGATGCTCAGAAACAGATGTAAAAATGTATAGAGAAGCTGTGGGTAGCCTCATTTATTTAACAACATGTACCCACCCTGACCTATGTTTTGTAGTGAGTAAACTGTCACAGCATTTCGCTGACCCCACAGAGGAGCATTGGATCACAGCAAAGCATGTTTTTTGGTATCTAAAAGGTACAGCAGACAGACAACTGTGTTTCAGAAAGAGCAGCGAGGGTCTAGGACTTAAAGCCTACAGTGATGCAGACTGGGCAGCTGACACCACAGATAGAAGGACTACCACCGGATATTGTGTGAGTTTGAACACAGACAGCTCACTGGTTTCGTGGAAAACAAAGAAGCAGCCCACCGTGGCTTTATCAACTTGTGAAGCAGAATATATGGCTCTAGCTATGACCATACAGGAGTGTATTTATCTGGAACAACTGCTCGAAGGGATGTATACCTATGTATATAAGAAGACTGTTGTTTACGAGGACAACCAGGGAACCATTGCGATTGCTAGAAACCCTGCCGACAGAGATGTAAACATGTCGATATAAAATACCATTTCATCAGATCTGTCATCAGAGAAGAAAGGATGACACTGATGTATTGTCCAACGGACGACATGGTAGCAGACGCTATGACGAAACCTGCTTCCAAATTGAAATTGAAGAGATTTGCAGAGGCCATGTTTGGTGTGTAGATATTGACTGCCATATTCTTTTGATGTTTTTGGAGTATATTATTTCCTTTGTAAAATGTATTTCAAAGAAGTTACCCAGTATGCTAATACAAACCTAAGTGGGAGTGTTGAAGTCAGAGGTTCTAGGTAGGATTGTTATTAATTGTCTAACTGCATATATAACTGTTTCCACTAGAGGGCGCTCTAGGCGGAGCCACTCATGATACCACCAGGTGGCGAGTATATAAAGAGATGTCTCCTCCCCCTCTACCTCTTTTCCACCTGCCTCTCAGAGAGAGGAGAACTCTAGTACTGCTGCTTACCATGTGAATAATAATAAACCACGCCAAAGGCTAAAGATAGAAACCATGCCTCTTGACCACATTATTGTCGTCCCATAGCCAGATTCTGTCAACATGCCTGATAACGGAATAATAATAATGATGTTATTGAACTGAACAGAACTACACACAGGCTACAAACAGTGTAGTAACAGTGTAGTAAGTGTAGTACCCTCTAATAGGCAAAAAGATAATCGAATAGATATCACTATGAAACTTTCCCAGTTTGTTATGTACATGCTAAGAAGAAATATATTGCACGTTTTCAGAATTGTATGTTTATATATGCAAATGAGGCACTTCCCCATTAAATATGTGCACATTTATGGATGCAATCAGGTAAAAATGAAGACAAATAAACAACTAAATGTGTGTTGTTGACGTTTTATTGTCACTAGTTTCATAGAAGACATGTTTAGGAAGCAAAATATAACAAAATCTCAATATCGTCGGAAAAAAAAAGCAAAAAGGCGATTTTGGCCTTAACTCGCTTACTGCCACAGTCACTTCACAACACATGTCCATCGTGACTGTGGATATTACTCACGGACCTCCGTTATATATGCAATGTGCAGTTCAATTATGTGGACACAGAAGCTTTGCACTACTGTGTACATACAGTATTGACGAAAGTGTGTTTTAGTAACTTACTTACTTATCCTCTTCGTCCCGGTTGGGGCATAAGGCCGCAATCATACACTGCCACTGAATCCTGTCTCGTGCTTTGGCCTGCGCTTCGTCCCAGGAAAGACCCATCTCCTTCAGCTCCATCATCACTGTCCTTCGCCAGGTGTTCTTTGGTCTACCCCTCTTTCTCTTCCCAACTGGGGTCCATCTCAAGGCAACTTTGGGTAACCTTTCATTGGGCATCCTCAATACATGGCTGAGCCATCTTAACCTCCGTCTCCTTATCTCAAGGGACATATGCAAGCTGCCTGTCTTCTTATAAAGTTCCTCATTCGAGATTCTATTTGGCCAAAAGATGTTGCAGATTCTACGTAAGCAGCTATTGTGGAAGACGTCAACCTTTCTCATATCCTGTTTTGTTACCCTCCAGCACTCAGAGCCATATAGCAGGACAGACTTAACATGGCTGTTGTAGAGCCTGAGTTTGGTTTTAAGGCTATATTGTTTAGACTTCCAGATGTTGCAAAGTGGCTGAAAGCACCTCTTGCTTTGTTGAGACGCGTCTTGATGTCTTTTTGCGTTCCACTTTCACTGCTTATGAGGCTTCCGAGGTATGTAAAGTCTTCTACACATTCCAACGCCTCTCCATTGATGGTGATTGGAGGTGCTGTTGGGGCATTGATGCACATCACCTGGGTCTTTTTATGGTTGATGTAGAGACCAGTTCGCTTTGCATAATTGCTTAGCCGGTCAGACTTCTCCTGGAGGTGGCTACGAGTGGATGACATGACTGCCAGATCGTCTGCAAAGTCAAGGTCTTCCATAAAGGAGAACAGGGTCCATTGGATTCCACGGGGACGGTCTGATGTAGTTTGACGCATAACCCAGTCGATGGTAATCAGGAACAGAATAGGGGAGAGGATGCAGCCTTGTCTTACTCCAGATTTGATGGGAAATTACTCTGTCAAGGTGTTATCAAGGATGACACTGCATTGAAAGTGTTCATAGAATTTTCCAATGATGTTGACCATTTTGGAAGGTATTCCATTATGCCCTTAGGATCTTCCATAGGCTCTCGCGATGAACACTGTCAAATGCCTTCTTAAAATCGATAAAGGGATAAAGGGACGGACAGAAGTGCTATGCCTCGCCAGTTGTCACAGTTTTTCAGGTCACCTTTCTTAGGAAGCTTGCATATGAGGCCCTTGCTCTATTCCCTTGGTATGGCATTGTGCACCCTGGAGGCTGTGGTGATATCTGCCATCAACATTTCTGCATGTAGCATGTCGATTCCAGGGGCTTTTCCCCGCTTCATATCCTTGATTGCCGTTTTTTATACTTCAGCCTGGGAGGGAGGATCGGTATTAATAGCGATGTCATCCAAAGGTTCTGGATCTGCAGGCTCTTCAGGTTCTGGTCCATTGAGCACTTCTTCAAAGTGTTGACCCCATCTTTCTGCTTGTTCCCTTTCAGTTGTTATCAGTTTATTTTGTTTATCCTTAACTAGTTTAGTGTAGGTGTTCCTTAATAATAATAATAATAATAATAATAATAATAATAATAATAATAATAATAATAATAATAATAATAATAATAATAATAATAATAATAATAATAATAATAATAATAATTATAATAATAATAATAATAATAATAATAATAATAATAATAATAATAATGGATTGGATTTATATAGCGCTTTTCACTGACCCAGAGCGCTTCACAGAGTCCATTATTCGTTCATACACAGTCATACCGGTCCTCCTTGGACCGCTTAGCTGTTTAGTGATCCTATACACTATACTGAGTTGTCCTTTAGCTGCAGCCGTCTCTGCTTCACTTGCCAGGTTCTTCACAAAGGCTCTCTTATCCCTTCGGGCACTCCTCTTGACCTCTAAGTGTTTCACCTTGTACTCTTTCTTTGCACGTTCAGTTAGCCTGGGTGATTTTGCACTCAGCAGTTTGTCTTTGGCTTTTTTCCTCTCATACATTTGTGTCCATGTCTGAGGTGTTATCCATTGTTTGTCTCCTTTCTTTCTAAAGCCTATGACACTCTCTGCTGTTTCTTTGTATACTTTTGCGATGTTCCCCCATGTTTTCTCAACATCTCCATTTTCTTCTCCATCCTCATCTTCCAGTGCACTGAAGCGGTTTCTAAGTTCGATGGTGAACTCTTTTTTGGACTTTTGGTGCAAGAAGCTTGTTGATGTCAAACACTTTGCGTCGCTGTTTGGTGTTAGGTGTTGCTCTGAATTTTAGCCTGATCTTGGCTATCACCAGGTGGTGGTCACTGCCAACATCCGCCCCCCGGTGGACTTTGACATCCAGAAGAGATCGTTGCCATTTCTTGTTAACAATGACATGGTCAATCTGGTTGACCGTATGCCCATCTGGGGATCTCCAGCTTAGTTTGTGGATGTCTCTGTGGGGGAAGATGGTTCCATCTATTGTGCATCTGTTGTTAATGCAGAAGTCAACAAGCCTCTCTCCATTGTCATTAATAGCTCCGCAGCCATGCCGCCCCATTGCATCTTCTCTCCGGATGTTATCATTTCCAACTTTGGCATTCAAATGTCCCATAATCAGTAGCATGTCATGTTGTAAGTAAGTAAGTAAGTAAGTAAGTAAGTAAGTAAGTAAGTAAGTAAGTAAGTAAGTAAGTAAGTAAGTAAGTAAGTAAGTAAGTAAGTAAGTATTTATAAAGCACCTTTCATACATGTCATGTAGCTCAAAGTGCTGTACACAAATATAGGCATATATAACGATAAAAGCAATAAAGTCACAGTGATCAGTTAAGATCAATGTTTAAAAAAAAAATATATATAATAATAATAATAATAATAATAATAATAATAATAATAATAATAATAATAATAATAATAATAATAATAATAATAATAATAATAATAATAATAATAATAATAATAATAATAATAATAATAATAATAATAATAATAATAATAATAATAATAATAATAATAATAATAATAATAATAATAATAATAATAATAATAATAATAATAATAATAATAATAATAATAATAATAATAATAATAATAATAATAATAATAATAATAATAATAATAATAATAATAGTAACGTAAAAATTAAAATAACGTAAAAACAGTCATTTGCTTACCAGTTTGGGAGAACAGGTCCGCACAAACATGTCCGCTCAGTAGCAACCGGAAGTGCACTAAACCAATGCACTTGTATGGTAGGTAGCAATGTTTAGCTCTTATAACGCTAGTGTAGTTATGTTTTTATCAGTGGTCATAGTTGGGTCCATAGTGCTTTACCAAGTCCCATGGATCCATCAGTGGCCGTGTATTGTGTGCGTATGTACCCGTTCCCTCATGTGGTCAGTGGCCAGAGTTGGGTCCACAGGACTTATCCAAGCCCCATGGACCCATCAGTGGCCGCGTCTTGTGTGCGTATGTACCCGTTCCCTCATCTAAAGAGTTGGGTCCACAAGACTTTTCCAAGCCCTACGGATCCATCAGTGGTCGTGTATTGTGTGCGTATGTACCCGTTCCTTCATCTAAAAAGTTGGGTCCACAAGGCTTATCCTAGCCTCATGGATCCATCAGGTTTTTCCAAGCCATAACTATTTGTAAGCTAGACTGTATAGGTACGTTTTTAATTTTCCTTTAAAAATGTGTATGGAGCTGGCGTTTCTGATGTGTGTTGGTAGTGTGTTCCATAGTTTTGGGGCATAGTTGGCAAATGCCATACTTCCTATCCTCTTTTGGTTTCTGGGCGTGTCTAGTAAACCTGTAGTGGATGACCGTAGCGTTCTTGAGGGCAGATAGCTAACTAGGGAATTTGCTATGTATTTTGGGCCTTGCTCATTAAGAGCTTTATATGTTAGGAAAAGGACCTTAAAATCAATTCTATGAGTTATTGGAAGCCAGTGCAGAGTGGCCAGGACTGGAGTGATATGTTCTCTTCTCCTTGTATGAGTTAGTAATCGAGCTGCAGAGTTTTGGATAAGCTGAAGCTTCCCAATGGTTGCTTTGGGAAGACCAGTGAACAGTGCATTACAATAGTCAAGCCGACTTGATACAAAAGCATGAATAAGTTTCTCTGCATCCTTTTTATTTACGAAAGGTCTTACTTTCGCTATGTTTCTTAGGTGGAAGAATGACGTTTTCATGGTCTTATTTATATGAGACTTAAAGGTCAGGTCTGAGTCCAAGATGACACCTAGGCTTGTAACCTCAGTCTTTACATAGGATGACAGACTCCCCAGGTTTTCACACAGCACTTCCCTTTTCGCTTTTGGGCCGATCAATAGGATTTCGGTCTTGCTTTCGTTTAATTTTAGGAAGTTATTGTTCATCCACTTGTTTATTGCTAACAGACAATTTGTAATGGACTGTATGGCTGTAGTGTTATTTGGTTCTGCGGAGATATATAGTTGTGTATCATCAGCATAACTATGGAAGCATACATTGTGGTCTCGAATGATGTCCCCGAGGGGCAGCATATAGTGAGAAGAGTAATGGACCAAGGCAGCTTCCTTGTGCAACTCCAAAGCTGCTGTCATGTTCCTCGGATACATTGTCTCCAAGCTTAACATAGAACCTTCTCCCCTTAATGTATGTTATGAGCCAATTTAGTACATGATCGGAAAAGCCAACTAGTCTTTCAAGACAACTGATCAAGATATTATGGTCAATCGTATCGAACGCTGCACTAAGGTCCAATAGGACAAGAATTGAGACTTTGCCAGCATCAGAGTTTAGCCTGAGGTCGCTAACTATTTTGGTAAGGGCAGTTTCAGTGCTGTGATTTGTTCTGAAACCTGATTGTAATTCCTCCATGATGTTATTATCTTTGAGAAAGGAGTTTATTTGTACTGAGACTATCTTTTCTAATATCTTGCTGATAAATGGAAGGTTCGATATTGGCCTATAGCTTTTTAGTTCGTTTACATCTAAGTTTGTTTTCTTTAGTAGTGGTTTTACTACAGCCGTTTTAAATGCATCTGGAAAAGTGCCTGTTTGAAGAGACATATTTATGATTTCAAGGACATGATTTGAGACACTATCGAACACCCGCTTGAGAAATGCTGTTGGTATAGGATCGAGGCAGGAGGTGGCGGAATTACACTCAGAGACAATCTTACAGAGGTCAGGTAATGTAATACATGTGAATTCCCCCATAGTTATCTCAGGTGGGTTTTCACTCACAGCCAGATCTATATCAGCGGTAATGCTTGCTCTAATCAATGATATTTTTTCATTAAAGAAAACTGCGAACTCTTCACATTTTGTGGCTGATTGCTGCGGTATATGGGGGGGTGGTATGTTAATCAGCCGGTCGATGGTGGAAAAAAGTACCCTGGAGTTACCCATATTTTCTGAGATCATTTTGGAAAAATATTCCTTTCTCGCAAGTTGTATTGCCTTATTGTATGCGCCCATGGCGTCTTTGTATAAATTAAAGTGAGCTGTGAGTTTGAATTTCCTCCATTTTCGCTCGGCTATCCTACATTTTCTCTTGTTATCTTTAACATTGGTTTTATTTAACCATGGAGAGATTCTATCAGTTTTTACCTTTTTAACCTTCAGAGGGGCAACAGTATCTAACACTGTTGACAAGGTGCTGTGGAAGTTTTGCACTTTCTGATTTAAGGAGGATTCACTGCATTGGTCATATGATTTCATCATACTAGAGAATTTTGCTTCAGCTCTAGCGTCCAGAAGCCTTCTGTGAACTAGGAATTCGCTTCTGGTCTTATGTAATATTAGGCTTGTACCATAGAACACACAATAATGGTCAGAAATTGGAATTTGTTTTACTGATATATTCTCAATGTTTAGCCCTGTTGTTATTAGTAGGTCCAGAGTGTTGCCATGTTGGTGGATGGCCTCGTGAACATGTTGCATCAGTCCAAAACTGTCCAGTAGGTTCAGAAACTCACAACCCCTGGGGTCATCCTTTTTGTTGATATGAATGTTTAGATCTCCATTAAGAATTGTGGGACCTTGGAGACTGCACATTGCAGTTGCTCGTACCAGTCATCCTTAGTCTCCTCCTCTGCCTCGTTTGTAGGGGCGTAACACTGTAAGATGGTCATTTTACAGTATCGGGAGTCAAATCTTGCTCTGAGCAGTCTATCACTGATGGGTTCCCATTCCGTGAGAGATTTGGATGTCTCCTTACTTGTGATAAGTGCTACACCGCTGGAGTGTGCATCATCTTTTCCAGAGAAAAGGATAGTTGAGCCCTCTTTTGTCACCTTGCGGCCTGAACCAGTCCATCTACACTCGCTCACACCAAGGATGTCCAACTTATAGTTCTGCATTTCTCTGATGACTTGTGCTGTCTTTGATGTTTCAAACATAGTACGGACATTCCATGCTCCAAGACGGATCATGGTTCTATTCGGGGTCTTAGAAGACTCATCTTCGAGCAACAGACTTCCCGAGTTGGGCTTTCATCTGCTGCCGTCATTCTTTTGGACCCCAGGTTTTGTGGTTTGTGTTTTGCAGTTTCTGTAACAGTTGTTTGTTTTCCGGGGTAGGGTTGTTAGCCCCACGCCCAACCCCCAACCTGGAGGACCAGTGCTGCTTTTTGTCTGGTTTTCTTAGGCATGGTTCTCTGTAAACAAGATGGGGTGCATCACCTCTGCCTGTAATTAGTAGACTCATCTCCATAACTTCCCATACACCAAGAGAGCGCACCCTCAGGTGTAACGCCCTCTTATACCATCCCCCAGGTCAGCCCCTGCCCCCTCCCCTCTACCAACCCCGGGCTCACGTGACCAATAGCGTCGCCTGCCAGCCCCAGGTTGGTAGAGTGACAGGGTCCCAGGGTTGCTACAATAGATTTAACAGAATAATTTAACCGGTCTGTGGACTTCTTTGTGTGGTTAAGAATTTAGCTGGCTGTATAACTGAGCTAAAGGCATAATGCTTAGTGATGACAGTACAGACAAATCGTTGTTGAAAGAATGTCACAATTGATAAGATGAGAGACATCCTTTCATTCATAATGGTGGACATATAGCTCCTGTAGTGAGGTTTGTGCCTGTATGATTTGATCAACTTGCAGTCTGCAGTTCCCACCTCTGTTGTGTTCAGCAGTCAATCAAGGCAGCAAGGCAGAGATGAATGATGCAGAGAAGCAGACATGCAGCGAGAGCAAGGTGCCTGAATGTTAATTAATATCAATTCGATCAGTTAGTGTATAAATACACTATCAACACATCAAACTCAATACATAACATCCGTGTGTGAACGGCCGTTGGTTCACTTGTCCTCTGTCAACACATAAAACTCAATATGTAACATCCGTGTGTGTGTGTGTGTGTATGGGTGTGTGTGTGTGTGTGTGTGTGTGTGTTCAGCCATTGGTTCATTTGTCCTCCGTTATCGACTGCAGAAGTGGCATTCCATTCTGCCCCTCCCCCTATTCCAAAAGCTCCTATGGAGACTGTATGACATTTTACAGTAAACAACATTTAATCTACTCAAAGATCCTCAGCATTAATGGATCTACTTATCCCCCGTGGGGAGACGCAACACTAGGCCACAGACAGGATAGGTGAGGGTGCAGTGACACAAAACACATGAGACAAATTGCAAAATAATAATATTTATTTCACAAGTAAGGATCAGCAACACAGAGAGCAAAGAGGACCTACCAGTGAGCACCAAATCAAATGTTAAAAGGAAACAAAAACCCACCCCCCCTTTACAGGCGCGGACGCCCCAAAGTACAGGTGGTGGTGCTCACTCTAAAGCTGGTGTCTTTAACAGTAGGTCGCCTATGTGATGCAGAATGTAGACCCAGGGTATCTTCCTGCCCTCAATGTCCCTGTGTGCGAAACAAAAGGTTAATACAAAACAAAGCAATCACCATAGGCTGGGTGACACAAGGAATAAACAAATACACAAACAGGTTATGGTTTAACAGAAATGTACAACAAAGAACACACCAAAACACAATGGAGTGAACCAGAGCTTTCGCCAGCTCTCAAACACCAAACATGAGCAAATAGAGCATTACCTAGCTCACACACCAAACATGAGAGCAAATAGAGCATTAACTAGCTCAAATATACATACCCACACTTACAGTGGCAAATGGCTAAACAGGGCTAACAGTATATATACCCCACATACAGGGTTTGGTCCACGCAGGCACACACAGAACTATCACCAAACACAGAAACTAACTCACACACCAAACATTAGAGCAAATAGAGCATTACCTAGCTCAAATATACATACCCACACTTACAGTGGCAAATGGCTAAACAGAGCCAACAGTATATATACCCCACATACAGGGTTTGGTCCACGCAGGCACACACAGAATTATCACCAAACAAAGAGAGACACCCACCACCACACTGAGCCAAAAGAGCTAACCAACACTGCACACAATTGGGGTATATGAAGGGATGTGGAGGTTAATTAGTCTGATGAGCCTCATGAGCTGCTGCTGCTGTAACTGGGAGACACCTGAGAATGGGTTATGTTACACAGGAGGGAGACAAAAACAGAACAACCAAAACATGCCTATATACACACACGCACAACAGATAACATACATACACATAAGGACACCGTCCGTAACACTCCCCCCCATAAAGAGTCAGCCCATGGCTGGCGATGTCCCAAAATCCACTTTTTTTTCTTTTCCAAAGAACACTACACAAAAACCCCAAAATCCACCACTTATGTTAGACACAATCCAGCACCATACATCATAACACAAAACACTGCACCACTGCCATCAACTAACCAGATCAGAACCATCACCTTCCATTTCCTCATACCTCTCTTGGTAGCATGGACATGACAAGGAGCACCATTGACACTACATGTCTAGGGGTACAGCATTCCCAACATCAATGTCCTGTTTTAAGACGGATCTGTCTGAAAAGGCACCTCACAAAAAAAATAGAGGGACGGTTCATGGTTAAAATGCACAATGATCAGATTGCTGCTCTTCACTCATTCACAAAGAGGAACACAAAATACCATCTGAAGAAGCCTGTACAGCACCGTACAAACTGCCGTGTCACAACACAGTGAGCAGCAGAGAGACCCCCCATAGAGACACTATCAGCCTCATGCAGCCGCTTTCTAAGCCTGCACACAACACACCCCTCACCCGAGGTGTGTTCTGAAGAGCCTCCCCCATCAGCTGCCACCTTAACAGCCTCAAAGGGCCTTTCATCGAGTGAACCCCATGTTCAACAGAACATACCACCTTGGTGCTTCCAGTTTCCCCTGGAGCAAAGGCAGTATCAAAGCATGTGGCCAAGCCAGAACTGGGGACCAGCGTCTATATTCTGGGCAACAACCAGCTCACCACGAGTCACGGGGTAACTGTGTCGCCTCAGAGGCAAGCGTACCCTGCTGAAGTGTCATTTGGCCACCCGTCTCAACAGTAGGCTAAGTAGACACTGGTGGGGAAGCAGGCGTGTCAGACAACTTGATCACGGCCTCTGACAGGTGCCCTACCTCACCCAAACTACGTGCTTGAGCACGGGAGACTGCACAAATATGTAACACCTCAGGGAGCATTGGAGCCAACACACTACATTGAAAAATAGCCGGGCATTCAAAAACCACAAAACATGGCATAACTAAAGAGCAACCATACCTAAACAAATCAACACCAATACCAGCCTATCTAACGTGCCCACTGCACACCAACTGTCTGTCGCCCACTAACAAGCCCCCATTTATGTTACGTACCCCCGTGGGGAGACGCAACACTAGGCCACAGACAGGATAGGTGAGGGTGCAGTGACACAAAACACATGAGACAAATTGCAAAATAATAATATTTATTTCACAAGTAAGGATCAGCAACACAGAGAGCAAAGAGGACCTACCAGTGAGCACCAAATCAAATGTTAAAAGGAAACAAAAACCCACCCCCCCCCCTTTACAGGCGCGGACGCCCCAAAGTACAGGTGGTGGTGCTCACTCTAAAGCTGGTGTCTTTAACAGTAGGTCGCCTACGTGAAGCAGAATGTAGACCCAGGGTATCTTCCTGCCCTCAATGTCCCTGTGTGCAAAAAAAAGGTTAATACAAAACAAAGCAATCACCATAGGCTGGGTGACACAAGGAATAAACAAATACACAAACAGGTTATGGTTTAACAGAAATGTACAACAAAGAACACACCAAAACACAATGGAGTAAACCAGAGCTTTCGCCAGCTCTCAAACACCAAACATGAGCAAATAGAGCATTACCTAGCTCACATACCAAACATGAGAGCAAATAGAGCATTAACTAGCTCAAATATACATACCCACACTTACAGTGGCAAATGGCTAAACAGGGCCAACAGTATATATACCCCACATACAGGGTTTGGTCCACGCAGGCACACACAGAACTATCACCAAACACAGAAACTAACTCACACACCAAACATTAGAGCAAATAGAGCATTACCTAGCTCAAATATACATACCCACACTTACAGTGGCAAATGGCAAAACAGAGCCAACAGTATATATACCCCACATACAGGGTTTGGTCCACGCAGGCACACACAGAATTATCACCAAACACAGAGAGACACCCACCACCACACTGAGCCAAAAGAGCTAACCAACACTGCACACAATTGGGGTATATGAAGGGTTGTGGAGGTTAATTAGTCTGATGAGCCTCAGCTGCTGCTGCTGCTGCTGCTGTAACTGGGAGACACCTGAGAATGGGTTATGTTACACAGGAGGGAGACAAAAACAGAACAACCAAAACATGCCTATATACACACACGCACAACAGATAACATACATACACATAAGGACACCGTCCGTAACAATAACTATCTGATAAGACAAAAAACATGTTCCAAGAAACACACGTGTAATCTACAGTAGTTGATTTACAAACTACAACCTGCATCTGTGTTGCAGTGTCATATACTGTATATATTAGCTAGGTAGCTAGCCAACCGTCATGCTAACCTGCATCTGTGTTGCAGTGTCATACACTGTATTGTGGCAGATATCATCCCTTGTCACATGGTTACGTGGAGGAAAGGAGATACTAGAGGAGAGAATGAGGAGTTGATTGGGGACTGATATAATACACCTGTGCACCCACGTGATCACCCACACAAACGCATTTACAAGGTTTACAAATGACCCCAGTGATACTATACACGCACGCACACGCACTCGCACACACGCACGCGCACACACACACACACACACACACACACACACACACACACACACACACACAGAGACACACCCGGCATAAAAGAATAGGAGAGAAGTTGAGTGGAGGTGAGGAAGGAAGGAGTAGAGATTGTGGAGAGAGTTATTATGAGATATTATAGAGTTTGTGAAGTGAGAGGTAGTTTGAAGGAGAGGTGAGAGCGAGTAGGTGTCCGTGGTACTGGACCCTGGACTGGCTGAGACAACCCCCTGTGAAACTGACCACCACAAGGCTTGTCACACATATATAATAGCTTGGTAGCTAGCCAACCGTCATGCTATCCGTCTGCTGGAGCCTGGCGTAGTGCTAACTATAAATATGTCCAACTGATAATAAGCTAACGTAGCTAATTGTTTATATTTGAAGGTGACTGGTGACTCCTTCTCTTGCAGTACATTCGTTAAAAATAAATAAATGTTTATTTAAATTGTGAATACACAATTATCATGATTGCCAGCAGTTGTGTTTGTTTACAACATATAGATAATTGTTACTGTAGGAAGAACATTATTCTCTGAGGCACAACATTTGCACAATGTCAAAGGAACACGCCAACATTATGGGAAATGCGCTCCAGAGTCAGACAAGAAGATGGATACCAATTTCCTCTCTGTATGTTCAGTAGAAAGTTATCCGGCTGCAATCTTAGCACAAATAAATGCAAGCGGATACAGACCAGCTAGCCTAGGTGTGTATCCTCTCCCAGAGTTTTAAGCTCGATGGGTAGAGTAGTTTATGGTGTCATGGAAATGATATAAAACAGATTCTATTGGTTGTAACTACATGTGTAACGGTATACAAAAACCATGGTTCAGTACGTTCCTCGGTTTTGAAGTCGCGGTTCGGTATGATTTCGGTACAGTGGGGGAAAGTTTGCAGAACGTGGCTTTCCATGTTCCACTCGGGGATGATCTAGTGTGCAGTTACTATTAAGGGCTGTCAACGAATATTCTATATATTCTATATTCAAATGAATAATAGACATGTAAAACATTTATATGAATTAATATTAGATTGTGAAAAAACGCAACATCACTTTCATTGAGCTGAAGAATGTGCCAGTAGTAACAACAACAGGAACTTGGGCTGTTCCTCTGTTCCCCTAGCAATGCAGTTCTTCTGAAAAGGTCTATAGCTATGAATGCACTATAAGTACAATTATTTAATTACTGAATGTACTATAGGAATGACAAATTTGGCTTGACAAGATTTCTTGAAATAAGTAAAAATAATATATATCTAGGGTTCTCTCAACTGATTGAAGGAAGTGGGAAGGGATGTCTTTTCTGTTTACTGCAGAGCGGAGGGACTGGGAGACCCATGTTACTGACCAAACACTCCCACATATGGGTTCTATTGGGAGGGGGGGGACTCAAATAGGTGTGTGTGATACTTCCATCTGCTTCATTGCCTTGTGAATCATTTGTGGCACACTTCAGTAGCCTATGCCTTTATAACTGCGACAGCGGACAAAGTGAACATTATTCTCCATCATTCCCAATCATCTCTTCAGTCTGCTGTGGATTGAGATGGATGCCTAACGGTGACCTTGGCCGTACACTTAAAAGAGAGTGTGGAGTTAACTTTAATGCTCTTTCTTCATTATGAAGGCAGGAAGGCTGAGGGGGAGAAAGTAGGGGAGACACAAGAGAGGCTTCTGGTGGGATTAGATCCTGGTTGTAACCACAGCGTCATTTCTGGTATTAATGATCCCGTCACTGTAAACAGGCACTTACAAAGTATCATGGTAATTCCCTAAAACGTATGATGGTATTTCCCTAAAAAGTATGACGGTATTTCCTTAAAACGTGTCATTGTATTTCCCTAAAAGGTATCACGGTATTTCCCTAAAACGTTTCATGGTATTTCCCTAAAATGTATCACCGTATTTCCCTAAAGCGTTTCATGGTATTTCCCTAAAATGTATCATGGTATTTCCATAAAATGTATCATGGTATTTCCCTAAAACGTGTCATGGTATTTCCCTAAAACGTTTCATGGTATTTCCCTAAAATGTATCATGGTATTTAAAAGATTTTTACCAATGGATGGTGGAAATATCATGATATTACCATCAGTATCATTATTTGAATTGGATTATATTGTATTATTTAAGTACAAAAGTGGTACCATAGGGATACATAACATTTTCCATGGCAGTACCATGGTGAATCATTGATACAATGGCTGGTACCATGGTAAAACAGTTTCCTCCCTCCAGCCAGAACCCATCCTCCACCATTGGTCCCTGCTATGCTTGCCCCTCCAGTGGTGGACTACATAGCAGCACAGCACCGATTGGTGGATGGGTTTCAAGACTCCTGCACCCAATCAACCACCATCACCCACCACCCAATCCCGGATCACTACACCCTGTTAAAACATGGCTGCTCAGATCATTCATTCCTCTCTCTCTCTCTGGCCTGAGGCTAGGCCTGTATATATCGTGTTACCTTGACTGTTGGTAAAATGGCATTTGTTTATTGGCCTTTGTATTTGTGAAACTGCCTTTGTGTAATTGCCATGTGCTCAGTTCATTGAGCAATTGTTTGTACCACCGTGTGTGGCCATAGAGATATATATATATTGTTTTGTTACAGTATATGTGTAGTAGGCAGTAGTTTGCTGTCCTGCCATATATATATGTTTACCTGTCCTGTCCGCGTGTTGCTTTTTAACAGCGGAGCAGTGCAAGAATGTGACAATTTGACCATGTGACCGCGGCAACGCGGGAGAGCGGCAGTGCGGAAATAGGCTGTCTCTAAGACAAACTCTAACCTTAACCAGCTCCTTAACAGCGCCTAAACTTAACCGTTCTAACCTTAACCAACTCCGAAACAATGCCTAACCTTAACCTTAACCTTAACCATGCCTAACCTTAACCATAGAAAGAATATTGCCATTCTCTAAGACAAACTCTAACCTTAACCAGCTCCTTAACAGCGCCTAAACTTAACCGTTCTAACCTTAACCAACTCCGAAACAATGCCTAACCTTAACCTTAACCTTAACCATGCCTAACCTTAACCGGCGAAAGAATACACGAAAAAAAAAAAAATCACGTTAAAAAATTTTTTTTTATGGGATTTGAACTCGTCAACAACGGACCGCAGGACCGCAGGACCGCTGCTCTGCCAGGTGAGCTGAAGGGCCGAATGAAAATCATGGCGGATTAGGGCGGTTACATAATTCCGCAAGCTCTGCCGCTCCGCTCTGCGGTTGCCGTGCCTGCCGCGGGGCGTGTCGCAGCCAATCAGGGAAAACGCGGAAGCAAAAGCAGCACTGCTCCGCTGTTATTAAGCAATAGGCGTCCTGTCCTGTATGTGTCACTAATAGGGGTGTAACGGTACACAGAAGCCACGGTTCGGTACGTACATCCGTAATGGGGTATATTTATTATTATTATTATTATTATTATTATTATTATTATTATTATTATTATTATTATTATTATTATTATTATTATTATTATTATTATTATTATTATTATTATTATTATTATTATTATTATTATTATTATTATTATTATTATTATTATTATTATTATTTTTTTTTTTTTTTTTTTTTTTTTTTTTTTTTTTTTTTATAATATTATTATTATTATTATTATTATTATTATTATTATTATTATTATTATTATTATTATTATTATTATTATTATTATTATTATTATTATTATTATTATTATTATTATTATTATTATTATTATTATTATTATTAATATTATTATTATTATTATTATTATTATTATGATAATTATTATGATAATTATTATGATTATTATTAAATAGAATAATTTTCTATAGGCTTGCCGTGGTAGTCAGTGATACTGGTGTCATACTGTGTTCAGGCATCCACTGAATTAATTAATTGCCTACAGTCCCTTTAACACTTTGATCGCCATGGTTAAATTCATAATTTACCATCGCTAGCCAGCTCATTTGTCTATGGAGAAGTTCCCCTTCTTTGCAGGGCTATAACTTTTTAAATTCTATTGCTAAATTGACATTATTATGGCCCATTCAATGTCCTATATCTATTGTTCAGGGTGTAGCAACGTTATACTTTTTCATTCACATATTCATACTAAAATATGGTCTAAAGTATAAGTATGTTTTTATTGTTTTCTGCAGCTTTCTCCAGAACTTGATTTATAGCCCCAAATGCATTATATTGATGATCAAATACAGTTTGGTAGCGATCGGTGCCAGATGAAAAATTTCAACTGGAGGTACTTCTAGAAGTTACTACGTATCATCTGATATTGACCGGATGGGCGGGGGGTCGTTTATAATTCCGTGGGCAACGTTATATCATTCGTCTAGTGTGGGTCATATGGTCATCAGAGCAGTTTATTTGGAACACATTAGAAAATAACGCTGGATCTTACCATATCTTCCTCGCGCCGTTGGACGATCAGCTTGGAGTAGACAGTTTTCGATTATGGGATGTTGATATAGATTAACCATTTCCAGGTTGTATAATACTATATACGTCCAAATAACGTTGTTTATTGAGTTAGGGCGAGCGATTGATTATCCAGTGTGTTGAGATGGAGTCCGGCTAACGATCGCGAGTGCCCGGACGAAATATGGATGAGCACTTCCTGTTTGGTCGAGCGTCACGTCCTGTTGGCCGATCTACCGATCGGCCAACAGATGGCGCTCTTGAACCGTTAGACAGTTGAGTGGAGCTCACCAGTACATCTCATGTCTCCGGAGGAGAACTATGATTTCGATCACAGATTTTTGAAATATTGATATCAAAGACGAGTTACGGCGTCTTCGGCAGAATAAGCATGGCGAGCAAAGACGAGTTACGGCGTTCCCGGCGATTAAAGTGTTAACAACTTGTCCTTGCTAAGTTTCAGTTTCCCTTCTAGAGAGAATTTAACTTCACAAGAACAGATGACATGTTACAACACAGTAGTAGTTCAACTGGAGAGGAGCTCAGTATGTAAGTTTCTCTTTTTTATTTGATCAGCTGTGCCTGAGAGTCCGGCGGGGGAGAATAGTGTGTTTGATGGCGACGTGTGTGTCTTTCCATTGGTTTAATTTGGTTGACATTATTGGGAGAACAAGAAAACGAAAGAAAACTGTAAAATTGTAATGACCCTGCAGCTGTTCCAATATAAATGTGCCTTCCTCCGTGCACTTTCGCCCGCTCTGAAGTCGGACTCGGTGTGCCGCACACTGTTCTCACACGGACACGGAACCTGCGGCTGCCTGCATGCACGACTGGTGTGTGTGCGCTGTGAGGCGTATTCTTCGTATGGCTGTGTGTACCGCACCGTGACGGCCGTACCGTAAATTCGTGGGACGAATACACGTACCATTACACCCCTAGTCACTAATGTGTGTTCTTTTCTCCTTTTCAGGAAGCACTGATGGGGTGAGCTGCCATTTCCTTTGGATATTGTTTTCTCCTGTTTTTGTTAGGTAAGGCTAAGGGTATAGGTAATGTAATTTCATTTACAATAGATTAGGTTGGTTTATTTGGAGAATAGTGGTGTTTGTTTGTTGTTTTGGCCTTGGCTCATCCTTGAGTTACCTGTGCTTCCTTTGGTTTATGTCAATAAATATCATTGTGTTTACAAACCTGGTCTATAATTTCCATCAACCTACGTTTATGTTACAGCCCTTTACCCTTAGACCTCAGGGGTCGTAACATAAATGGGCGCTCGGCCAGGATTCTTTATCCCGTGATTCATTGTTGGTTGATGGATTTGGTGAACTGTGTTTGTTTAAACTTGTATAGTAAATAATTTGTGTTAAAATGGCAGTTAGTACTTTTGTTCTAGGGAAATTGTTGAGCAATCCTACTTGGGGAGAGCTGGATAGCTGCCGCAAGGCAGACTTAATGGAGTATGCCACACATTTCCAACTCTCGGTTCAGAAGCTTCTTAAGCGTGAGATAGTACCCAGTAGTAGTAGATAGTCGATTGTACCCATTCTGCAATCTGTTAATAACATTTTCAATCAATCACCTGCGCAGTGATTGATTGAATGAAAATTGTATTAACAGATTGCAGAATGGGTACAATACAGTACGGCTCAATACACACAATTGTTAAGGGAATGCAGACCAGAGAAATACTTTCGTCTTGTTTACATCAGGGTCCCCCATTTTCAATTCATAATGAATAAGGGTGCAATCCATTCTTTGTGGATCTAAGCCTTTCAGAACACGCTAACCTTTTCTCAGTTCACTGAATGACAATTGTTGTTCAAAGCAATTTGAAGGATATTCAAAAAATTATACATATAATTTATAATTAATTTCTGAAGAGATGTAGATGTTACCAATCTATAGGGTTCTACTTGCCTCAGGTGTCCCTGGGCTCAGGGGCAAACGCGGCTAGAATACACCGTAGCTGAGTTCATCGTACACTCATTTCATCATTATCCTTGGTAGACTGTGGATGTTAAGTGATCTAAAAACATCTAACTGAAAGGCTTATCATCAAAATTGTTTATATCCATTTAAAGTAAAACTTGTTCTTGATATGGATATTTAGAAACATTTATGATTCTGTCTTTAAGCTTCAAAGGATCATGCCAATATTATGGGAAATGTGCTTACGGTCTTCTCCAGGGTCAGACAAATTAAATGTGCTTTAACTAGATTAACCGACTAGACTAAAGCACCACTCCACCCAGCCGACTAGACTAAAGCACGACTCCACCCAGCCGACTAGACTAAAGCACGACTCCACCCAGCCGACTAGACTAAAGCACCACTCCACCCAGCCAACTAGACTAAAGCACCACTCCACCCAGCCGACTAGACTAAAGCACCACTCCACCCAGCCGACTAGACTAAAGCACCACTACACCCAGCCAGCTAGACTAAAACACCACTACACCCAGCCAGCTAGACTAAAGCACCACTCCACCCAGCCAGCTAGACTAAAGCACCACTCCACCCAGCCAACTAGACTAAAGCACCACTCCACCCAGCCAGCTAGACTAAAGAACCACTCCACCCAGCCAGCTAGACTAAAGCACCACTCCACCCAGCCAGCTAGACTAAAGCACCACTCCACCCAGCCAACTAAATGGCAAATGGCTGCATTTATATAGCGCTTTTATCCAACGTGCTTTACAATTTGTTCCTCACATTTGACCCATTCACTCACACATTCACACACTGACGGCAGAGGCAACCATGCAAGGTGCCAACCTGCTCATTGGGAGCAGTTAGGGGTTAAGTGTCTCGCTCAAGGAGCCAGCTAGACTAAAGCACCACTTCGCCCAATAACTAATCACTGGACATAAAATAGGCGTATAGAACATGGATAATGCAGATGTGTGTTTGTGTCTGGGATGCTACAATACAATTTCCAAGTGTCAGTTTAAAATGGCTAACTAGGCTTGCCGCGGTAGTCTGTGATACTTTTGTTACTCTGTGTTCAGGCTCCACGAGTACATTACGTCACCCCATTTAGTAAATGTTTGCATCAGTGCCCACATTCAAATGAAATACAGCGATCGAGCGGCTCCCGTCACTGACTGCAGGCAGTGCATGCACACACACACACTGTACACACACATACTGTACACACACTGTACACACACACCACACGTTCTCTGCTCCCTTCTGTACTTTCCAAGTACTAAATAAACTTCTCTATTATCCCTCTTTGCTTTACTGTTTCAGTAGCGCAACCAAGGGTGCTAAAGTGTTATCAAGCATGTAAATCAGACTACATTATAAACTGAATGTGCAACAGCAGCGAAAGCTCAACTGGAGAAGAGCTCAGAGGACATGTCCAGACCAGCGACAGTATGCTAGGGGCATCATTTTGGTATGGCAAGGTATGGCACTCGCCATACCTTGGCAAATTAAAAATAAAATAATTTCCTTTTTTATTTATCCAAAAAAAAAATTAGAATTACAATTTTTTTTATGTTGATTTAGAATTTGAATGTTAACATTATGAACGAAGCTTCGAACTATTCAGTACAGCCCTAGCATGTTTTGATATTGTCAATTATCTCACTTTTACTAGGTGACTTTTACTACTAACTCAAATATGCCACAAAAAAAAGGAAATGGGCAGCAGAGACAAGTGATACAGGGACATAAGGTCTTACAATCGCTTAGTGATTATAACAGTGCAGTTCAGCATTCAGTAACCCATACTTTTTGTGAACGTGTTTTTGATACTACATTCTGTTGAACACACACCTCAAAACCGTACCTAAGGAAAATTGGCTCAATTGCAAGAAAAATAATAGACAGTTATGATATTACATTCTGCATAAATTGTATGCAAAATATTGTGGTTCCCTGCTTTAGTCTGTTGACACATTTCTATACTAAAAATGCTTGTGTAGTCTTGTGTCATACCTAAATGTCATATAAGTGAATTGTATAGAAACAACTCACCAAAAGTGATTATTGCACAACTGATTTGACAAAAAAAAATCACCACACCCCCTTCACCCCCCCCCTCCCTAATTGCCATACCTTGGCTTTTACTGAAATGCCGCCACTGATGCTACAGTAAATAAGGCTACGTTTAGACGGAGAGAGTCTGAACAGAAACCGCAAAAGTCGTCTTGCGGTCTCACTTTTAATTTTGCGTTTAGACTAGTGTTTTGGGGTGGAATTCTCCGTGCAGACGAGGCTGTAACGACTCGAGACCACTGAGCCCCGCTGTCACACGATTGGCGCATATGTCACATGACGTGCTGTGAAGACCCGCCCTACTCTGCCTCTGATTCGCAGACTGTGGGTGGGGAATGTGATTGGACTAAAGCAGAGTCACTCACAGACAGTGGCTCCAGTCACTAGTTGTGATAGCCGCGGGACAGATTCTTGTGTATTTAAAAGTACTGCCAATGTAGCCTTCAGGTGATCGCCATGGATAGAATCAGACATGCTTTGTTTACGCTTCTAGGCTACTGGTGCATGCCTGTGATGTAAGCAGTACACGCGACGAGAGCCTGTGTTAGGGTTTGAAACCGACCTCAACAGCACGGCACAGACAGGTAGTTCAGAGTTAGCCAAACACTAGGGCGTATTTATTACAGAATCAAAAAGAGCCAAATAACAAATCTGAATCAACAAAAAAGGAGAATGCCTTCGGCAGAGTTGTCTGCGGCTCTGCAGAACCTCTCGGTGTTAGAGGTGGGGAATCGGCGTAGGCGCCGCTGCGGCTCTGCAGATACTCCCAGATCCAACTCGGAGTGGAAACGGAGAGAGAGAGAGAGAGAGATCAACAACAGTCCAACAGTACACAGAGGCAGTGCAGTTCAGTCCTCCCTTAGCTGAGTCCAGTGACTTGATCTTCGGTGTAAACTACACACAAGTTAGCTGAGTCCAGTACAAAACAAAACGGTACTTCTTCAGTGTTATCCAAACACACAATTTAGCTGAGTCCAGTACAAAACAAAACGGTACTTCTTCAGTGTTATCCAAACACACAATTTAGCAGAGTCCAGTACAAAACAAAAACGGTATCTCTTCAGTGTTATCCAAACACACAAAAACAGATAATCCAAAAAGGTTTGTTTCCAAAACGCACCAAAGCGCAAACGCGTAAAGCGGGCAACGAGGCGCAGCTCCAAACGGATGATCAAGATATTCACCAGCGGCGATCCAAAGATGTCCTGGAGGGAAAGTAGACGAGGCACAACAACGGGGGGGGGAACAGGCAGTAGCAGTAGTAATCAAAACGACCCGACAACGATTGAAAGAAGGTCCGAGTATATGAAGCCTCTGGAGCGCTAATCACAAACTACGACAGGTGCGTGATGGAATTGGTAATCGCTCCTGAAGCGTGTGGCAGGGAATGCACCAATCAACACAGTACCTTGAAGAAGCGTGTGGTGGGGAATGGGCCAATCCTCACAGAATCCTCACAGTACCCCCCCCTCCACGGGAGCCACCCGGCGACCCACTCGGCCCCGGCCTGCCCGGATGGGACCGAAGGAAGCCTGTGATCAGGGGCACTGGAGAGGGGGACAGAGACAGAGGCCCGGAGAGGGGGACCGGAGACGGGGACAGAGGACCGGTGAGAGGGGCTGGAGACGGGGACAGGGACCCGGTGAGGGGGGCCGGAGACAGGGACAGGGAACCGGCGAGGGAGGCCGGAGACGGAGACAGGGGCCCGGTGAGGGGGCTGGAGACAGGGACACAAGGGCAACCCCGGGGCGAAGGACTGGATGGCACCTGAAGACACTGGGCATGACAGGAGGGGCTCCACCCCCTGATGGTGCCGGAGGACCAGGCGATGTGGGGCTCATGCAGCGCGAGCCAGGGCCGACCCAGGACTACCGGGACAAGAGGGGATCTGGTAATAAAAAACTGGAGCCTCTCAATGTGGTTACCAGCCACGGTGAGGAGGACAGGACAGGTGCGTTGAGTGATGTCAGCCAGGCGGCGATGATCCAGCGCGAAAACCTCCAAGGGCCTCTCGAGGTCCTCAAGTGGAATGTTGGCCCGGGTGGCAAACTCAACGTCCAGGAAACTCCCATCAGCACCAGAGTCAATGAGTGCACCCACCGTCGCCCGCTGGTCCGCCCAGGCTAGGGTGACGCTCGTCAGACGGTTAGGTGGTGCACGGGTGTGGGAACAGGAAAAACGGCTCACCAGGATCTCCCGGGGTCCCGGCGAGCCTGGTCTTCTTGGCCGGGTAGGGCAATTGGAGACACGGTGTCCATCCCGGCCGCAGTAGAGGCAAAGGCCGGACCTGAGCCTGGACTCCCGTTCGGCCGGGCTAAGGCGGGTGCGTCCCAGCTGCATGGGTTCCTCCTCGGTCACAGCTCGGGAGGGAAAAAACCCACCAGTCACGGAGGGGGCAGGACGGTCAGCAGAACTGTCACGAGGACGGGGGGTCTGGGGAACGTCTGGGGGTCCCAGTCGTGCTCGCTCAAGCCTTCTCTCCCGGAGGCGTCCGTCGATGCGGATAGCGAGGCTGAGTAGGCCCTCGAGAGAATCGGGCTCCTCTTGGGTCGCGAGCTGGTCCCTTACTGCGTCGTTGAGCCCCCTCAGGAAGGTGAGACGAAGCGCTTGATCGTTCCAACCGCTCTCCGTTGCGGCCAGTCTGAACTCCAGCGCGTAGTCTCTGACACTGCCACTGCCCTGCCGGAAGGTGCCCAACCGAGCTCCTGGGTCCTGGCCACGAGCTGGGTGGTGGAAAACCCTTCGTAGCTCTGCCACGAAGTCTGGGTAGGAGAAACAAAAATCGGCCCTCATAGACCAGGAAGCAGTGACCCACTGTGCTGCTCGGCCTGTGAGCAGGTTAGTCATGTAGGCTACTCGGGCTCCCTCTGACAAAAATCGGCTGGGTTGATGAAGGAAAACCAACTCACACTGCATGATGAATGTGGCACAATCCTCGAAGTTACCCTCGAACAGACGTGGTTCGGAGAGACGGGGCTCCCGAGGTGCGAGGTCTGCCGCGGCTGCGGGTGGTGATCTGGCTGAGACTCCTGGGACAGGTGGGGTTAAAAGCAGAGTGTTTAATGCTGTACTGAGAGCCTGTAGCTGGTGCAGAATAACAGCCTGCTGATACCCCTGGGTAGTCTGCTGGGTGGCCAGAGTGTCAAGGGCATCCAGTATAAGCTGGACCTCGGCCCGGAGGTCCTGTAAAGCAGGGGTTCTCAACCTTTCTGCTGCCAAGGCACCCCTGTGTCCAAAAAAATATTCCAGGGCACCCCTACATACGATAAAGACTTTTGCGGTCCTGTCTTTTTGGCTACAATGATGACAAAAGTGCTTGCTTTCAAAATAACGTTTATTTAACCCATTGAAACCGGGAAACAAACAGAAAATCATGTATTTTATTTTTAAATACAGAAAAATATCAATAAAGTGCTATCTGTTGCAGCTGCACTGTTTTCCATAAAAATAACATAGTGTGACCATTTATCAAACAGAAAATCATGTATTTATTTTTTTAAATACAGACAAATATCAATAAAGTGCTATCTGTTGCAGCTGCACTGTTTTCCATAAAAATAACATAGTGTGACCATTTATCAAACAGAAAATCATGT
Organism: Notolepis coatsorum; assembly: GCF_963971535.1. Taxonomy (NCBI): domain Eukaryota; kingdom Metazoa; phylum Chordata; class Actinopteri; order Aulopiformes; family Paralepididae; genus Notolepis; species Notolepis coatsorum. The sequence goes on along the minus strand of NC_140175.1, from coordinate 60,742,712 downwards.
ATTTATTTTTTTAAATACAGAAAAATATCAATAAAGTGCTATCTGTTGCAGCTGCACTGTTTTCCATAAAAATAACATAGTGTTACCATTTATCAAACAGAAAATCGTGTATTTATTTTTTTAAATACAGAAAAATATCAATAAAGTGCTATCTGTTGCAGCTGCACTGTTTTCTATACAAATAACATTGTGACCATTTATCAAACAGAAAATCATGTATTTATTTTTTTAAATACAGAAAAATATCAACAAAGTGCTATCTGTTGCAGCTGCACTGTTTAAAAAAAAAAAAAAAAAATAGTGTGACCATTTCTCAAAACAGAAAATCATGTATTTATTTTTTTAAATACAGAAAAATATCAATAAAGTGCTATCTGTTGCAGCTGCACTGTTTTCTATAAAAATAACATAGTGTGACCATTTGGAAATATTATTCTAGTGAGGTGACGCTTGTTTATGACATCACATCCTGCCATTCTTTGTTGACGGTCAGGGACACAATGTTGACGTATAAAACAGCTATATATAAATGTAATCTGCAGAGTGCCTTTTACTGTTTATCTGTTAAATACAGTTTTCATTCATTCATTCACATTTTGTATCATAATAATAACAGCAGCGGATACACTCACTTTGTCTGCACTTGGCGAGTAGCCCATCACCGTAGCCCAAGCGTGTAATTAGCACGCTTGTGATCCGGTCTTGAACTTTCCATAACGTGTCTCGATAAATCCATTTGATTAGATCCAGCACTGAATGCATTTAGTAATTATTATCACGACAGCCGCCCGCTTTGCAATTCATTGATAACGGATCAGAGCCGGCTCTGTAACAGAGATAGGACCCGCGATGTGACGTCACACGAATGCGACTTCTCTGGAAATGCGTTGGAAAATCTGTTGGTAAAAGCAATGACGCCTGACGCGGACGTTAAGTTGTTTCTATAATAACTTTACGAAACGTGTGAAGACATTTTGATTGATTTCTTTTTTAGTTCATGTTATTAGATTAGGCAATTATTGTATACACATGAAGCACTAGATAGACTATTTGTTTAGTTAATAGTTGTCATTCTATATTCTTAAAGAAACATTCCCATCAGGCATCTCGCGGAACCCCTGACAGCTCTCCGCGGAACCCCTGTTGAGAACCGCTGCTGTAAAGCAGCCGCAGCTGCACCCAACTGTTGGGTGTGGTCGTTGACCAACTCGATCTGGACCGCCAATGCTGTCCTGACTCTGTCTGTGTCGGCTGAGGTCGTCATGGTCGGGTCGTAATGTTAGGGTTTGAAACCGACCTCAACAGCACGGAACAGGCAGGTAGTTCAGAGTTAGCCAAACACTAGGGCGTATTTATTACAGAATCAAAAAGAGCCAAATAACAAATCTGAATCAACAAAAAAGGAGAATGCCTTCGGCAGAGTTGTCTGCGGCTCTGCAGATCCTCCCGGTGTTAGAGGTGGGGAATCGGCGTAGGCGCCGCTGCGGCTCTGCAGATACTCCCAGATCCAACTCGGAGTGGAAACGGAGAGAGAGAGAGAGATCAACAACAGTCCAACAGTACACAGAGGCAGTGCAGTTCAGTCCTCCCTTAGCTGAGTCCAGTATGAAATACAAGTGACTTGATCTTCGGTGTAAACTACACACAAGTTAGCTGAGTCCAGTACAAAACAAAACGGTACTTCTTCAGTGTTATCCAAACACACAATTTAGCTGAGTCCAGTACAAAACAAAACGATACTTCTTCAGTGTTATCCAAACACACAATTTAGCAGAGTCCAGTACAAAACAAAAACGGTATCTCTTCAGTGTTATCCAAACACACAAAAACAGATAATCCAAAAAGGTTTGTTTCCAAAACTCACCAAAGCGCAAACGCGTAAAGCGGGCAACGAGGTGCAGCTCCAAACGGATGATCAAGATATTCACCAGCGGCGATCCAAAGATGTCCTGGAGGGAAAGTAGACGAGGCACAACAATGGGGGGGGGGAACAGGCAGTAGCAGTAGTAATCAAAACGACCCGACAACGATTGAAAGAAGGTCCGAGTATATGAAGCCTCTGGAGCGCTAATCACAAACTACGACAGGTGCGTGATGGAATTGGTAATCGCTCCTGAAGCGTGTGGCGGGGAATGCACCAATCAACACGGTACCTTGAAGAAGCGTGTGGCGGGGAATGGGCCAATCCTCACAGAATCCTCACAGCCTGGACAACCCTTTCGTCATCGTTTTATGCGGTTTGACAGTTTAGATGATAGCGCAAAGGTTTATCGTTTCTAGGAATTCCACCCTGGAAGGTAGTCTCACTTTTTTGCGGTTTCACCCCGTAAAAACGCTGTTTCCGTATAAACGAAAGGCACATCAGAATTTTTTTTTGTGCGGATTCACCTGCTAGCGTTTCCGTCTAAACAGGGCCTGCTGCAGCTACAGTCCGTCTGTCAACAAACCGAGAAAAGTGACGGATGGTATTACTGTCCGCTGGTAATTTTTTTGTATTAGAACCCACATGCAGGGACAACAGTACTGGTAAACGGGAAAGCAAGACACCATAGGCAAAAATGTATCTGCAATAAGCACTCGGAGTGAAGGACTCAAGTTCAGTACTGCTAGACGAACAACACCTGCTGACTTGTTGTGCACAATTTGTAAGTCACTTTGGATAAAAGCATCAGCTAAATTACTAAATGTAAATGTAAAAGGAACCAGGGCTTGTCAAAATGATAATGCCTGAGAGGTCTATTGGTTATTTATTTCTGTGCATTGTGCATTTAGAACTTTAGCTGTAGCTTTTTACAGCACGGTTCTGCTACTACTACAACTACAACTACTACTACTACTAAAGCACTACACTACAATTTGTGTTCCACACATTCACTCACACATTCACACACCGATGGCAGAGGCAACCATGCAAGGTTAAGTGTCTTGCTCAGGGACACTTTGACACGCTGCCCAGGAGAAGCGGTAATCGAACCGGGAACCTTCCGACTACCTACCGCTCTACCTCCTGAGCCACTGCTATGAGGGCCATTTCATGTATGCACGAGGAGATATAATAATGATAATCTAGCGTTGATTTCAGGAAGATTCGATAATCAGGCGAAAAAAATTACAACGTGATAAGTGTATTCCACTAAAACGCTATTATCGCGTCTTTTCCTGGGATTAAGAATCACAAACTATACTCATATTCAAAACGGTATAAAACGGAAATATACGGATGAAAAAACTATCTATTTAGTGCATGTTGACTGGAAGCAACTCACTGACAATCGACGGGTGTATTAGACCCATAGCTATAATATAAGATATATTTTAAGCACTCGCAAATTTGGCATTCTAAACCTATATCCATTGAATAAAGACCTGGCGCTGAAGGGGGATCAGCGCCCCCTGCTGCTGGCGGTCAATGTGTTAAAATGAGTTGGATGGTATTCAAAGATGGCCACACATCAGGCTCTGCCAAGATAATTCACAGTATAATTTGTTACTAAACTCCAACCCACGGATCAGACCAACACCAAGCGGGGCTCTTTTGCCTAGAGGTTGCTGTTTGATGGCATTACATATTCTACCTTTCCCTAGCCCCAGGGCCGCCTGGGAGAAATGCGAGGCCCTGTGCGAGATTTATAATTTTTTTTTTTTTTTTTTTTTTTTATACAGTCAACATATTCGTAAATAATAGCGCTGCCCGAGGCTGGGCATGATACAGTCAACATATAGCAAGAGAGAGAGCGAGAGAGAGCTCCCGTTCTACAGTCAATATACAGTGTACAGAGAGAGACACATTGGAAAGAAATTGAAATGCTATTTGGCCCTAAACAGAGAGTACACAGTGGCAGAATACCTGAGCACTGTGACTGAAGATCCTTGACTAGGTACAGACTCAGCGAGCACAGCCTAGCCATCGAGAAAGGCCGCCATAGGCAGACTGTGTGTGTTAGAAAGAGAGAGAGAGAGAGAGAGAGCATGTGTGTTAGAGAGAGAGCATGTATGAGAGAGATAAGCAAAGATGACCCCCTAAAGGATATTCAACTTTTAATGAAAGAACAAAACAGAAGGAAAAGATAACTTCACAAAGGCAACATGAATATACATAGATCCAAAAGGACAAAGATCAACACTTAAATCCAAAGAGAAAAGGGTCTATACCAAGAGAAAACAAAGCAGCAAGGAGCCAATGGCCGACAGCTAAAGGCTAGCCAGGTAGGCTACTGACACCAGGCCACACACAGCTTTGGCCAACGGCCCAACGCTACCCAAGCTACACAAACGAACAAATGAATTCACACACAGCACATGTCGTATCTCCAAATGTTGTGAAGTAACATATGTTTTGCCTGGAAAAAAACATCGTTATTAACAAAACATTCGGGAGGGGAAGGAAGGAAGAGTGGGGTAATGTCATGACATTTTCATGAATCTCACCAAGGAACGCAGGGCGAAAGGCCGCAACACAGGTCTCCACGTTGACGAAAGGCCTCTCGCTGTCGGGACAAAAATAAGCTATGGCCAGAGCCTTGTCATGGTGCAGGCCCGACTACATCTTCTGTCAAAGATGATGTCGTAGTCAGAGTGCCAGAACCCCCTGCTATTCTCACGGCTAATGTCAATGGTCGTAGCACAAGCTAACAGCTAACTCAAGGCTAACTGATAGCATCAAACGAACGTTCCCAGCCGAGCGCAGCCGGCAGGTAACGTCGAAGCTAAACAGCTAACTGGCTAACAGTTAGCTCAACCAGGCTATCGCTAACCATTAGCTAACGCAGAAGCAAGCTATGCGGCTACATACAGATACAGGTGCTGACACCAGGCACACACCGTTAGCTACTAGTAGTACTACAATCTACAACAGCTAGTCGGCCAGTTTAGCTCCAGAGAGAGAGAGAGAGAGAGAGAGAGAGAGCGATGTCCACGGCGGGAATAGAATAGAGTTAATAGAATAGGTTAAAAACTCACCAAACGTCCAAGAGGATGGAGACAACCGCGTGGAGTTGACGAAGTTCATCTGCCAAACGACCATCCTCTTCATCTTGGCTGCATGTCTCTAGGTTAGCTAACGCTAGATAGCCTTTAGCTAAGCTAGCTACTAGCTGACATCATCATGGCTATATCCCGACTGCATCATGACAAGGCTCCGGCCATTTGTCCCGCCTTTCGTCAACGTTCCTTGGTGACCGACCGACTGATAATGACCGACCTCTTCGAGTTGGCTGGCATAACTAAGCATAATAGTCAAAAGCTGCACGCGCGAAATAGTCAAACGCAGCTGACTCACGCCGGCGTACTACACAAGTAAGTAACCACTCCACTCCCTTCGTTGAAACCAATAGTATGTCTGCTGCAGAGCACCAGAGCTCCCTTCGTTGAAACCAATAGTATGTCACTGCAGACCCAGGAACAAGTCAGACACATTCTACAAACGTGTCTAATGTGAAATATATAAGCATATAAGCAAAACTAGATTTTAGGTCTGTGATGAAAAAGGGCCTCGCGGGAAGGGGGGCCTCGCAAAAAAAAATAAAAATAAAAAATTATTTTTTATTTTGCGAGGCCCCCCTTCCCGCGAGGCCCTGTGCGACCGCACTGCTCGCACACCCCCTGAGGCGGCCCTGCCTAGCCCTATTTCTTACTTACCAATGTTCCTCATACTAGTTTACATTTACATTTACATTTAGTCATTTAGCTGACGCTTTTATCCAAAGCGACTTATAAGTTCTGTACGACAAGTCATCAGGAAGGGCACAACTCTATCAGCTGAGTAACAATGTTCATCAAAAGTGTTGAGTGCTACAGTGTAGGTTAGTTTAAGACAAGTGCATGACAGTAAGGTTAGTTAGGGTTCGATTTTTTTAAACATTTTAATTAAATTTTTTTTATTTCAGATAATGGTTGAAGAAGTGCGTCTTTAGTCGACGGCGAAAGATTGGACAGGTTTTGGCTGTCCTAACTGGGGTGGGCAGTTCATTCCACCACTGTGGGGCAAGGACTGAGAAAAGGCGGCTTCTCCTTGATGACCCTCCCGGAGCTAGAATAGGAGTGGGTCTGAGACGGCCAGAAGATGCAGAGCGTAGGGGTCTTGAGGGTGTGTAGTTAGAAACCATTGACCGGGGGGAGCTCCAGTAGCTCACCGCGTACCTCGAGCGCTATTTCGGCGCCGGGGACAACCGTGCTCGTCACGGATCTGGGGTTTAGCGAGTTCGAATCCCGGACTGCAGCCGTGCCTTTCCCAGAGTGTCTTCCCCCCCATCTGTACCCCTTCAGCCTGTTTCTGTCGGTCATTCTTGACCAGAGTAAATGCGATAAACGCAAAAAAGAGCCAGCGGAATGGCCAAAGTTTTAAAAAAGAAACCATTGACCGGAGGTAGGCGGGAACGGTTCCATTTGCTGCATGGTATGCCAGGTCGAGGGCCCTGAAGCGGATTCGTGCGGCAATGGGGAGCCAGTGCAGGTCCCTAAGAAGTGGGGTGACATGGGCTGACTTCGGTAGGTTTGCGATCAGGCGGGCCACTGCATTCTGAATGAGTTAAGGCGAGACACTACAGGTGACTAGGGTAAAAAAAATTATAGAAATCAGGGTATGAATGCGATATCAACAAACCCTTCTGTAAATACCTTCAGAACATAGATATGAATAGAACTGGAAGGTTTGGTGTATGTGAGTGGTACTGAAGTGGAGATTTCTGGCTCAGAGTATGAGGAGAAACTCATTAAAACTAATTTTTGGGAAAACGCCTTCAAAGTTCTGTATTGTAAAATGCCATAATTTTTTTTTGAAACAGCTATTTACAAACACAATACCTAATCAAACCATTAGTAATTGACAACCTAAACACATGCCTAATAACGGAATAATAATAATAATAATAATAATAATAATAATAATAATAATAATAATAATAATAATAATAATAATAATAATAATAATAATAATAATAATAATAATAATAATAATAATAATAATAATAATAATAATAATAATAATAATAATAATAATAATAATAATAATAATAATAATAATAATAATAATAATAATAATAATAATAATAATAATAATAATAATAATAATAATAATAATAATAATAATAATAATAATAATGGATTGGATTTATATAGCGCTCTTCATGACACCCCAGTGACCCCAGAGCGCTTACAGAGTCCATTATTCGTTCATACACAGTCATACCGGTGGTGGTAAGCTACAATTGCAGCCAGAGCTGCCCTGAGGCAGACTCACGGAAGTGTGGCGAATAATCATCGCCTACGGCCCCTCCGACCACCTCCAACATTCATTCACATGCATACACATTCATACAAGGCAAGTAGGTTAAGTGTCTTGCCCATGGACACAACGGCAGTGGGATGGACATGGGCTTGAGCGGGATTCGAACCACCAACCCTTCGATCATTGGACGACCCGCTCTACCCCTGAGCCACGCCGCCCCACAAATAATGATGTTATTGAACTGAACAGAACTACACACAGGCTACAAACAGTGTAGTACAGTGTAGTACCCCCTAATAGGCAAAACATATTTGAATAGATATCACTATGAAACTTTCCCAGTTTGTTATGTACATATAAACGAAGAAAAAATATATTGCAAGTTTTCTGAATTTTATATTTATATATGCAAATGAGGCACTTCCCCATTAAATATGTGCACATTTATGGATGCAATTGATTGTGTCAAAGGCAGATAGATCTAGGAGATTCAGGACAGAGGAGAGGCTTTTCGCTTTTGCTAAGTGAAGTGCCTCTGTGACCGCAATGAGGGCTGTTTCTGTGGAGTGGCCCCGAATCTATTTTCAAAAAAATAAATAAAAAAATTGTTACATGAAAATATGTTTGCAGCAGATTTAGCAGAAGCTAATTTCCATCTGTAGTCTATCCAGCTGCTAACTGTATTTGAGTGAGTTAAGTCTTGGTGTTATGGTAGACTCAGACCTAAGCTTTAAATCACAATCAACAAGTTGACAAAAACATAATTCTTCCACCTTAGAAACATAGCTAAAGTACGGCCATTTATAAATCAAAAGGACGCTGAAAACCAGATCCATGCCTTTATCTCAAGCCGACTCGACTACTGTAATGCACTCCTTACCGGCCTCCCGAAAAAATACGATGATAACTATTTTATTGCAATGCACTATTGCATTATTTTATTCTTTTTTACTAACTATTTTATTGCACTGCACTATTTTACTTTGTATCAGTGATAATCAAACCGCAAACAAAGACGCATATTAACACTTTCAGCGCCAGATGGCACTGTTTACTGTTACTGTTGAAAGGCCAGCGTTTGCAGGCCTAAAGCTATATTATATATTATAGCTATGGATCTAATAATATAGTCGATTGTCATTGAGTTTCTTCCGGTCAAGATGCAAAAAACAGATAATTTTTCCATCCATACATTTCCGTTTTATACCGTCGTGAATATGAGTGTAGTTTCATGGTGGTCTGGTGTCATTTCCAAAATGACAGACACCAAGCCACATCGTTTCAAATGGAGTGCAATAGCGGCCGCAAGGTGTTAGGCGGCGGTATTGGACTTTTGAGATCTCAGACCCATCCCCAGTGATAACACAGGCTGCCGGCATGTCTTTATGAATGGAAATATCGAATAAAAGAAACAACGATGAAAACCTGACTATACTCTGGTTTCCGGGGGTCCTGGCGCTCAACGTTCGGCGAGTTAACCCTAGATCTTAGATCCTAATATGAAAAACGATGTGATTTAATGTTCTATGTCTTACCTTGACTTTGTCTATTTTACTGCTATCTATTTTATGCTTTATGTCTGCACTTTATGCATTGCTCTTGATCTGCCAATGTTGTGCTCATTTTATGCCTGTCTTTTTGTACTGCTGTGAAGCACTTTGAGCTGCAATTCTTGTATGAAAGGTGCTATACAAACAGTGTATTTATTATTATTATTATTATTATTATTATTATTATTATTATTATTATTATTATTATTATTATTATTATTATTATTATTATTATTATTATTATTATTATTATTATTATTATTATTATTATTATTATTATTATTATTATTATTATTATTATTATTATTATTATTATTATTATTATTATTATTATTATTATTATTATTATTATTATTATTATTATTATTATTATTATTATTATTATTATTATTATTGTTATTATAAATTATTATAGTTTGCTTAATTAATTAAAGGGTGTGAATTTAAGTGTTCTCTAGTGCCTTTTGTCCGCTTTAAGTTAAAAGGTTGTGGTGTAAAAAAAATCTGTGCCCGCTAACGCGGGCACGTATCTGGGCTAAGCCCCGGATCTCCTACAATCCTAAATCCGCCCCTGATGAAAACCCTGAAAGAAGTCAAACCATCAGCTGATCACCGGCACAGGTACTCCATGTTAGGAGCACTGCATGATGAATTTTCAAAGCGTTTTCAAGATTTCAAAAAGGTTGAGGATGAAATGCAGCTGGTTTCCTCTCCCTTTACCTGCAGTGTTGATAGTGCACCCACTGATGTTCAGCTTGAACTCATTGACCTGCAGTCTGATTCACTATTGAAAGAGCACTTTAAGTCAGCATCACTGCTAGAGTTCTACTCTGCTCTCAAGGAGGAGAACTTTCCAAACATGAGGAGACATGCTCAGAAGATGTTGGTTCTCTTTGGATCCACCTATTATGTGAACAGACATTCTCAGTCATGACGTTTAAGTCCAGGTACAGATCCTCTCTCACTGATGAACATCTGGCAGCTGTGCTTCGCATCTCCACCACAGACATGCAACCTGACTTTGATGGACTTGTTAAAGCTCAACAGAGACTGGATTTCTCACACTGAATAAGAACTGAAGAACACTAAAATGTGGAAATATAACAAGTAAAATGGGACACTTGATATTTTTTTTTCTTTTTTTGCACAGTTCTGAAAACATTAAATGTTTAATATAGGCATGTAAAGTAAAAAAAGGCTACAAAATTGGGACACTTTTCTTTACACAGTTCAGTGACATGTCTTGTTTATTTTGGCTATAAGATGATGTGATGTCTTTAGAAAGCTAAGAAAATCCTTGTTTCAATAGTATATGAAACTCGAAATGCCCTTTGTTATTAATGTTTCACATTTTGTTTATCATTTTGGAAATAAATTCTATTTGAATAAATGATATTTTTGAAAGCTAACCTCACCTTTTAATTGCCAAATAATAACATACACTCTTACCAGGGGTCAAAACAATGCCATTTACTGCTTTTTATATAGAAATAAAATGTATATTATGCATAATTGAGTTTGGAATTTTGGCCCGGCCCTCCAACATATTTTCAGTTGCTCATTCGGCCCCCTGGGAAAAATAATTGCCCACCCCTGGTCTAGGAGGTCATTCTGTAAGAGATAAGCAGTACATTGGTTGGATACAGCACGTTCAAGTGGTTTAGAAAGGAAGGAGAGAAGAGAGACAGGACGATAGTTGCCTATGACGGTGGGGTTCATGGTTGGTTTTTTTCATGAGCGGTGTGACTCTGGCTTGTTTTAGGGAGGTAGGGACCACCCCCGAGTTGAGGGAGGAGTTGATGGTTGTAGTTAGGATTGGGAGGATGTCTGGTGCTATGGTCTGGAGGAGTGGGGAGGGTAACTGATCCAGCTGGCATGTAGTCGGACGGTTCGGCTTTACCAGTGTCAGGGTCTCAGCTTCTGTAATGGGAGAGAAAGATGATAGTTAGCCACAAACCAATGCAAAGTCAATGTGTCAAGCTCCAATGTGTCAAGGAGTCTGTACAAGCTGACTTAGGCTCACGGAAATCTACTTTGTATGACTTGTATGTACATTTCAGTGAGCCTCACACAGCTTGTACTGACAGGAGCTTGACTCCATTGATCAACATCTTCAGGGCTAGAATTCCAAAAATCTGAACTTTCCTTTTAACCACCAGGATGCATACAGGTGTGGATTGGTCAGGATGAGTAGACAGAGACAGACAGAGACATGATACTGGAGAATACCCTGTCACATGAAGACCGACGGAGACAAGATACTGGAGAATACCCTGTCACATGAAGACAGACAGGGACAATATACTGGAGAATACCCTGTCACATGAAGACCGACGGAGACAAGATACCGGAGAATACCCTGTCACATGAAGACAGACATGGACAAGATACTGGAGAATACCCTGTCACATGAAGACCGATGCAGACAAGTTACTGGAGAATACCCTGTCACATGAAGACAGACAGGGACAAGATACTTGAGAATACCCTGTCACGTGAAGACCGACGGAGACAAGATACTGGAGAATATACTGTCTCATAAAGACAGATGGAGACAAGATACTGGAGAATATACTGTCTCATAAAGACAGACGGAGACAAGATACTGGAGAATACACTGTGACATGAAGACAGACAGGGACAAGATACCGGAGAATACCCTCTCATAAAGACAGACGGAGACAAGATATTGGAGAATACACTGTCTCATAAAGACAGACAGACAAAGTACTGGAGAATACACTGTCTCATAACGACAAACGGAGACATGATACTGGAGAATACCCTGTCTCATAAAGACGGACAAAGACGGAGACTGGAGGCCCAGACTTACAACTTCCATTCTCCTTTGATAATCTATTTCCACTTGTCCATAAAATACAGTTCCGATGACGATGATAGTGATAGTGATGTTGATGATAGTGATGATGATAATGATGAAGATTTTGATGATGATTTTGATGATCATGGTGATTTAGATTTTGACAATGGCGATGAGTGTGATTACAGTATGTTGTAGGTAATCTAATCCTGTGGCCTGCGAGTCTGTCTGTACCTGTGTGTCTTCAAGTGCTCAACAGGGACAATCCTTCACACTAGCGACCATTTTTGTCTCTGAAAATGTTTCTCCGACCATAATTTGCTGTCAGATCTCCACTGATAACAATGACCTGAAAGCAATCCAAACACTCCAACAGAAGGTCACTGCACTTCAAAAAGCGCTATCAGCTGTCAGCAATTTGTAACAACAAGAGAAGGAGTGGGGGGCTTTCTCCTCCTTTTCTGTTTTTCTGTCAGAGAAATGTCAATACTAACCCCAGACGGTCGTGACCTCTCCTTTGTTTATTTGGCTCTCGGGTCAAAAGGTATCGACTGAGAGCATGTTTGTGTTTCTGAATGATTTATAATTTCCGATCACATGTTCCTGAATATAAATGGAATCAGTATTAAAATGCTCATCTTTGAATGCTTATTACAATGGATTCGTCTCCAGACGTACGGGTAGCGAAGCCTCATGGTTCCACGCTCAGTGTCTCAAAGGTCACAGGTTCGATCCCTAGCAAGATGCAATCTGTCCATCCTTGTCTGACCTTAAAGCGGGACAGTGATGCCCTACCTGACTGAGCTATCTGACCTCTGACCTCTCTGGTGAAATGCCTACATGTTTTTCTTAAGTGGTCCGCACACGGCGGGCGATTTTTGTTTATACTCGGGTAACAAAATAAGTTGTGGATGTTGACAGAGTTTAATGTCCAGGCTGCAGCTGATGTGGTTTATAAGGTTTATTGTCCAAAGAAAATTATGGTTGAGAACAGAACAGTTTGCGTCTTCAGTGAAAAAACATTTAGAGGGATACAAAAATGAGGTGTGGGGTGTGGCATAGGGTGCTTTAACCGGACCATAAAGCTTCTGAAACCCACAGGTTTGGCAACCTCAGAGGGTTACGATCATCTCCAGATGAGGCACTCCTTGTATAACCTTGAAATGTGAAATATCTTATATATAAATAATATGTATTTTTTATATTTTGTGTGTGTGTGTAGATATTTAGGTCAGAACAACACGTCTGTTTTACAAGCTTTATTCTATATTAGTGTTCTCAGTTCCGAAAAGTTCAAGTTCAAGTTCAAGTTTCAAGTTTGTTTATTATTTGTCATAATAAAATACAGAATACTTTATGATGAAATGCTTGTTTCTGTATGAGCCCCTGAGAGTGTGCTACATACAGTAAAAAGAGAAAGTAAGTAAAAAGTAAGTAAAGGAATGTTCAGTCAATATACATTATACACAATATACAATACTGAGTAAAATGAGTAACAGTGATGTACAATGCAGAAATGAGATGAGGTACAAAAGTTAGGATAGGGTGCAAATGAGGTATGAATGTAGTGCAAATATCTTTAACTCTTTGGGTGCCACGCCCTTTCCCCATCTGTACTCAATGGCGCCAGCGTTATTGACCATTTTAGCGATGTTTGCAGACCCATCATGTGTTCTGTATTATAGCTATGGAGACAATAGTATGGCTCATTTGACAGACATTGTTCACAGTCCATCACTGACTAATCAGTTAATTTCTATATACTGTAGTATTTGCGCTATTACACACTAAACATCGCCCCTTTCCCAAATAATTCATTATTTTTTCATAGATAGCGAGATATGACGCGTTATATGCAATATGCCCAAATCGTTCTGGTTGATTGCCTGAAACCCCAAATACTTCCAAATCAAATGTATATACAATGTACATATGTGTCACAAAATCATCAAGGGGAGGGTCGTTTTAACTAGAAACCGCGATCGTGCTTGTGGAGCATGTTTGACGTCCGATAAAACATGACACTGTGATCATTACAGAAGCATGTTTTACATTAAAAAAATACCAGCAGGAGACCTTGCCTCAGTCAGAAAGTACTTAATAAATCCCAGTTGATCCCATGGCGATCGCAATTACTTGTGTATAATGGGCATGTCTACCAGACGGGAAAGAATAGCTCTGAAGCACCAAATCTTCCACCGATTGCTATGTTGTGATCCACTCCTAGGCGGAAAGAGCCGGAGGTAAATTCAGTACTGGCCCAGGCTGGAAGACAACTGATATCCTACCTGGAGGGGAGAGAACAGATGGTAGAGGTAAACGGTACTCTATCCCCCCCCCTCACAGTGAGCTGTGGTGTTCCACAAGGAAGCATACTAGGACCGCTACTCTTCCTAATTTATGCAAATGACATGTCATCAGCCTGTGACTGCAACCTGTTCCTGTTTGCGGACGACTCAGCCCTGCTGGTCTCTGACAAGAACAAGTTGCAAGTTGAAAAAACCATCAGCACAGAACTAGGCAAAATCTGCATATGGCTCGCTGATAACAAACTATCATTACACATGAGCAAAACAGAGTCCATTCTCTTCGGTTCAAATAACAAACTCAGCAAGACCGACGGCTTCTCAGTTACAGTGGGTGACAATATTGTCACAAGGAAAGACGAAATTACCTACCTGGGTTCCATCCTAGAGGCAAATCTTTCCTGTGACAAAATGGCATCCAATGTAATAAAAAAAGTCAACCAACGAACTAGATTCTTGTACCGGATCTCCTCTCTGGTAAACAAGAATACCCTGAAGACTCTGGCAGGAGCACTCATTCAAGGGTACTACGACTATGCGTGCACCTCATGGTACCAAAGCACCTCAAAGGCGCTTAAAACAAAATTACAAACATCACAAAACAAACTGGTCAGACTACTACTTGACCTGAACCCCAGAACCCACCTCACCCCTGCCCACTTTGACAGCCTAGGATGGCTTAGAGTAGACGACAGAGTACAGCAACTTGCAATGGGCCTGGTCTACAAGATACACTATACAACCGGGGTACCCATGTACATGTCAAAATACTTCCCAAAGGTCAGTGAATACCACAACCACTACACCAGAGGAAGCTCAACAAATCATGTAAAACCCAGATTCGGCTCAAACAAGGGACTAAACACGTTTCGCAATTATGCCACAACAATGTGGAACGCCCTACCCAAAGCTGTAAAGGAATGTGAATCACTACCCACATTCAAAACCGCTCTTAAAGAGCACCTACGGGAGGCTGCAATTCGAAACTGGCCACCGTAAATGCCCAAAACCCCCACCACCTCCTAATATACAGTCTCCTCCCCACCGCATGTATATATTCCCTCCCCGCTGTATGTATATTTCTCTCCCACCCACCCACCCCCTCCTAGTGTACCCCTCCCCATCATATGTATATACTCTGTCAGGATCTAGGGTTAACAGTACTGTATATTTGAATACCGTTTGTGTCACAAATGTATCAGTACTAAATTCCTATATGTCCCTATGCCATAAATGTCATGTATGTTGTGTATGTCATAAATGTCTATATGAATTGAAAATGGGGGACCCTGATGGAAACAAGACAAACGTCTTTCTCAGGTCTGCATCCCCTTAACAATTGTATGTATTGAGCCGTACTGTATTGTACCCATTCTGCAATCTGTTAAATAAAGTTTTCATTCATTCATTCATTCATTCATCCCCAGTTCAAAAGGTAGGCGATACTGCCACCTGGTGAGATTTGATCGTCATTGCAATTCCAACGTAGGCAGATGAGCCAGAGAAACCTAGAGAGCTCCGGGCGAGTGTTTAGAACGGGGATCAAAGGAAAAATATCAAAGGATCTAAAAACGAGATATTACATTTTTGGCACCCACCGCTTGGCGGCGAAACGCGAGATATTACGTTTTTGGCACAGAATAAGTTTAATAGATAAATATAAAGTGTGTTAAAGTGTCTAAAGTGAGTAAAGTGAGTGGTAAGGTGAGTGTTTGTTTAAAGTGAGTGTGTACATGTGGATGTGTGTGCAGTGAGTGTAGATGATGGGTTGTTACATAGTGTCATTGGGTCTCATTCTCCAACGGACTTAAGACAAAACATTTGCTCTTAGGGCCATTTAAGACATCTTAGGGCCGATTTTGAGATTCCCCAACCGTTCCTACTAACACAACAGTAAATATAAGGTTTAAATAAATATAACACATTGTCATATTTATTTAAATTATGATTAATTAATTCCAAGGAGGCCTGTAGAGTTGACATGAAGGAATCACTATGATTCCTCCCAAATAAAGCCCATAACTCATTCAGGTCAGGGCCAGACCCGAGGTATCTTGGGTTAACGCGCAGACACTTGAGTGCCAAACCCATTCATTATCCATCCAGGGAGCCTGGTGTTATCATAGGGAATGAGTCTGAGATCCCAAAAGTGCAATACCAGCCGCATCCTACCAGGCGGCGGTATCGAGCACCCTTTGAAACTCTGTGTCTTGGGCTGTGCGTTGATTATATAGGTTCGGGCAGACTTTTCCATGTCGGGCAAGGGAGCGGTTGTCCCGATCTGCTTGAGGAGCGTCAAATGCTCCAGATGGAGGATGTATGGCGGATTATGTTGGCGACACGATCGACACCAATACTGGGACTCGCAATCAGATAATTTGAATATTCTTTTTGGGGCACATCCTAGTCAAGGTAAGGGCTATATGATATCAATCTTGCGTTGATCAAAGCATGCCTTCATTGTGATCTGAGCGTATGTGTGTAACGCTAGCCCATAACATATTCCATTGGTGACGATCAAAGCATCAAAAAACGCCCCCCCCCCCCCCCTTTCATGCATTCATGATGGAACATAATACCTATCATATGCATTTGATTTTCTTATTGTAGCGTGTGTAGGGACGGAACACCAATGCATTTAGTATAATACACATTGGGGGCTATTACCAGCCTCCCATGAATTACCCTAAAACCATACTTATATTCACCATGGTATAAAACGGGAATGTATGGATGACATTTTTTTTCTTTTTCACATATTGAACGATAGATACTCGATGTCAAATGGGCCGTATTGTATCCATAGCTATAATATATAATATAGTTATAGCCCTGCAAACACCGCCACGTATTCCTATACTTTAGAACGCTGGCCTTTTAACCACACATTACACAGCGCCCTCTGGCGCTGATTGAGTTAAAAACACGGTGCACAACTGTCTGTCCAGTTAAGACTGCTCCTAAAGCCTGCTCTTAGTCAGGGCAGAATCCAAGCTTAGGGACGGTTGGGGAATCCCATAATCGGCCCTAAGATGTCTTAAATGGCCCTAAGAGCAAATATTTTGTCTTAAGTCCATTGGAGAATGAGACCCATTGTCATTGAGCGTCCTGATGGCCTGGGGATAAAAGATCCTTCTCATGGCCCAAATGCACCGAACGTGGGACGCGGGCGTGAGGCGGGCGGGCGATCAGAGTTTCACTTTCGCTCCCATGTTAATGGCCGTGAGTCGCTGTTCGCACCGGCCGCGAGCGGGCGGGCGGGCGACTCGGGGGCTGGAAGCGTATTTTTCCGCTTTGGTTGGATTCAGACGTATATATACTATACTTTTGCAGGAGTACAATCACACACTGATTTAATCATTCTAAAATGTATTCTAACATTCTAATTAATGAGATAATAACGGGTTATACATGCAAAATGGACAATAGAACACTGGAACTGTGAATCTTAAAAAAATCTTCAAACAGGGACTGACTTCGCATATAGACTACGCATTTACAGATGTTCCAATGTAAATCTGTGCGCTTCCGCCCGCTCTGAAGTCGGGACTCGTGTGGACGGCCACGCAAGCTGTTCTCGCACGAAACCCGCGAGTGCCTGCGTTCGCGCATGGTGCGGTCCTGCCGTGAGTCTCTCTGTACTGGCCATGAGACTCCGGTAGCGCTTAATCAGTTAATTCTGGGGGAACTGATTCACTCAGCATGAATGGACTATAGGCCAATAAAAACAATACACACACAAAAAAAACATATAATTTTTTTTTTATTATTATTATTATCATATATTTTTTCCGATTATAATCTATTCTAACATTTTCAAATCGATGCAGTTGAATCGTCACATTAGGATCGATGCATTTCGATGCATCGTTACACCCCTAGTATTCACAGAACATCCCCCTGGGTGCTCTCAGTGTCACCTTTAACATCTTTCCCAATGCATTGTCTATGGAGCAGCTTCAAACTTTATACGTGATGACATCACACGTTTTGGCACTGTAGATTTTGGATTCGTTTTGAGTTGTTTGTGCTCACTAATGTTGTTTTACTGTCTTAGACCATAGGCATAACATGTACAAATTCTTAAAATGGTCATAGTTCCCCTTTAGGTTCTAAATATATTGACTTGTATTCTCTTCTATGCTTTTTCTTTTTAAAGAATTTGTTTTATAAATATTATGATCTATGGTCTCCATGTATTTGTTTTAATATTTTGTTAAAAACTATTTGAATTGTCTCTGTGTATGAATAAAGCTGCCTTGCTTTAACAGGCGCCTCCAAAATTGGCCATTTTAGTTTTCGTTTTTGAGGACTGCATACTTTTTTTGCAAACCAAAACAACATACTTTATACTTATAGCACATGCATGAGCCTGGTCTCTTTTGAAAGAGGACATTCTGAAGGTTCTGATTCCAGAAAGAAAATTCACTTTTAGTGCTAACATAATAGAGTAAGATAGGTCTGAACTTGAGTTGTAGAAAAACGTATTACTCAAGTGTTTCTGTAGTAGTTAGTAGTATTTCCCAGAAGGTGGTATGGCTTAAAAAAAAACTCCAGAGATCCATAGCCTGAATCCTTATGTAGTACATGTCCAAATTTCATAAAAATCCATTCAGAAATGAGTGATTATGAGTGATTTTGGTAACTGTGTACTCAGTTTTCTGATAGACTTCAATTCATTTGGCTGTTTTTCTCTTCCTGTTTTCGTGTTTTATTTTTTTATTTTTTTATTTAATAATTTTTTTTTAGATCCCCATGTGGGGTATCATTGGAAAGCCACACTCATTGGCTACAACCCTCCACAATCATTTTCGAGATCGGATCTAGATTGACAGAACTACTGCAGCCTGAGTCGGAGTGGTATTTTGTGCAATACCGTGTACTTTGCACAAGCCTCAAATACCGGCATGTAACTTGAGAACCGCTTAACGGATTTTGTCGGATTTTGTCGCTATCGCAAAAAGACGGAAAGACGTCCCATATGTGGGACGTTGCAGCTTAAGGGTTGTTTTAGCAGAATAACTGCAGTACGGACGTTCACTTCATAAGGATGTAGTGTTTCTGTTGTTGTTGCACACAGCAAGGCCCGACACCTGAAACCGTCATGCTCTCTATCACACACAGCCTTCTCCTCCTGAGCTGCAGGAGGCTGGAGTGTTGATCGCTCTACTCCAAAAAACACATAACTGAAAACAATTAGGTACATTCACAATGCATGTGCACACACACACACACACACACACACACACACACACACACACACACACACACACACACACACACACACACACACACACACACACACACACACACACACCAATTTCTCATTATTATTCGGGATGACTCAAGTAGCCTACTTTTTCTTGTTGTTGTTATAAAGCATATCCTGTTTACAATATCCTGGCTAAGCTCTCATCCAGAAAAATAGACACAAATAAGATGGCTGGGCTATGAGGTATTCTGAGACATATACAATATAGTATGCACATGATACACACTGAGGGATGTACAATATCTTATGAGCATGATACACACTATCTGAGGGATGTACAATATAGTACAGGCATGATACACACTATCTGAGGCATATACAAAATAGTACACATGTTGTACACACTATCTGATGCATATACAGTATAGTACACACATACACACAAGGAGGCATATACAATATAGTACACAAATTTTTTTTTTTATTATTTTTTAAACACACATGTAAACAAACATGACAACACACGATAAGATACACAAGCATTAATATACAGTGTATATCCAACAAAATTACCATTTATACCAATGTCTTATACAGGATATACCCTTAATACCTGTTATCTAAAAACCTACACACATATGCTCCAGCTCGAACCCCCCCCTCCCGGACCCCTCTTTGGATAGTACCTCCATTATCCCTCGCTCCTAACCAGACACTACCATTATAAGCTAGCTTTTATTCTCTCCACCACTTCTAACCACATTGACATTTTGGATTCATTGAGACCCAGAATTCTTGCTGTAGATATTTCTTGATAAATCACATCGAGATATGTAAGAAACCAAACTTTCCGGCAAATTTTTTCCGGTTGAAACCAGCGTGATGCGATCAGCTTTTTAGCTACTGTGATACCCGATAAAACCAATCTCTTTAGCTGTGGATTTACTGCAAACTCAAAAACATCATTCAATAGTAATACAGAGGGGTGTACAGGTATATTCCAAGATACGAGTTTTGATAATTGTTGGGTCACATCTTTCCAGAATGTCTTAACTGGTGGGCAGTCCCAATACATGTGCATAAATGTCCCTTCGTCCACATTTGTACATTGGGAGCATTTGGAGTCTTGTTTAAGACCCATTCTGTTCAGTCTTATAGGAGTCAAGTATGTCCTGTGCATATAGTTAAGATTGATTTGTTGATGGTCCGGGTTCCTTGATGTAAGTCGGACATTTGCCCAGGCTCCTTGCCAATCAAAGTCACTTTCCAGGTCTGGTATATCCCTCCTCCAGACAGAGTCTAGTTGGAGGGTTTCATACGAGGACATTAGTAATTGATGATAAAAATCTGAAACAAAACCTCTCGATGTCTCTCTTTCATAGAAGAATTTGTGGTATCTGTGGTGTTCAATTGGTATGTCTAATGGAACACCGTGAGACTTCAAACATAGCCGTAACTGTATGTAAAAAAGCCATGTGGACTTGGTGAGATTACATTTTTTGCATATTTCTCCATAACTACAAACACCCTGTTTGTTAAAAACATCCCCTAATGAGTGTATGCCTTGCTCTTCCCATATAGGGAGTCTTATAGGTCGTTTTTCAATTAAGAGTGCATTGTTATTGAATAAGGGAGTATGATTGTGCCATTTATGTGGGTTAGGGATATTTTTTTGTGTTTCACGCCATATCCGGATTGCATGAGTAATTATGGGGCCAAATTTCCGTTGGTAGATTAGTGTATGCTATGTCCTTCAGTCTATGTGGGGCTACTATGTTTTCTTCTAATTTTCTCCAGGATACTAATGCTTGGGGATCAAACCATGTTGTCAATGGTCTTAATGTGTACGCCTTAAAATAGTGGAAAAAATCTGGAAATGCCATGCCACCGTCTGCTTTATTTCTCTGTGCGGTGGATCTTTTTATACGTGGTGGTTTGTTATTCCAAATAAATTTGTATGTGGAGGAGTGTAATCTTTTCCAGTAACCCTCTGGAGGGGGTAACGGTAGCATTGAACTGAATAAGTTGATTCTAGGTAGTACATCCATCTTAACTATTGATATCCGTGCCTGTACTGAGTTTTTAAGTTTTGCCCACCTATCAAAGTCGTCTTTGATTTTGTTTTGGATTTTTGTGTAATTGTGCTTCACCGTTTGTCTTATGGTGGGGAATATTTCCACTCCCAAGCATCTAAAATGTTTTACCATAGGTATCTCTCCTGGGAGGGTTATATCTTTTTTTGCAGGGGTGTTAAGTGGAAGGAAAGCCGACTTCGGCCAATTTATCTTAAATCCAGATAAATCACCAAAGTTCTCAATCAACTTGAGCAGATGAGGCAATGTGGTTTTGGGGTTTTGCATGAACAATATTACGTTGTCCGCATATAAACTAATTTTATGTTGTGTGCCCTTGATTACGATTGGTTCTATGGATTGGGATTGTCTTATATATTGTGCTAAAGGCTCTACTGATAGATCGAATAGTCCGGGACTAAGAGGGCAACCCTGTCTGGCTGAGCGTGATACCGGAAAGATTTTGGAGATGATTGTACTTGTTGTAATCATGGCCGATGGGTCTTTGTATAATACTTTAATCATATCAATGAATCCTTTTCTTAAACCCATCCTTTCTAATACTGCCCATAGATACGACCATTCCAGCCTGTCAAAGGCTTTCATAGCATCCAGGGACAGCATCGCCTTAGGTATGGTGTCGTCCTTGTCGGCATCTAGTACGTGCAGTATTCGTCTTATGTTATCAGTGATCAGGCGGCCTCTTATGAAGCCAGTTTGGTCCGGATGAACTAAAGACGTCATATGCTTTTGTAATCTGATGGCTAATACCTTAGAGTACAGTTTGAGATCGGTTCCGAGGAGGCTTAAGGGTCTGTAACTACCGCACTCGGTGGGGTCTTTGTCTTTTTTGAGAAGGACTGTTATGAGTGCAATATTGTCGTTTTTATGGAAGTTCCCCTCCTTGACTGAGTATAAGATCATATTTAGTAATAAGGGTCCAATTATGTCCCAACAAGAAAGGTACATTTCTGGTGGGATACCGTCTCTTCCAGGAGCCTTACCACTTTGCATTTCGGATATGGCCTTCTTGAGTTCCTCTAGTGTGATCGGTGTTTCTAACTGTTTAGCGTCATCCTCTGAAAGTTTAGAGAGAATAATTTGATTAAGATATGTGTCCATTTTGTTTTGATCGAAGGTTGTTTCTGATTTATATAAGTCGGAGTAGAATTCTTTGAATGTATCGTTTATTTTTTCAGGGTCTGTTTCAAGTACTTGTTGTGCTCTAATGGTAGTTATATCTGTACATTTTGCATTCATTCTTAATCGCATGGCTAATAGGTGACTAGGTTTAGAACCTTGGGAGTACTGCTGTTGTCTTGTGCTGCGTATTTGTATTTCCGATTGTTGTCTGTATATGGCATTGATCTCTATTTTTAGTACGTTAACTTGATTTTCTAGTCGAGTTGAGTTGTTGTATTTTAAAGAGTTAAATAACGTTGAGTAAAGCGTTTCCAGTTCAGACAGTTTTGTGCATTGATTCTTGCGCATTTTGGAGGAAAAGCTATCAGTGAAATCCTTGATCATTCCCTTTACCGACATCCATATTATTCTGGGGTCTTGCACCGAGTTTGCATTCTCCCGCAGGAATACTATAAGAGCTTCTTTGAGTTGTGTAATGAATTCCTTGTTATTAAGCAGCATCGATTTAAATCGCCGTCTTGGGGCTCGGGAAGATAGTATACCAAATGTTCCTTTTAGGAGTAAATAACAGTGATCTGATAGTGCATTGGGTATCATTTCCACTTCATATTTATCAAATAGTCTCGGGGATGCAAAGACATAATCTATTCTGGATAATGTGTTATGTCTCGCAGATCGACAAGAGTACTTTCGGGTCGTGGGATTAAGTGATCGCCATAAGTCATTTACACCTGTAATCTTCGACCAATCCTTTAATGCTTTAGATTAATTCTTTTGTTCGCTGGAAAAGGCGAGGTAAGATTTGTCCATCCTTGGATTCCAAATGGCATTAAAATCTGCACCTATTATAAATGAGTAATCGGGAAGGTCTAACATTGCATTGGTTAGTGTAGAGAAGAAACCCTCTTCGTACAAATTTGGGGCATATACCGCTGCCAACGCTATTTTCCTGTTATTGTGTACAATCATAGCTATAGTTATACGACCATCTGCATCCGACCATACTCCCTTTAATTCAATATTTAACTTACGTCTAACGACTATGGCTACACCTCGAGTTCTCGTACCAAAGGAAGAGTGACTAATATTATGATATGTGTTGTCCGCTAACGTATCTATGTCTTTCTCTAAAATGTGCGTTTCACTTAGTAGAGCCACGTCCACATGTTCTTTTTTCATCAGTGTGAGCACGCTTTTGCGTTTGTGTTGTTTATTTATCCCACCAGTGTTCCATATCATTATATTCAAACTAGCCATAATCTATACATGTTGTTGTGTAGTTTTTGGTAATGCTTCTGGAGTGCGAAGCTACAATAGATGTACATCCAATTATTTAGGTCCCGTTGAGAGCCGAGCTTAAAAACATATATATATACAAATAAAAATCCCCTTTTTCCCCCTCTCCCAGAGAGTCGTACAGGCCTGTGTTCCATAGACACATCCTCCGCGTATGACTCCCTCCCTTAGGCCACCGGATTGCCCAAACTGAGCTTTGTAATCCTACTCTTCCTATGCTAATTGCCATAGGATCTAACATTTTCATTCTAATTCAATAGAATGTCGCTTTTGGTCTTGCGCCTTCCCTTAATGTAGTAAAATATTATGAAAAATGAAGAAAAGAATACCTTCATTGATATATTCATTTGAACCTTCTACTAACTTATGTAGGAAACATCAGAAAAAGGAAAAGATTGGAGACAAACACTAACACCTTAAAATGAAGAAAAATAGAAAAGAACAATGTAAGATAAAAAAGGGAGTGAGAGCTAAAGTAAAACTCAACGTGGAGAAACCACTAAAATAAAATTGAATACATAGATAAAAGAGAAAAACAGAGACTTTTAGAGCTACATTGTGCCAATCTCTAAATCAGTGGAGTGATTATTTAAATTATTAGAATAACCTTGTTGTGCTCATACATTTAGGTGTGGCTGATTTTTTTTAAAGCCTTATTAAGGCCTGATTAAACTTCAGTCAATTGATCATAATGCTTATACACATGCACCGGATGTTAATGTTAAAGTTGCAGGCCTTCGTTGTAATGGTGCATTATATTCTAGAAGGTTGTAGAATACCCTAGTATATACGAACAGACTGCTGTTATGTTCCAGAATGATCTTCCTACCCAGGGTTCATGACTACTTCGGGATATTCCTTAGTGTCCCAGAGCAGTCGAGCGATGAGCCCAGAATATTCCAGATTGTTCACAGTGTCAATGATATATTCTTGTCTCCACGGAGACCAGAAGTCTGTAAATATAATGCATTACGAACCATATTATACACCTTGTGCCTTGGTGTTGCCGGCATGCATATTATCTGCTACTTTTGTTGAGTCGTGGTAAAGTCATTCTAATACTGAAATACAAATAGAAAGAGAGAGATGAGTAGGCTTATCTGGTGCGAGACAGTGTTGCGTTCTGCCCTGGGGGAGCTGCTCCATGTAGATTCAAGTATTCCTCTGCGTCTTTAGGCGTGCGTAATCCTTCCCTCCGGCCGTCTTTTCCCACGATCGATAATAGTGCCGGGTATATTAGCCTTGGTCTGAGGCCACACTTGAACAATTTCTGCATCACCTCCTTGTAGGGGAAACGCTGAGCGATGGCCTCTTTGCATAGATCTTCGTAGATAAATATTGAATTTTCACCATATTTCAGTTTCCCCCTTTGGTTGGGTGCAACTCTGATGATGTCATCTCTTATTGCCGTCTTGCGCAGAGTAACAATGATGACTCTTGGACCGTTGCCTCTTTGGTCTCGAGTACCGATTCTGTAACATTGGTCCACTATCGGCTCTGTGGTTAGAATGTTGTTACCCAAAATCTCTGTTAACACTGTTGGAAACTTGTCGTCTGTGCAATTGACTGATTCATCAAGCCCCACAATGCGGATATTATTTCACCTGTAGTAACGTTGGGTCTCGAGCAGCCTCTCCATCGCTTCATCTTTGACTTCTTGTATTTTCCTCCGACTTCTTCCACCCTTTTTATCTCCTTCGTTAACTCTATCAATCCATCGTTGACATTCTTCTCGTTCTCTTTGACTACCCGTGTAATTTCTGTCACCGTATTCTCCACTGTCGTGATTCGCACGGACTGTACAGCGACCGCTTTCATAACTTCTTCGATTTTAGCATCGATGTGTGCGACGTGTAATTTGAAAGCTACCATCTGTTCCTTAATCAGGCTAGTCAGAGAGTTGAAGTCGGGTTGTGTAATTGCACTGCCTGTGTCAGTTGATATTGTAGGTGCAGTGATGGGACCGATGGATTTGTTGGCTATTATCTTCTCAAAATCCTCTGCTTTGTCCTTCACAGTACTTTTTCCTGTCGTTCCCGTTATGTTGTCCTCTATTGTCTCCCTCTCGGAGCCAGTCGCCGATGGTCCCGGTATATTCTCCGTTATATTCCCCCCATCGGGGATTGTCAACAACGGATCTGCCGCCGCGTCGCCTGTTATTTTTTTTGAACGTGTCTCAATCGTCGCCGTCGGATTTACTGCTTCGTGTTAGATATAGTTAGTAGAAGTTCCTATTAATACATACGATGTGGTTTAATCTCATTGGTATTTGTTAAAATAATGTTTTTGAATGAAATTAACGGTGACGGGAGTGGAGCTGTTACCAAACGCGTGCGCTACATATTGTAGCTAAACCGGAAGTACACACATTATACACACAATCTGAGGCATATACATTATATACACTATCATATCTAGTATAGCACACACTATACACATTATCATAATGTATAGTACACACATTATACACAATATCATATATAGTATACCTGTAGTACAGACATTATACACTATCAAATACTGTATAGTACACATATTTTACATACTATCATATTTCCCTTTTGGTTTTTGAAGTCTGGGTTGGCTCAGTTTACGACAAAAATGGGAATGTGTTTACTTGCATACTGTATACAGGGATGAGCAGGATGTTAAGATGTATATCGCAAATAAGACCTTAAGTGGGAGCACTTTGTATGTTGATGCTCTCCCTGAGATGCACAGTGCTCTGATGCCACAGGCAGAATGTACACAGCAAGCAACTGTCTTATTATTCTGAGAACACTAAAGAAAAAAGCAGACTTCCTGCCTGTTTATAGTGTGCCTTTCTGACCGAGCTACCAGTACCAATTACATTTAGCTGATTTTCAACCTTGAAGGTGAACTACGCCAAATTGTATTCCTCTAGTCTAAGACAGTACACAAATATTAGTGAAAATGAGCAACTCTCTCCCAAATCCAAAAACCCTAAAGCGCTAACACTTTGATATCATCAAGTAAGATAAGATACAATTGATTTTGGCCATCATAGCAGCGAGGGGAGGTACAGGTATGGGTACTAGTAAAATGGGGAAAGGAATATCCATGATAAGAAGATACTCCTCTTTATTAAGGCCACTTACCCTCTTACAGGTTATTCAAACCTTGGTGTTATCACACCTTGACTACTGCCCAGCAATCTGGTCAAGTGCAGCAAAAAAAGATCTAAAAAAACGTCAGATGTGCAGAATAGAGCAGTGATCAGGCGGCCTCTTATGAAGCCAGTTTGGTCCGGATGAACTAAAGACGTCATATGCTTTTGTAATCTGATGGCTAATACCTTAGAGTACAGTTTGAGATCGGTTCCGAGGAGGCTTAAGGGTCTGTAACTACCGCACTCGGTGGGGTCTTTGTCTTTTTTGAGAAGGACTGTTATGAGTGCAATATTGTCGTTTTTATGGAAGTTCCCCTCCTTGACTGAGTATAAGATCATATTTAGTAATAAGGGTCCAATTATGTCCCAACAAGAAAGGTACATTTCTGGTGGGATACCGTCTCTTCCAGGAGCCTTACCACTTTGCATTTCGGATATGGCCTTCTTGAGTTCCTCTAGTGTGATCGGTGTTTCTAACTGTTTAGCGTCATCCTCTGAAAGTTTAGAGAGAATAATTTGATTAAGATATGTGTCCATTTTGTTTTGATCAAAGGTTGTTTCTGATTTATATAAGTCGGAGTAGAATTCTTTGAATGTATCGTTTATTTTTTCAGGGTCTGTTTCAAGTACTTGTTGTGCTCTAATGGTAGTTATATCTGTACATTTTGCATTCATTCTTAATCGCATGGCTAATAGGTGACTAGGTTTAGAACCTTGGGAGTACTGCTGTTGTCTTGTGCTGCGTATTTGTATTTCCGATTGTTGTCTGTATATGGCATTGATCTCTATTTTTAGTACGTTAACTTGATTTTCTAGTCGAGTTGAGTTGTTGTATTTTAAAGAGTTAAATAACGTTGAGTAAAGCGTTTCCAGTTCAGACAGTTTTGTGCATTGATTCTTGCGCATTTTGGAGGAAAAGCTATCAGTGAAATCCTTGATCATTCCCTTTACCGACATCCATATTATTCTGGGGTCTTGCACCGAGTTTGCATTCTCCCGCAGGAATACTATAAGAGCTTCTTTGAGTTGTGTAATGAATTCCTTGTTATTAAGCAGCATCGATTTAAATCGCCGTCTTGGGGCTCGGGAAGATAGTATACCAAATGTTCCTTTTAGGAGTAAATAACAGTGATCTGATAGTGCATTGGGTATCATTTCCACTTCATATTTATCAAATAGTCTCGGGGATGCAAAGACATAATCTATTCTGGATAATGTGTTATGTCTCGCAGATCGACAAGAGTACTTTCGGGTCGTGGGATTAAGTGATCGCCATAAGTCATTTACACCTGTAATCTTCGACCAATCCTTTAATGCTTTAGATTAATTCTTTTGTTCGCTGGAAAAGGCGAGGTAAGATTTGTCCATCCTTGGATTCCAAATGGCATTAAAATCTGCACCTATTATAAATGAGTAATCGGGAAGGTCTAACATTGCATTGGTTAGTGTAGAGAAGAAACCCTCTTCGTACAAATTTGGGGCATATACCGCTGCCAACGCTATTTTCCTGTTATTGTGTACAATCATAGCTATAGTTATACGACCATCTGCATCCGACCATACTCCCTTTAATTCAATATTTAACTTACGTCTAACGACTATGGCTACACCTCGAGTTCTCGTACCAAAGGAAGAGTGACTAATATTATGATATGTGTTGTCCGCTAACGTATCTATGTCTTTCTCTAAAATGTGCGTTTCACTTAGTAGAGCCACGTCCACATGTTCTTTTTTCATCAGTGTGAGCACGCTTTTGCGTTTGTGTTGTTTATTTATCCCACCAGTGTTCCATATCATTATATTCAAACTAGCCATAATCTATACATGTTGTTGTGTAGTTTTTGGTAATGCTTCTGGAGTGCGAAGCTACAATAGATGTACATCCAATTATTTAGGTCCCGTTGAGAGCCGAGCTTAAAAACATATATATATACAAATAAAAATCCCCTTTTTCCCCCTCTCCCAGAGAGTCGTACAGGCCTGTGTTCCATAGACACATCCTCCGCGTATGACTCCCTCCCTTAGGCCACCGGATTGCCCAAACTGAGCTTTGTAATCCTACTCTTCCTATGCTAATTGCCATAGGATCTAACATTTTCATTCTAATTCAATAGAATGTCGCTTTTGGTCTTGCGCCTTCCCTTAATGTAGTAAAATATTATGAAAAATGAAGAAAAGAATACCTTCATTGATATATTCATTTGAACCTTCTACTAACTTATGTAGGAAACATCAGAAAAAGGAAAAGATTGGAGACAAACACTAACACCTTAAAATGAAGAAAAATAGAAAAGAACAATGTAAGATAAAAAAGGGAGTGAGAGCTAAAGTAAAACTCAACGTGGAGAAACCACTAAAATAAAATTGAATACATAGATAAAAGAGAAAAACAGAGACTTTTAGAGCTACATTGTGCCAATCTCTAAATCAGTGGAGTGATTATTTAAATTATTAGAATAACCTTGTTGTGCTCATACATTTAGGTGTGGCTGATTTTTTTTAAAGCCTTATTAAGGCCTGATTAAACTTCAGTCAATTGATCATAATGCTTATACACATGCACCGGATGTTAATGTTAAAGTTGCAGGCCTTCGTTGTAATGGTGCATTATATTCTAGAAGGTTGTAGAATACCCTAGTATATACGAACAGACTGCTGTTATGTTCCAGAATGATCTTCCTACCCAGGGTTCATGACTACTTCGGGATATTCCTTAGTGTCCCAGAGCAGTCGAGCGATGAGCCCAGAATATTCCAGATTGTTCACAGTGTCAATGATATATTCTTGTCTCCACGGAGACCAGAAGTCTGTAAATATAATGCATTACGAACCATATTATACACCTTGTGCCTTGGTGTTGCCGGCATGCATATTATCTGCTACTTTTGTTGAGTCGTGGTAAAGTCATTCTAATACTGAAATACAAATAGAAAGAGAGAGATGAGTAGGCTTATCTGGTGCGAGACAGTGTTGCGTTCTGCCCTGGGGGAGCTGCTCCATGTAGATTCAAGTATTCCTCTGCGTCTTTAGGCGTGCGTAATCCTTCCCTCCGGCCGTCTTTTCCCACGATCGATAATAGTGCCGGGTATATTAGCCTTGGTCTGAGGCCACACTTGAACAATTTCTGCATCACCTCCTTGTAGGGGAAACGCTGAGCGATGGCCTCTTTGCATAGATCTTCGTAGATAAATATTGAATTTTCACCATATTTCAGTTTCCCCCTTTGGTTGGGTGCAACTCTGATGATGTCATCTCTTATTGCCGTCTTGCGCAGAGTAACAATGATGACTCTTGGACCGTTGCCTCTTTGGTCTCGAGTACCGATTCTGTAACATTGGTCCACTATCGGCTCTGTGGTTAGAATGTTGTTACCCAAAATCTCTGTTAACACTGTTGGAAACTTGTCGTCTGTGCAATTGACTGATTCATCAAGCCCCACAATGCGGATATTATTTCACCTGTAGTAACGTTGGGTCTCGAGCAGCCTCTCCATCGCTTCATCTTTGACTTCTTGTATTTTCCTCCGACTTCTTCCACCCTTTTTATCTCCTTCGTTAACTCTATCAATCCATCGTTGACATTCTTCTCGTTCTCTTTGACTACCCGTGTAATTTCTGTCACCGTATTCTCCACTGTCGTGATTCGCACGGACTGTACAGCGACCGCTTTCATAACTTCTTCGATTTTAGCATCGATGTGTGCGACGTGTAATTTGAAAGCTACCATCTGTTCCTTAATCAGGCTAGTCAGAGAGTTGAAGTCGGGTTGTGTAATTGCACTGCCTGTGTCAGTTGATATTGTAGGTGCAGTGATGGGACCGATGGATTTGTTGGCTATTATCTTCTCAAAATCCTCTGCTTTGTCCTTCACAGTACTTTTTCCTGTCGTTCCCGTTATGTTGTCCTCTATTGTCTCCCTCTCGGAGCCAGTCGCCGATGGTCCCGGTATATTCTCCGTTATATTCCCCCCATCGGGGATTGTCAACAACGGATCTGCCGCCGCGTCGCCTGTTATTTTTTTTGAACGTGTCTCAATCGTCGCCGTCGGATTTACTGCTTCGTGTTAGATATAGTTAGTAGAAGTTCCTATTAATACATACGATGTGGTTTAATCTCATTGGTATTTGTTAAAATAATGTTTTTGAATGAAATTAACGGTGACGGGAGTGGAGCTGTTACCAAACGCGTGCGCTACATATTGTAGCTAAACCGGAAGTACACACATTATACACACAATCTGAGGCATATACATTATATACACTATCATATCTAGTATAGCACACACTATACACATTATCATAATGTATAGTACACACATTATACACAATATCATATATAGTATACCTGTAGTACAGACATTATACACTATCAAATACTGTATAGTACACATATTTTACATACTATCATATTTCCCTTTTGGTTTTTGAAGTCTGGGTTGGCTCAGTTTACGACAAAAATGGGAATGTGTTTACTTGCATACTGTATACAGGGATGAGCAGGATGTTAAGATGTATATCGCAAATAAGACCTTAAGTGGGAGCACTTTGTATGTTGATGCTCTCCCTGAGATGCACAGTGCTCTGATGCCACAGGCAGAATGTACACAGCAAGCAACTGTCTTATTATTCTGAGAACACTAAAGAAAAAAGCAGACTTCCTGCCTGTTTATAGTGTGCCTTTCTGACCGAGCTACCAGTACCAATTACATTTAGCTGATTTTCAACCTTGAAGGTGAACTACGCCAAATTGTATTCCTCTAGTCTAAGACAGTACACAAATATTAGTGAAAATGAGCAACTCTCTCCCAAATCCAAAAACCCTAAAGCGCTAACACTTTGATATCATCAAGTAAGATAAGATACAATTGATTTTGGCCATCATAGCAGCGAGGGGAGGTACAGGTATGGGTACTAGTAAAATGGGGAAAGGAATATCCATGATAAGAAGATACTCCTCTTTATTAAGGCCACTTACCCTCTTACAGGTTATTCAAACCTTGGTGTTATCACACCTTGACTACTGCCCAGCAATCTGGTCAAGTGCAGCAAAAAAAGATCTAAAAAAAACGTCAGATGTGCAGAATAGAGCAGCTCGTCTTGCACTCGGGTGTTCTATGAGAACAGGTGTAGACCAAATGCATAGGGATCTTGCGTGGTTGAAAGTAGAGGACAGATCGACACGCAGCCTACTAACACTATTCAGAAATATAACTGTGTCTAAACAACCAAGCTGCCTGTACTCAAAAATAACCTTTTCCCAAAACAGACATGAGCACATGCAGGACAAGACAAGTTACCAGGGGCCATGTTTCAATTCCTCTACCGAGATCAAATGCAATGAAAATAACTGCTATGTATAGGGCCATCTCACAGTGGAATAGGTTGCCATATGCAATTACTCAAGCAACAAGCAAATAAAGCTTTAAAAAACAAGTAAAGAGGTTACTTTTGGGTACAGGCACAATGCTTGACATAACATTTAATTATTTTACATTTTGTAATATTTTGATATAATGCTAATGTAATGAGTTGGGTTGCATGGGTGTGGGGGGGGGGTTGTTTGATTATGTTATGTTTGTATGTATGTATGTATGTATGTATGTATGTATGTATGTATGTATGTATGTATGTATGTATGTATGTATGTATGTATGTATGTATGTATGTATGTATGTATGTATGTATGTATGTATGTATGTGTATGTATGTATGTATGTATGTATGTATGTATGTATGTATGTATGTATGTATGTATGTATGTATGTATGTATGTATGTATGTATGTATGTATGTTTGTATGTTTGTTATTGTTGGTTTTATTTTGAATTGTGTTTGTTTGTATTTATTGTTTTCTGTGGACCCCAGGAAGAGTAGCTGTTGCAATTTGTAACAGCTAAATGGGGATCCAAATAAACTTAAACGTATGGGCATGGTAATAGTAGAAGACATAAAATAGGCAAGAACAGTATAATAAAGATAAAATAAGCAGTGTAAACAATATAATTAACTCTGAATATGAAGGTACAGATGAGAGTCTGTATGCCCTATCAGTTATATTATATAAATATAAAATTATTGTATGAATTAAATATTTAATTATGGGCAATACAACACTTCTGAATATAATGCTATGAGTAAGTAAAGTAAACAGTATACACAGGTGCAGTATACATAAGGTACACTAACTGTCATTATATACATTATACGTTGTAGTTCAGTTTACTGTAGGTAAGAGTCAGAGACACACTTAGTGATCAGACATTCCTAGTAGTTCTCGAGTTCTCCTGCCGTTATTTCTCCGGCTGCTGGCAGAAGTCTGAAGTCTGAAGCCGCTCCAATTAATGCGGAAAGATTTTATAGTCGACACGGGGGAATGTTCATAGGTACATTTCCTTTTTCAGAACTGAGACCACTACTATAGAATTAAGCTAATTTGGATATACAAAATAAAATGAGAGTCCTGTCACTGTGGGTCATTCATTGTCAATGTAACAGCTCCAGACTTAATGGGTCTCATTCCCGAACGAATTTACGACCAAAGATTTCCTCTTAGGCAGATTTCTGCCCATTTAAGACATATTAGGGCTGACAATATTTTTACGATAAGAAATTACGCATTTGATGTCGGAAAAATAAATAATATGGATTCATCTGATCACAGGGCAGCTGCTTAACCATATCTGAACCAGCTATTTTGGACAAATGTATAATTACTTTAATTACTCAGATATTCAAACACAATGCAATTATTGTGAAATTATTGAAAATAATAATTATTTAATGCCTTCTGTGGAATTTGTATTTCTTATTTGTTACACATCTGTTTTAATGATTAATTATATACATTTGAAAGAATGCAGGTCAACATGCAATATATCCCATTGATTGGTATACAATGGGACAGACCTTTGTTTGATTGATTGATTGATTTAAAACTTTATTAACAGATTGCAGAATGGGTACAGTACAGTACAGCTCAATTACATACAATTGTTAAGGGGATGCAGACCAGAGAAAGACTTTCGTCTTGTTTACATCAGGGTCCCCCATTTTCAATTCATCATAACATAATATGACACACACGACATACAGATAGACAGTACTGCTACATCTATATATTTATGACATACCAGATTTGCAAATACAGTACTGTTTGTGATACAAAAAGAGTCCAGAAAAGAGAGTATATACATTTGACGTAGAAACTGTTGGAGGAGGTTGGGTAGGTGGGGTGGGGTTGGGTGGGGACTGTACATTGGATGTGGTTGGGTGGGGGACACTGTACAAGCAAAACTGTACATTGGAATATTGACCAAACCATAATTGGTCATTTACTGTACATTAAGGGGGTTGATATAGCTATAAACCTGCATTCCTTCGAATATATCATTAATCAATTAAACTTATATTGAAATACACTATATAGCCTATACACCAACACTGAAATGACAGTGGATAAATAAATAAATAAGAACTAAAGCTAATCGCATGGAAATAGACTGCATTAATATTCCATAACAAGTCTTGTGTGCGCCAGTACGTTTCTTTATTAGTTGTCACACAGAAGTACAGAATACTTTTATACAAAATGCGTCTTTCTGTTACGCTCCAGAGACTGTGCTAGACAAAAATAGATAAGTATAAAATAAAATAATTATAGCAGTATAAAATAGAATTGATTGTTTAGTTCTTCAGGTTCCCCGAGCTAGAACTCATCTAGGCAAGACTGCTTTCTGTATTAATGCAGCAAAATCAAGGAATCTGTTACAACTAAGGACTCTTGTTTCTTTTTGATGTTTTAGATTTTTCATCAATAAGCATATACCATCAACGTTTCTGCTAATTACTCTTGCTTATGAACTGTATTATAATTTATAATTGTTTTATTTATTATTATTATTATTAAGAAGAAGAAGAATGAATAATACTTTTCTGACTATGTATCTATGATTGATCTATTGTTTTTAATTGATTGTGTCCCCTGTTACATGTAATGCTCTGTACACATGACGCCATTGGAAATGAGGGTCTCCCACAATGATAATCTATTTTATAGACAACACTGATACAATTTGTGAACATATTACTTATGGCTACAACATAACATACATTATGTAAGTTTTTCCTGCGGTTGATTAGTACTTTATTTAGGTTTCTGATGAGACCCTGTTATGTGTGCATCTGCTTACACTCAAAAGGCAGAAGTCCTCTTATCTTCAGGTGAAGTTTCCTATAAACACCACACAAAACAACATGTATTAAGAAAAAGAGAATATTTTATTTGTAATGATATCTATACTTTTGCACATGTAAAATAAAAGGCATATCTATAATACACAGTAACTTCAAGGAACATAGACAACACTCTTTTCATTTACCCCCAGAACACCTGGAACCACGGCGACAAGGAAACAGAACATGGAAACCATTCCAAACTTTTCTGACACAAAAAAAATGTCCACTTAAAACAATAATAAAAATAGCATTAAACCAAATCCATTGTCACTAAAAAAATATTTTAACAAAAAATAGTGGAAGGAAAAAAAAGTTTGGTCACATCTTTGGGGTTGTTGTTGTGAAGCAAACCTGGGAAACATTCTTTGCTGTATCAGTATTGAGATTTTCCTTTGTAAATCATAAAGAAGAGATCACTGTAATTTGACCTTTTATTTCCACAGATGTTTTTTTGGGCAAGACATTCCTCCTTGGGTTGAAGATGGGTGTCATACCTAAAACGTCTGTGTGGTAGAGAGGTCTTCACAGGTCCAAAAAGTCATGCGCGGACCCAACAAGACCCGGAAATGTACTGCCCCGAACTGAACCAGACTCTCTATTTTTGGGAAAACAGAACCAGAACCACAGAGACCCGGGAAACACTGTTTGGCCCCCGGGAGCTGTCAAATACACTATAAAATACCAGAATCATGAGTGGGTAGATAGACCCAGGGGTGGCAGGTAACTCATTTTAGTTTAAGGAAGCTGTCAGTGAGGTTATCACATCCGGGATACCCAGATAGGCTATCACGTCGTCTGGTCACGAGTTGCAATTTAACTGTTTCATTACAAAAATATCCTGTCTGTCTCAAACTAGATTACCTGATCAAGACATGGATTCTTTTTTATTTGCTTTACTGAAAGGACAATCGTGTGAAGGAGTGACAACAAGTGATGTTAATAATATGATGAATGATTAATGTTACAGGATTCAAGGTGGCTAAATGTGGGTTAGCTAACGTCAGATGTAATGTTATAGCTTGTGTGAGCCTGATTGTGTTCACTGCCAAGGATGTGGCGGACGTCTAATTTGCCTCGGTTTCACTTTTAGTGTAAATGGTAACAGAGCTGACTTGCTGGATTTGTCTTGAGAAATGATGATCAACTATGTTTACTTTACACTTGAATGGTGTGGAATCAGCTGCTTAGCGGTCAAATGTTATTACAGAAATAACTTTGTTACCACGTTGCTAAACGTGGAAAAGACTACAGAACCCGAACGAGACTGTCTGGATTTTAATAAGAAATTACAGACCACAGGTTTTCAGACAGACCTGGAGACCTCTGTCGTGTGGCAATACAAAGTAACATTGGAGTGCTATCCTCTTTATGATTCATGAGGATTCAGCAACCATCCTTTATTGTCTAATTTTGAGTTGAGCATGTTGTGTCTTATTTTACTTTGAACATCAGAAACATTTTAACTTATTATAAAAAAAAGCAAAAACACCATTCATCTTTGACTGGATAACCTCCACTCCACGAGAAGTTGTGCTCACATGGTCACATCATAGTGAAACAGGGCTACCGGCAGAGTGGATTCAGACACTGAAATTTCAAACCTTTATTTATTCTTTATAGACAATTTCACCCCTCGTTTCCAATGCTCTCAGATTACAGGAGGCAAGTTAAAACAGGTTAAAACACAAATGATAATAAATGAAAAGAGAATCTGTTGAGACATTGCATAAACAACAACACAGATAAAAAAACGAATATCAAATTAAAAACGGTTACATATGAAGCAAGGAGATTTGTGATCATGTTTTTAAATTGTCCATAGGATAGTGGAGTATTGATTGAAGATCATTCCAAGAAACTGGAGCATTAAAACAAAAAGGCTGACTTTCCAAGTCCAGTCTGAACTGAACAGAATACTGAGAAACTTTTGGCATGAGACGGTTTGGCAAGTCTTGTCCCACCAAAACCATATTTTTACCAGGCTAGTTGACTGAGAACACATTCCTATATACAGCAATGGCCTGGGGGAGCAGTCACAGGGGGAGGGAGGGTTACACACTCTCTCTCTCTCTCTCTCTCTCTCTCTCTCTCTCTCTCTCTCTCTCTCTCTCTCTCTCTCTCTCTCTCTCTCTCTCTCTCTCTCTCTCTCTCTCTCTCTCTCTCGCTCAAACACACACAGTTTCCTATCCAACCAATAAATGAAAATGAAAGCTCCGTCATCGGCGAATAAACTGTGTGCGATGTCTGCATCACATTTAAATAAAATTAATTGAAAAGCTACCGTAGCCCTGCTCCCGACGGAGAACTGTAGCTGAGTAAGAACGGATAGCATCAGGGCACAAATCAAGATAGATAGGTATATATATATCTCTGGATCTGATGCGGTGTGGAAAGGCATCCATATATATCCATATCCATATCAGTAATATATGGGTTTGTCTCTTTTTCCTTTTTCCTCACAGCTTGAGACCTTTAGAGAAAAACATATGTCTCTCCTTATTCCCACACCTCTTCCGCGAATCGGGGTGGATGTCTTCCTTTGTGAGTCATAGCCAGGCTTTCTAATTTCTAATCCCCCTTAGCAGAAACACCAAGACAGCCATGCTGTGAGTAGAAAAACAATCTTTGACGCCCGCACAGCAGAGCCACAGTCTTTGACACACTGCGGGTCTGACGTGTTGCTCTTTGTGCACTTTGACTTTCCTAACGGATTGCTGGAAGATTGCAGGTCGTCCTGGCGGTTAGGTCCGTCGTTCGGGCTGTGCTTGTTCTTACCAGAGTCCGACTCTGTCAGCTTGGTCTTCGAGATGTTCTCCTTCTCCTTCAGTGGGTTGTTGGTGATTTGTCTGCTGTTGTACAAGGAGGGATCTGGAAGACCCTTGTTGGAAATTATCGAGGATTTATCGCTGTCTGAGAGGCAGCATCGAGGGACCCCGGCCATCAGCGGGTTCTCGGTGCTCTGGAACTTTCCGGAACGCGTCTTCGAACCGAACACACTTATCCAAGTGTGATGGGGGGTGTCGTAGCAGCCCTCCAAGTCCGTGGCCTTCAGCCTCTTCAGGTCCTTCCCCGCCAGCCTGTCGGGGACGTGGCACTCCAGCTCCGAGCTTGACCCCTTAAACCCCTTGAACCAGTCCCACAGGGTCCGAGCCCGGCAGTCACAGATCCACTGGTTCCCGTTGAGGCGCAGGTAGCGGAGGGACACCAGAGGCTCCATGGTCTCCCCGGTCAGCAGTGTCAGGTTGTTGAAGAACAGGAACAGCGTGTCCAGCTTGTGCAGGTCGTGGAAGGCCCGGCGCTGGATTAAGGTGAGACGGTTCTGGTGGAGCAGCAATCGGTCCAGACTCACCAAACCCCGGAGCATGTGATGACTCACAGTCTGTATCTGGTTGTTGTGGAGGAACAGGTGTGTGAGATTTGCCAGGTCCAGGAACATCTCATCGTGAAGCGCCATGAGGTTGTTCTCCTGCAGAAAGAGCTGCTGCAGGGAGAAGAGTCCGGCGAAGACGCCCACGGGAAGCTCGGAGAGCCGACAGCGGTGCAGGTGCAGGGTGCGTAGCTTGGTCAGCCCTCGGAAGGCCGTGGGGCTGATCACCTGGAGGTTGTTGTCCCCAAGATCCAGCTCCTCCAGCCTCTCCAGGCCGAAGAAGGCCCCGGCCTCGATGTGGCTGACGTTGTTGGAGTACAACCACAGAACGGTGAGGTTCCTGCATGTGCTGAAGCTGGTGGAGCGCACCACGCTGAGGCGGTTGTTCTGCAGGAAAATGCGCTGAGTGTGGGCAGGGATGTCAGAGGGTATGGAGGACAGGCCCTGCTGTTGGCAGGCTAAACTGGGCCGCGGTTCGCTGTGGCACACGCATGGTGCCGGACAGCCCTCCACCCGAGGCACTGACTGGAGCCAAAGGACCAGTATGTAGAGCTCGCCCACTGGAAAAGAGAAGGAGACAATGGATTAGAGTCTGATTTAATATGAGCAGGGTTTTTAATGTTAAAATCACAGGATACTTAAGATCACCCTATTTTTCCCAATGAGATACAATATCTGTTTTTCAAGAGAGACCTGGTCAAGACTGCAGCGGCCATGAATAACAATTAGAACCAGTAAACAAAAATGCATACAAACATAACACATGGGGAAAGGGACATTGAGTATAGAGTTGACATTGTAAGCTTTGTAGTCAACAGTGTCAGACTGTAGTTGTACTGGGAAGCTCCTAGTGGTCAACAGTGTCAGACTGTGGTTGTACTGGACAGCTCCTTGTGGTCAACAGTGTCAGACTGTGGTTGTACTGGACATATCCTTGTGGTCAACAGTGTCAGACTGTGGTTATACTGGACAGCTCCTAGTGGTCAACCGTGTCAGACTGTGGTTATACTGGACAGCTCCTAGTGGTCAACAGTGTCTGACTGTGGTTATACTGGGCAGCTCCTTGTGGTCAACAGTGTCAGACTGTGGTTGTAATACAGAGTCTGGGAATAACAGATTGCATCTAGTGAGATTACAGTAATCTGACTACAAAGAAATGATAATCAGTCGTAGTTGCTTTAAGTCACAGGAGTCAAGATTACTGATACGTTTGAGAAAATGGATGATTGGATGATGACAAGGAACATCAATTTGTTATGGTAAAATGATAGACAATGTACACACGGTACACACAACACAGGCAAAAACCTAATTTACATAACTTGAAGTAATGTTTAATCATGGTTAATAATAACACTATTTAAACAACAGCCTTTAAACCTGAATTAATTGCTTTGTGTTGCATGAATCCTTATGTGCACAATTACATTCAGGTACATTAGCATTAGCTACAGAAACGTAGAGTAATTGGAGAGGCTTTGTTTGTTATGTGATTTTGGGAGAGATTCAAATGAGATCCATCTTGTGTTTCATTGTCTTTTACATGATGAATTAGAAACAGGCCCAGTCTAGCTAAATGTGAAAGTGGAGGGTGAGAAGGTAGAGGGGGAAGGGAGGCTGCGAAGCAGTGGCGTCGTTAGCCCTGGGCTTCCGGGGCTTTAGCCCCGGATGTTTTTCTCCTAGCCCCGGATCTAAAAAAAAAAAAAAAAAAAAAAAATTGTTTAATTTTTTTTTTTTTTTTACTTTTTTTTTTTTTTTTTTTTTATGTCAGCATCCCCATTGTCTTTGCTGAATGTTTGTTAGTGTTTGGTATTTTTTGTTGGTTTTTAGTACTTTTAAACATTTTTAGTAAGTAGTTTTCATTTGATCCTATAATTTTTCATTCACCGATTTGTGGACTTTTTTTTTAGTGTCCTGAAAGGCGCCTTATAAATCAAATGCATTATTATTATTATTATTAATATTATTATTATTATTATTATTATTATTATTATTATTATTATTATTATTATTATTATTATTATTATTATTATTATTATTATTATTATTATTATTATTATTATTATTATTATTATTATTATTATTATTATTATTATTATTATTATTATTATTATTATTATTATTATTATTATTATTATTATTATTATTATTATTATTATTATTATTATTATTATTATTATTATTATTATTATTATTATTATTATTATTATCATCATCATCCAGGAGGGAAAAGACACTTTGGATAGTAGGGACTGCATCTCTGCCTGTCCTGACCAGGAAACACTTTGCAACTGTGATCTCCTCTGGCAATAGTTGGATATTGTAATGTGTGGCGAGGGGTTGCAGCAATTCCACTGAGAGAAACTGGTCTGAGGCTGGATAACATGCCTGTATGCCTCTCATAAGTTGTTATCCAACTCATGAGAACCTGCTCTCAAGCTCTGGATAGAACAGTCTCTGTCTCAGCTGATCTCCTGAGCTGAGGTCTGAGCTTGTGCCACAAGATGCCATTACATATGGCCTTTGTCCTGTCATACATGTCCACTGCCATCTCTGAGGTGCGATAACCTTTGAGTGTGTCCTGCACTGTGCTTTTAAATAGTACAGATAGGTATTGAAGATGTGCACTTTAACGCAGCAGCACCTGGAGCCTCCATACCCATGTCCAGTGTCCACTGACAAAGACATGCTCATGATACTGTGATAAACTATAATA
Organism: Notolepis coatsorum; assembly: GCF_963971535.1. NCBI lineage: Eukaryota > Metazoa > Chordata > Actinopteri > Aulopiformes > Paralepididae > Notolepis > Notolepis coatsorum. The sequence continues at coordinate 60,701,641 of NC_140175.1, read as the reverse complement.
AGCTTTAATCGAACCCTGGTTCATTTCCTCGGATAGTCCGGTTGGTTTGGGGTGGTGTGAAAGCTCATTCACTCTTGCAAGTGAACCCTGCATTTGAGATGTGAATGCAAAGCGGACCAAAGGCAGGAAAATACCCAAAAATCTAATATCATTTTTATGAGACTTTTTTTTTCGATTGCTTAAGCATGATTTTTAAAACGGGGCCCGGTGTTTCAAAACACACAATTAGCACAACCACACACACAATTATCAGAACACCTCAGATCCTTTGCTAAATTAAACACTTGTCAAAACCATACACTAATTTAAAAAAACTACATTTTGTTACTATATGAAACACACGTTTTATATGACTTAATTCTGTTTGAACCAGTTACTCACACTGCTGTGCTTAACCTAAAACACATTTAGCTATTCTACTTCTCAGTGATTAGAGTACTGTAAGTGAAGTACGCAGAGAATGTGCAAATATACAATAAATTCACCAAACACTACACAAGACCAATGCTGTAGACTGATGAAAATATTATTTATTTATCTACATATACCCAAATCAATGATGCAGACTGCTGGAAAAAAAACATTGTCTCTCCATATACCCAAATCAATGATGCAGACTGATGAAAATATAAATTTTCTCGCCATATAACCAAATCAGTCAACATTTCAACATGGAGAATCACAACAAAACATGTCCCAGTTTTCATGCTACTATGTGCATAACACTGTAAGCTCAGCAAATATCAGACAAACATAAAATACTGTATCCAGTAGGCCTACAGGTTAAAATTACAGTAAAACAAAAACAATTTTGAAAATTTTTAAATAGAGTACAGAAAATACTAGACATTATCTCTTTGCCTAGCTGGATCTGGCAAGATACTTTTTTGCTCTGTGTATTGTTTTGCAAAAAGTGTGAGGCTGACATTGTGCTTATAGAGGTGCAAATCTGGGCCTATGTTTTGCTCCTTGAGTGTAATGTTTTGATAATTGTGTAATACTTTTGATTTGAGTGTTTATGCAATTGAAGAAAACTGTAAAGACTAGAAATTAACTGTTTATTTCTTTTGTACATAGGCTGTGCATATGTTTGTTTGTTTGTTTATTTGCTTATGTGTATGATTCTTAACTGTTTTTATTTTGTTATTGGTGTATATGTGTGTATGTATGTACAGTATATGTATATATATGTGTATATATGTATATTTGTACTCCTGTTGGGGCCTCTTGGACCAGATCAATGTTTTATCTGGCTAAATAAAGGTTAAATAAATAAATAAATAAATAAGAAACTGATGATTTGGTCCTGTTAACTTTGAATTTTCTATGGGGACTGCCCAGATCCCTCTCATGGACATGGACCTCACTTTGAGAACCTCTAATGATTCTAGTTCTTCAGTATTCATCTCTAATTACTCTAAAATTGCGTATTACTGTGTTTAAAACCCCCCTGGGCTGAAGCCCCCAATGTTTTCTAACCCTAAAAACGCCCCTGCTGCGAAGGAGGGAGGGTGGGAAGGTGGAGGGAATAGGGAGGGGAGGTGGAGGGGGGAGGGAGGGTGGGATAGGTGGAGGGTGACTTTTTGTACCTATTCGTTTACTGTCAGATGGAAATAAGCTTCTTGCTAAATCTGATGCACCCTTCTTCTTGTTTACTACACATGATTAATGTGCACACTGTCCTTTTCCTAACCTAAATACACTAAACTAAATATAGAGTCTTGTACGCCATGTTGGCTTGGGGGCCTTGGTGCATGACACTAAAATCTAAATAAATCTAAATCAAATCCAGGGGATTACAATTTGAAGCAGGTAATGGTGTAACTGATTACACTTTGTGAAAGTAATCTTCCCGGGGACGATAACAACACCTCCCATATCATTAACCATCATATCAGCAAAGTCACCTCTGTCTCTGCAACACAGAATCCTTTCAATCATTTTAGCAAGTAAAATCAGCAGCAGCAGCAGTGCTGGAGGAGGTTCTGCTGGCTATCTACCGCAGTCGCTTTCATTCCTCATATCGCTGGTAAGAGGAGCAATGATTTCGAAGTCGAGATAGAAAACTGCACTGCAGCAACGTGAAAAGGAACAACAGATCAAATTATCAACCTAATAATACTAAGAGGAATGAGGAAATGGTACCTCTCATCTCCAACATGTCAGCGTTTGAATATTTTTTTTACTCTTGTGTGGCGTTCACGTTTTTGTTACTTACCCAATGTTCGTGGGTCTGGTGAACTGACACCATTTTTGAGATTTTAAACAATAAAGCTATAATAATGAATGTAAAAATACTTAACAAATGTCAACTTTATCTCAATTACAAGCAATCTAGATATATATGGTTCATATTTGCCATTGACCTCTGCTAGATCACATTTATCAATAAAAGTGTTAATTCATTTGAAAATAGAAGTAAAAAAAAATCAATTATAATCAAGACATGAATGAGATAAATCATGTTTATCTTTCAAATATATAAGGAGGTACACATTGAACCTTTTTGTTGAATCTTTACCATATTTTACTTGTTTTCTACTACAATTTTTACACTTTCAGGTCCAGTGGGCCCGGACACCACATAATGTAATATAAATGTGTAGTCAATGAAAAGGTGTTGTTTTATACTGTATGTTCTTCACAGAGCGAAGGCCAATGAGTCTCAAGTTTAAAAAAAAACGTATTCATTGTATCATTTCTCTTTGAATAAACATTGAAAATGGATCCCAGACCACACAAGGGTTAAGGAAAACAACATTGTTTTCAGATTATTTATTTAAAAAGAAAATGTCTTACCCTGGTATCACAGTCACAATAACACATACTGGTGGTAGAGTACAAGAACAAACCAGGTACAGGACAGTCCCATAGTATTATAGTTTAAGAAGTGTTTGCCTAGAGAATGTTTCACTTCAGGTAAGACAAAAAAACAAAGGACCATAGGAAAGGACTGTTTCTTGAAACTAATAGTTGTAAGAATAAACAAAGTTATATTTGCTACAGTAGAGGTTATGAATGCTCTTTGCTACAGTATAGGTTATGATTGAATACTATTTGGTACAGTAGAGGTTATGAATGCTCTTTGCTACAGTAGATGATATGAATTATCTTTGGTACAGTAGAGGTCATGCATGCTCTTTGGTACAGTAGATGTCATGCATGCTCTTTGGTACAGTAGAGGTTATGAATACTGTGCTGGAAAGGAACCAATCAACTTTCATTAGAGAAATAGATGAAAGGCCTGTCGTGTACATCCCTGAAGAAGCCAAGATGCAGAGATGTGCCAGAATGTGTGATCAATAAATTTCTGTATGCAGCTGGCCAATCCAATCAAGCCATACTGTAAACTGCATTTACAAGGTTTACAAATGACCGCAGTGATACCATACACGCACGCACATGCACACGCACACACGCACGCGCGCGCGCACACACACACACACACACACACACACACACACACACACACACACACACACACACACACACACACACACACACACATACACACACACACACACACACACACACACACACACACACACACACACACACACACAGACAGACACACACTAAACTGTAATTACAAGTTGTACACAAGTTGTACACAAGTTGTACACAAGTTGTACACAAGTTGTACACACACACACATACACACACACACACACACACACACACACACACACACACACACACACACATACACACACACACACACACACACACACACACACACACACACACACACACACACACACACACACACACACAGACAGACACACACTAAACTGTAATTACAAGTTGTACACATGGCAGCAGTGATAACACACACACACACACACACACAACATACACTTACAACATACAATCTGCACCTGGCTCGCTGATAAACTATCATTACACCTGGGTAAAACAGAGTCCATTCTCTTTGGATCAAATAACAAACTCAGCAAGGCCAACGACTTCTCTGTTGCGGTAGGTGACAATATTGTCACAAGGAAAGATGAAATTACCTACCTGGGTTCCATCCTAGAGGCAAATCTCTCCTGTGACAAAATGGCAACCAATGTAATAAAAAAAGTCAACCAACAAACAAGATTCTCTACCGGATCTCCTCTTTGGTAAACAAGAATACCTTGAAGACTAACAGGAGCACTCATTCAAGGGTACTACGACTATGCTTGCACCTCATGGTACCAAAGCACCTCAAAGGCCCTAAAAACAAGACTACAAACATCACAAAACAAACTGGTCAGACTACTGCTTGACTTTACTCCTAAAACCCACCTCACCCCTGCCCATTTTGACAACCTAGGATGGCTTAGAGTAGATGACAGAGTACAGCAACTTGCAATGGGCCTGGTCTACAAGATACACTACACCACTAAGATACCCATGTACATGTCGAAATACTTCCCAAAGGTCAGTGAATTCCACGACCACAACAGAGGGAGTTCCAAAAATCATGTTAAACCCAGATTCGGCTCAAACAAGGGACTAAACACGTTTAGCAATTATGCCACAACAATGTGGAACGCCCTACCCACAGCCGTAAAATAATGTGAATCCCTACCCTCCTTCAAAACCACTCTCAAAGAGCACCTACGGGAGGCTGCAATTCGAAACTGGCCCCGGTCAAAGTCTAAACCCCCACCCAACCCGAATGTATATATTTTCTTTTATGATCTCTGTCTCTTAAACAGTACTGTATATTTGTATACTGTATCTTGTATGTCATAAATGTCTGGATGTAACATTGCTATATCTGTATGTTGTGTATGTCATAAATGTCATGATGAATTGAAAATGGGGAACCCTGATGTAAACAAGACGAAAGTATTTCTCTGGTCTGCATCCCCTTAACAATTGTGTGTATTGAGCCGTACTGTATTGTACCCATTCTGTAATCTGTTAAAGTTTTTAATCAAGCAATCAATCACACACAATTTCACAAAAGTATACATGACAGCAGCCATAATTTATCTGAGGGATTACCAGCAGAGAGGAAGTCTAGGAAAGCTGGAATCACAACGGTGAAAAGAAGAACCAGACAATTCAGAGATTAATCAAATATCAGTGGATTTCAGGAAGAAATGTGAATGAATGAATGAATGAATGAAAACTTTATTAACAGATTGCAGAATGGGTACAGTGCAGTACAGCTCAATACATACAATTGTTAAGGGGATGCAGACCAGAGAAAGACTTTCGACTTGTTTACATCAGGGTCCCCCATTTTCAATTCATCGTAACATATATGACATACATGACATACAGATAGACAGTACTGCTACATCTATACATTTATGACATACCAGATTTGCAATTACAGTACTGTATTTGTGATACAAAAAGAGTCCAGAAAGAAAAGAGTATATACATTAGGCGTAGAAACTGTACATTGGATTGGGTAGGTGGGGGGGGGGGGACTGTACATTGGAGGTGGTTGGGGGGGGGGGGGGTTGGGTAGGAGTGGGGGGGGGGGGGGGGGTTGGGTAGGAGTGGGGGGGGGGGGTTGGGTAGGAGTGGGGGGGGGGGGGGGGGTTGGGTAGGAGGGGTGGGTGGGGACTGTACATTGGAGGTGGTTGGGTGGGTGGGGGGGGGGGGGGGGGGTAGGAGGGGTGGGTGGGTAGGAGGGGTGGGTGGGGGACACTGTACAACTGTACAAACAACACTGTACATTGGATTATTGACAAGACCATACTTGGTAATTTACTGTACATTGGAGGGGGTTGTGTTCGGACATTTACAGGGGCCAGTTTCGAGTTGCAGTCTCCCTTAGGTGTTTTTTGAGAGTGTTTTTGAAAGTGGGTAGTGATTCACATTCCTTTACAGCTTTGGGTAGGGCGTTCCACATTGATGTGGCATAATTGCGAAACGTGTTTAGTCCCTTGTTTGAGCCGAATCTGGGTTTAACATGATTTGTGGAGCTCCCTCTGGTGTTGTGATCGTGGTATTCACTGACCTTTGGGAAGTATTTAGTCATGTACATGGGTACCTTGGTCGTGTAGTGTATCTTGTAGACCAGGCCCATTGCAAGTTGCTGTACTCTGTCGTCTACTCTAAGCCATCCTAGGTTGTCAAAGTGGGCAGGGGTGAGGTGGGTTCTAGGAGTAAGGTCAAGCAGTAGTCTGACCAGTTTGTTTTGAGATGTTTGTAATTTTGTTTTTAGCGCCTTTGAGGTGCTTTGGTACCATGAGGTGCAAGCATAGTCGTAGTACCCTTGAATGAGTGCTCCTGCTAGAGTCTTCAGTGTGCCACACTAATGGGTCAAATCCACCCAATAATTTACAAAGCCTAAGGAGACAAGCCTCAGACTGATAGATATATAGATAGAGATCTTTATTGATAATGAACATATACTGGCCCACCATTATCAAAAGGATAAAAATGCAAGAAAGCTTACAGCTTATTTCCATTGTGGTCCTTCAGATTTCTGTGAGAAATATGTACTGGTGAGCGTGAGTGTATGCCTGGATGTGTGTATGAGAGTAAGAGTGCATGATACAACATGCACTTGTCAGAGCCTGTGGGTAAAGCATTGTCATGCTTCAATGCAACGAGGAGGAGACACAGCAGCCCCATCTCCAGCTCACACACTATACAGCAGGGGGCTCCAATTTTTTTTTAATGAGGGCTACTTAAAAAGAAAACATTTAAAAAAGTTAATGTGAGCTCATCATAATCTCCCTTTTTAAGGGCTAGATATATCATCTAAACAGATTGGATTCTACTAATCGATGTAACAGTTTTCACACTGCATAACTAATGTATGATTCATAATTTTTTAGATTTCAGCGGACCGTAGTATGGCTGATTCATACTTATTTTGCCACCAGTTGTGCAACTAGTTTGAATGTTGCTCTCTGCTGATTTGGTTGTGTAAACCAATTATGAACCAATTATGGAATGAGATGAACACCTACTAATGAGCACTCCTGATTGGATAATAGCAAAATGGGTATTTTTGAGTGGGCAGCATTTACAAATTACAACCTATCAAACAGCTTGATTTCTACCTTCCAACTTGTGATGGATGCGTGGCGCTACTGAGAAGCAGGTGAGGAGCTACGAGACACAACACATTTCTCATGTAACATATTGAGAGTTGAGACACAACACATTTCTGCAACATATTGGGTCTCATTCCCGAATATTTTCCAAAGAGTTCTCTTGGAAGACTTATCTTGGAACCGACTGAGACAGAATCAATGACAAGCTGGTTCAGATATGGTTAATCCAACTGCCCTGTGATCAGATGAATCCATATTATTTATTTTTCCGACATCAAATGCGTAATTTCTTATCGTACAAATAGTCACATTTATTTTAATTATGATTAAGTAATTAATTCCAAGGAGGCCTGTAACTATGAGAACACAGTCTGTCAAGTTAATAAAAATTTAAGTCAGTCAATCAATCATAAGTGTGCTCCTCAGCACTCTTAAATTCTGCTCTCAGCCACGGCCAAATCCGATCTCAGGAAAATTTGGGGAATCGCGCTACTAGCGCTAATATGTCTTAAATGGGCAGAAATCTGCCTCAGAGGAAATTTTTTGTCATAAATCCGTTCGGGAATGAGACCCATTGACTCAGAGTGTAACAGTCAAGCTCGATACTGTTTGACGAACAATGCCACTGACCCTTAGCTGCCAGAGATGTACCCTTCCTGGTAACTGTGAAAATGTTCACAATCTGTAAGTCGCTTTGGATAAAAGCGGCAACTAAATTGTAAATGTTAACATATTGAGGGTTGAGACACAACTAATTTATCATGTAACATATTTGTTTAATAAACGTATTATTGTGGGAATAACAATCATCAAAGCTAGCAGTCCATGGCAGCAGAGACTTAAAGACACAATACAAACCTACTTAACCTAGACAAGTGGGTAGCCCCACAGGCTATTCTAATGAGAGACAACCTTTTCTTAGATTTCCTACGAATTGGTGAGTGTGTAACTAATTGTAACCCCACCTCTAACCCTAACCCTAATCACAATCATAACATAACTTATAGATCCCCTCCAGATACAGTATACTGTATGTTATGGCTTAGCAGCATCTCTACACCATAGATAATGCAAGAATGAATGCATATGCTAAATGACAACAAGCACCCATTGATATTTACCATGAATTCCAAGTCAGCAGCTTATATTCTTTCAACACATGCCAATACCTGCTTATCTGTCTGTGTAGCTGAAGCTAAAGGTGTCAAGTTATCACATATTGGACCATGAGAGGTTTGACCTATTAGTGACATATCATATGACATATTATACACAAAAAACAATCTGTATAGTAATTTATAGTCATGCCTCCAAACTGAGTTTACCCCACGATTGTAAAAATAAATAAATTAAATTAAATAAAACTTAGACACATCTAACTCTTCAAGAATGCAGTGAATAAATCCCATCTCTACACAGTCAAAATCCCTTGTTGAGGCTCTAAAAGCTATAATAGACCACAGAAATTACATCCAATAATGGCGATGTCAGTGTAAACTAGTCGGTTGTAGTCAACCAGCACCTGCTGACAGGTCTGACCCTTTAGCTCAGCTAGTTAGTGCGGCCACCTGTGGATCCTATGGTCCCAGGTTCAAATCTACTCAGCAATAAGCTGTAAACAGGCTCATTGTAAGAACCTGGGATGTGGAGGTGTGGACCCAACTGCAGACAGGAGACACAGGAGGCAGATGACGAGGGAAAACAATATTGGTGTTTATTACATGGCGTTTTCACATTCGCCGAAATGCTTGCTTGTGATTGGTCAACAGCGCTCGTCAGAGGTCCGATCTTACTCAATAACGGACCTCTGTGGAACAATAATGACTGCTGTGCGCAGCTGTTCGCAATCAAGGCCACTGACACACTGCATCAGTGCAGCCAATCAGACACACCTGCTGGCTGCACTGACAGCGGAGTGTGTGTGACGATGACAGCGGAGCCAGAACAGAACTGCGTCTGCATTTGATCTCGTCTTGTCGATGTAAAATGAATTAGGTATATTGTTAGTAAGTTAGCCATGTAATAAGCGGGATAATGTATAGCTATACTCTATCATTGTCGCAAAATAATTGACCTTCACTGACGTTTAAAACACCTCGGCGCTGCTCCTCGGTATTTTAAACTCTGTGTCAGTCAATTATTTTGCGACAATGACCTCGTAGAACATTATCCCTTACTTAATGATCCGCAAGGACAGACAAAAAGAAGCATTGACTAACTGGGAGGAATGGAACATAAATACACAGGGGAGTAATGACTAAACGAAAACAGCTGGGGGTGATGACTGATGACGAACAGCTGGCGAGACATGGGACATGGCCACAAATGGGAGACACACGAAGCAACGCGGTCTTGTCAAAAACATAGATAAAGTACTAATCGACCACAAGAAAAAAGGTACATAATGTCATTGAAACAATCATTGCAGTGGTGGGCAAGTGCTCTAATCACTACTGTAACTGTATGATTATAGTTATGGTTAAGGTTAGGTGTAGATCCCCAGCAGAATAACTTTTTCTGAAGTTTTCTGAAAATGTAAAAAGTTTGCAATATACAATATTATGTCCTTATTTGTAATACGTACACATGTAAAAATGTGTATACCAGTGGAGGTTATTCCATGACAACACGTGAAACACAAATTCACTCATACTTCATAATTATTATTAATTTACATATATATATATATTTTAATGGCCAAAAGTGACAGCTCTGAGCTCTCTGATCAGGCCTGCAGTCAGTAATGGCTAGCTGTCAATCACTCAAGTGCAACTTTCCCTGCACTTTTTATTCTATTATCCAATCAAAATAGGCTATTTGTGTAACTTTGCGCACGCTACTCACGAACGCGGGTTGAATGATTGACAGCCCTCGACGGTCTGAGGCTAAATCAGAGAGGAGCTGCGAGACATGGCATAGACCACTGCACTTCCGCGTTACATGGAGCTCGTCAGGAGGAGAGCAGAGCGAGTAACAAGACGCTTTAGGGAAGTGAGGAAGGAAGGAATGTTTATGATTCCCAAGATGTGATGAGGAGATATCAATAGACAAGGAAAGAAGGAAGCTGCAATATTCAATGGAAGATGAGATCGGTCACTGCTTTGGCTGTTGTGTGGTGAGTGCATTTAAAATATATATATGAATTCATTGGCCCGCTGTGGCTTTGCGTGTGTAATATACCAACACGGTTCCCGTGGGCAGGTAGCCCCCAAGGACCACATGAGTCGCTGCAAGCCTTGCTTGCGTTTCTAATCAAATATTAATATCGCCGCGGGGAGGGGGGGGGCATAATCCCACGGGACAATGGGATTGACCGATATGTTTACCAATATTCCAATGTACAGTTTTGCTGTACCATTGACTCAGAATGGTCTGTTTTATTGAAATCGTCACAGCAGTATAGTTTGTTTATACTTCAAATCAAATCAAAGCAAATAAAATGTATTTGTAAGGCCCGACAACACACGTTAATGTCCCCATGGGCCGGACACGTCTTCTTTAAACAAGTCAAGAAGAAACATAACAATACGTCAAGAATAAAACAAGAACACCATAAGGTCCAACAAATTTTAAATAAATGCAGATAAATGAATGAATGCAAGCACTCCCAGACATACCCCACGCGAAGGTAAGGAAAAACTCACTAAATCCTAACAATAGGGAAAAATGCACCACAGGCAGTGTGGAGGAGAGAAACCTTAGAAGGGCCATTCAAGGGGGGATCTCCCTTCTTAGATGTCGGTGATAGTAGTGTTGCAGACTAACAGTTGGTAAGCATGCACTCATGTGTGTAGTGAAACACAGATGAGTGCATGCAATAGCAACTGAACATTTTGAAAAATTAAAGATAGAGCTGATAGCGATAGCAACTGAAAATTTTGAAAGATTAAAGATAGAGCTGATTACCAGAGTAATGTTAGACCTTCCCGAATACTCATTTATAATTGGTGCGGATTTTAATGCCATTTGGAATCCAAGGATGGACAAATCAAACCCCTCCTTTTCCAACGAACAAAAAAATTCATCTAATGCATTATAGGATTGGTCGAAGATTACAGGTGTAAATGACTTATGGCGATCACTCAACCCCACGACCCGGAAGTACTCTTGTCGATCTGCGAGACATAACACATTATCCAGAATAGATTACGTTTTTACATCCCCGAGACTATTTGATAACTACGATGTGGAAATGATATACAATGCATTATCAGATCACTGTTATTTACTCCTAAAAGGAACATTTGGTATACTATCATCCCGAGCCCCAAGATGGCGATTTAACACGATGCTGCTTAATAACAAGGAATTCATTACACAAATCAAAGAAGCTCTTACGGTATTCCTACGGATGAATGAGAATTCGGTGCAGGACCCCAGAATATTATGGATGTCGGCAAAGGGAATGATCAAGGATTTCACTGATAGCTTTTCCTCCCAAATAAGCAGGAATCGATGCTCAAAACTGGCTGAACTGGAAACGCTTTACTCAACGTTATTTAATTCTTTACAATACAACAACTCGGTTCGCCTGGAAAATCAAGTCAATATACTAAAAAAAGAGATTAACGCCATATACAGACAACAATCTGAAATGCAAATACGTAGCACAAGACAACAGCAGTACTCCCAAGGTTCCAAACCAAGTCACCTATTAGCTATGCGATTAAGAGAACGCAAAATTTGGGGAGCTCCCGTAGCTCACCGCATATCTCGGCGCTATTTCTGCGTCGGGGAAAACCGTGCTCGTCACGGATCTGGGGGACACGAGTTCGATTCCCGGACCCGCCGTCATTTCTCAGAATGTCTTCCCCTGCTCTACATCCCATTTTCAACCTGTTTCTGTCGGTCATGCTTGACCAGAAATACGATAAACGCTAAAAAAAAAGTTTAAAAAAAAAAAAAAAAAAAAAAAAAGGAGTCAACGCAAAATTTGCAGATATAACTACCATTAGAACACAACAAGGACTTGTTACAGAACCCAAAGAAATAAACACGACATTCAAAGAATTCTACTCCAACTTATACAAATCAGAAACGACCTTCGATCAAAACAAAATAGACACATATCTTAATCAAATTAACCTTCCTAAACATTCAGAGGATGACGCTAAACAGTTAGAAACACCGATCACACTAGATGAACTTAGGGAGGCCATATCTGAAATGCAAAGTGGTAGGGCTCCTGGAAGAGACGGTATCCCACCAGAAATGTACCTCTCCTGTTGGGACATAATTGGTCCCTTATTACTAAATATGATTTTATACTCAGTCAAGGAGGGGAACTTCCATAAGAATGACAATATTGCACTCATAACATTCCTCCTTAAAAAAGACAAAGACCCCACCGAGTGCGGTAGTTACAGACCTTTAAGCCTCCTCGGAACCGATATCAAACTGTACTCTAAGGCAGGGGTTCCCAAACTTTTCAGGCCGGGGCCCAGAAAATAAGGCGTCAGAGAGCCGCGGCCCAATGCACATCGTCTGGCTTTTTTTTTTTTTTTTTTGCCAGGCGACCGATTTTTTAAGCCAAATATCACTTCAATCCTATTAAGTTAGTTCAAGTTAGTTATTCATTTATATGTGCTATTTATGAGAGGGCTAACTTGTTGCAAAATAATAATGATAATAATAATAGCCTCATTAAAATACTATTGTTGCTTCGGTTGTTTTCAGCGTTTTATGTGCATAATCTGTTATTTAGTTTGAAATGTTCGTTGAAATAAGTAGATTTTTCGTTTTTGTTTATTTATTAAGTTAATATAAAACCATATAGTCACATTTTAGAATACAATAGAATAGAATTTTAGAATACAACTAGAAACACTGTCCTGGCCTGCTTCTAAGTTCAGTGGCCTGAAAAAAAAAAAAAAAAAAAAAAAAAAAAATGAAATTTTTTTTTTTTATTATTTTTTTTTAATTTTTTTTAAATCATCTCGCGGCCCACCCGTGGCTGCTCGCGGCCCACATTTGGGTCGCGACCCCGACTTTGGGAACCACTGCTCTAAGGTATTAGCCATCAGACTACAAAAGCATATGACGTCTTTAATTCATCCAGACCAAACTGGCTTCATAAGAGGCCGCTTGATCACTGATAACATAAGACGATTACTACACGTACTAGATGCTAACAAGGAAGACAACACACCTAAGGCGATGCTGTCCCTGGATGCAATGAAAGCTTTTGACAGGTTGGGCAGTATTAGAAAGGATGGGGTTAGGAAAAGGATTCATTGATATGATTAAAGTATTATACAAAGACCCATCGGCCATGATTACAACAGGCACAACCACCTCCGAAATCTTTCCGGTATCACGTTCTTCCAGACAAGGTTGCCCTCTTAGTCCCGGACTATTCGATCTATCATTAGAGCCTTTAGCACAATATATAAGACAATCCCAATCCATAGAACCAATCGTAATCAAGGGCACACAACACAAAATTAGTTTATATGCGGACGACGTAATACTGTTCATGCAAAACCCCAACACCGCATTGCCTCATCTTCTCAAGTTGATTGAGGACTTTGGAGATTTATCGGGATTTAGGATAAATTGGCCGAAGTCGGCCTTCCTCCCACTTAACGCCCCTGCAAAAAGAAATATAACCCTCCCAGAAGAGATACCGATGGTAAAACACTTTAGATGTTTGGGAGTTGAAATATTTCCTACCATAAGCCAAACGGTGAAGCACAATTACATAAAAATCCAAAACAAAATCAAATACGACCTTGTCAGGTGGTCAAAACTTAAAAACTCAGTACAGGCACGGATATCAATAGTTAAGATGGACGTCCTACCTAGAATCAACTTCTTCAGCTCAATGCTACCGTTACCCCCTCCAAAGGGTTACTGGAAAGAATTACACTCCTCCACATACAAATTTATTTGGAATAACAAACCACCACGTATAAAAAGATCCACCGCACAGAGAAACAAAGCAGACGGTGGTATGGCATTTCCAGATTTCTACCACTATTTTAAGGCATACACTTTAAGACCACTAACAACATGGTTTGATCCCCAAGCATCAGTATCCTGGAGAAATTTAGAAGAAAATATAGTAGCTCCATATAGGCTGAAGGACATCGTATACACCAAATTATCAATTAAGCAATGCGAACGGAAATTTGGCCCCATAATCACTCATGCGATCCGGATATGGCGTGAAACACAAAAAAAAGATTCTATCCCACATAAATGGCATAATCATACTCCCTTATTCAATAACAATGCACTCTTGATTGGAAAACAACCTATAAGATTCCCTAGATGGGAAAAGCAAGGCATACACTCATTAGGAGACGTTTTCAACAAACATGGTTTTTGTAGTTTCGATGAAATCCGCAAAAAATGTAATCTCACCAAGTCCACATATTATTTTTACGCACAGTTATTGGCATGTTTGAAGGCTCACGGTGTTCCATTAACGATACCAATTGCACACCACAGATACCACAAATGTTTCTATGAAAGAGAGACATCGAGAGGTTTTGTATCAGATTTTTATCATCAATTACTAACGGCCTCGTATGAAACCCTCCACCTAGACTCTATTTGGAGGAGGGATATACCAGACCTGGAAATAGATTTTGAGTGGCAAGAAGCCTGGGAAAATGTTCGACTTGCATCAAGGAACCCGGACCATCAACAAATCAATCTTAACTATATCCATAGGACAAATTAGGACATACTTGACTCCTATAAGACTGAACAGAATGGGTCTTAAACAAGACTCCAAATGCTCCTTATGTACAAATGGGGACAAGGGGACATTTATGCACCAGTTAAGATATTCTGGAAAGAAGTGACCCAGCAATTATCAAATCTCTTAATTCTGAATATACCTGTACACCCCTCTGTATTACTGCTGAATGATGTTTTTGAGTATGCAGAACATCCACAGCGAAAGAGATTGGTTTTATCTGGTATCACAGTGGCTAAAAAGCTGATAGCATCACGATGGTTTCAACCGGAAAAAATGTGCCGGAAGGTCTGGATTCTTACATATCTCGATGTGATTTATCAAGAAATATCTACAGCAAGAATTTTGGGTCTCAATGAATCCAAAATGACAATGTGGTTAGAAGTGGTGGAGAGAATAAAAGCTAGCATATAATGGTAGTGTATGGTTAGTGTAACTGAGGGGTACAATTCCCTGACTGTATTGATAAGTATGGTATCATTAAACCACTACCGCTTTATGTACTTTAATTACTGGCCATACAGTACACGATATGATGAACACTTTCCCACATATGAAATCAGGTCCACACAAAGGTAATAGTCAAATATTTAATATATAGCAAAAGGTACATATAATAGTTACTTATTACATTTATGATTTGAATGCACTTGTAAGGCAAATGAGTATTCGTAGGCAAATCAACACTGAATGTCCAATCTCTGGTTACACAGGAAGCAAGTATACAACCTGGCTCTTAGGGAATTATAACGATGGTCACTTAATGATTATAGCTGGATAATATACTGAAGGTGTCCCGCCGGTTGTAAGCCAGTAGGGGGGGTAGGAGAGCCGTCGGCTGTATCCCGTCTGGTCAACGATTTCTAGGGAGAGTCCAGGTACAGAACACAGTGCCCGTAGAACCTTGATCCGCAGATGAATACACTTGGGCTCTCTTGTAGACGATAGCTGTAGCTTTAGCTTTAGGTCCACAACGAAGAAGAAGCGAGGCGACCTCAGTCTGGTCTGAGCGCCGTCTCACCTTGGCTCCTATCGGGGTAAATCCAACACTCACCGGTGTTGGCGATTATCCGCTCCACAAATCAAAGCACCAAAGCAAATAGATATCCCATGCCGTATAGGGCTCAGCAGTCGTCGGGGTAGGTAATCCAATGTGCAGGTCCACTCGTCCTCGCCTAGAACTCCTCGGATGAAAGCACCACGCGTGGTCTGCCCAACCTGGTTAAGACTCTAGATAACGCGAGGAAACGAAGGGGGTGCTGCTCACTTTAGAACTCTAACCGAACGATGCACCATACATAATAGACTATTATTACTTAATAGAAATACGGTGCCAAACTCTGGCAATTCAGCTATTAATTCGCACGAGGTCTCACTGCTATTCTAAGGCCAAACAGGCCGTACTACACCGCACGCGGTACCGTGGGGTGAGGCTTCACGTCTTGTTACTTAGTTGGGTAGAAGGGTAAAGGACGAAAAGGAATTCTACATTTCTTGCGCCATATTTATATGCACGGTGGACAAGTAGTGCCGCTCTGCTTTCGGTAGCCGTATTCCTGCGCGGAGCTGAGGCTAGTAAGGGCATGTCTCGTCGGTACCTTTGAACTTGAACGCCAGGGGCTTGTCCCTGGCGCCTGGTCCTTTTGTCCAATAAGAGAATGAACTATTATGGGCTGTAGTAGAATAAAGGGATATTCCGTGTATATGTACAAGGAATATACAAGGGATATCAAACGATATACAAATACTATTAAATATATATCCATAAATAAATATATATATTCGGTTTAATCTGATCCTTCACAACAGCTGCCCCCTAATTAGTCCCACCTAATTAGCTGAGCAGAGACAGATTAACCGCACTGTCCACTACTCAATGTCCGCTGTAAGGGTCAGTCAACTCACAAAGTCATAGGGTCATGGTCGTCATCAATAGTATCAGGGAGCCTTGGCAGTTCTATTAGCCTCGCCACGGGTCGGGTGTAAATCCGTCCTTGGACGAGCACTTCAGCTGCTCGGACCTTTCCATCGGCACCGGTGATCACTTTGCTTACGCGGCCAGCCGGCCACATAGCTCTGGGTAGTGACTGGTCGATGATCATGACGACTGTTCCTTCTGTCAAATTGTCTCTCTCTTTTACCCACTTCTGGCGGGTCTGTAGAGACGGTAGGTAGTGGAGTAGGAAGCTGTTCCAAAACTTGTCAGCCAGTACTTGACTGTACCTCCACATTCTTCGGCCGTTCGCTTCTTCAGGCCTGTACATTGTCTGTGGTAGTGCGGGGTCCAGCCGCCCCATCAAGAGGGTGTTGGGGGTGACTGGGTCGACATCTGCTACATCACTTGAGACGTAACCGAGGGGCTTTGAGTTCAATACTCCCTCGATCTCCGTGAGGACTGTCATTAGGACTTCTTCCGCCACAGTCTGGGCCCCAAGCATGGCGTACAGGGCTGTCTTTATGGAACGTACTTCTCGTTCCCAGGTTCCACCGAAATTAGGTGCGTTCGGGGGATTAAACTGGAAGTCAATCTGGGATGGAGCGAGGTGGGTCTTAAGTTCTGGGCCCATAGCTTGGAAGCTCTCTCTCAGCTCTCTTTCTCCGCCTTTGAAGTTTGTCCCGTGATCAGACAACAATGTAGACGGTTTTCCTTTCCGTGATGTGAATCTTCGGAAGGCCATAAGGAATGAGTCTGTGCTCATGGTTGGAAGGAGTTCGATATGTATCGCTCTGGTGGTCATGCATTTGAATACAATACCCCACCGCTTCTCGGTTCCTCTTCCTCTCTTTATATACAGCGGGCCAAAACAGTCCATACCGGTGGAGTGAAAGGGCTTGTCGCCGAGTCGGAGGCGACAGGGAGGTAGGTCAGCCATCCGGGGTATACTGGGCTGCGCGCGCCACTTACGGCAGTCTAGACAGGTTCGCTGGAAGCGCCGCACTGCTTCTCTCCCTTGCAGTATCCAATAACGACGTCTGATCTCCGCGAAGACTCTCTCTGCCCCTGCGTGGTGCACATCCTCGTCGTATTTCTTTATGATCAGCTCTGTGACCTTGTGTCGGCTGTTCAAGACTATCGGGTACTTAACGTCATCCGGTAGGTCTGGGGCTCTCCGCAGACGACCACCCACTCTGATGAGATTATGGGCGTCGCTCTCGGGGGCCAGGTGAAGCAGTCTGCTGTCTGATGGGACGGGCTTTGCTCCCTGTAGACAGGCTAGCTCATCGGGGAACGAGTCTCTCTGGGCTCGTTGTAGTAGAAGGAGTTCTGCTTCTTCGTAGTCAGCTGCTGAAATGTCAGTTGTGGGCTGAACCTCTGGGTGGTGCCACAGAAATGTCTTTAGCTGCGCACTCTCTAGGGTGAGGCAATCGTCTAGAACCGGGTCTGTGGGGACGAGTGTGTGTGTCAACCCACAGAACATAGGTTTCTTGTTCTCTGCCTCCTCTTTGCTCGCCTCCCGTGGGGTGGGTGTAGGCCACTCTTCTTCGGGGAGCTTGAGGAACTCTGGCCCGTCACTGTAAAGGTTGGGACGGGTGAGGTCATCCAGGGACATTCCCCGGGTGATGACGTCAGCTGGGTTGTGTTTGGTGTCCACATACCGCCAGCTGGTTACTTCTGTTAACTCTTGAATCTCGGTGACTCTGACTCCCACGAAGACCTTGTATCTGCACGAATCAGACCGGATCCATGTGAGTACGGTCGTGGAGTCTGACCACAAGATTGTTCTTTGCACCGGGATGGTGAGTTCACGTTGGATTAACGTGGCGAGCTGCGCTCCTGCTAGGGCTGCGCAGAGCTCTAGGCGCGGGATAGATTGTTGCTTGCGTGGGGCTATTCTTGAGCGAGCCAGGATGAAAGCAGTATGTATTTCTCCTCCCTCCTCTCGGGCACGCAAGTAAGCCACCGAACCGTAGGCTACTTCGGAGGCGTCGCTGAATACGTGCAGGTCGATCTTGCATGTCTCTGGCCTCACTGTGGGTGGGAAGTAGCTGCGGCGTATATTAACACCTGGGAGTGAGCGGAGTTCCGTCTCCCACTCTCTCCATGTGGATGCAAGGTGTTCGGGTATGGGATCGTCCCAGCCCTGGTCTTTGTCCCATAGCGCTCTTACAATCATCTTTGCCCTGGTGGTGTAAGGTAGAATACATCCCAACGGGTCATATTGTCTGGCGAGTGTTCTGTATACACTCCGTCTGGTGGTCGGTATTGCCGTCGACCTTCCCTGCTCCTTGATCAGGGGTTTGTGTCTATAATGGAGCGAGTCTGTTTTGAAGCGCCAGACTAGTCCTAGTGTCATTTCTTGGGCTTCTCCTGGGATGGTTGCCATCCAGGTATCGCTGCTCGCGGCCTTGTCCTCGGGGGAGAGGCGGCGCAGTACTTGCGGGTCGCTGCTGGCCCACTGCCTGAGATCAAAGCCGCCTTTGATCAGGGAGGCGCGGAGTTTGAGTAGGAGAGCCTCGGCTTCTTCTGGCGTTGAGACGCTTTGTAAACAGTTGTCCACGTAGAAACTATTTGTCACACTTTGTTGGACCTCTTCATCTGCTGCTGGGTCCTCTGCGACCTCTGGGTTGAGGTTGCGCAATACTGGGGGGTCGCTGCTGGCCCGCTGCCGGAGATCAAAGCCGTCTTTGATCAGGGAGGCGCAGAGCAGCGCACAACGTCGCCAGTCAATTTTCTTTATGTGTCCCGCTGTGATTCGTTTGGTAATCTCAGCGCGGTACACAGCCTCTTGAGCGGGGTCTTTTGCTAGGCGCCGCTCTGTGTTTAATAGATACCGCTCCGTCGCCTCTTTTGTAGCACGAAAGGTGGGCATTCCCTCTCGCCTCAGGAGTGGAGTTGCGTATCTCATCACTCCGTTGACATTGACTCTCTTTGTCCCGTGCTCGAGGAGGGCTATAGCGTAGATATCTTCCTTAGAACGAATGTCTTTCTTTTCGTTCTTAAAGGGCATTGTCTCTAGTGTCCATAGCCTCTCGACATGCTGCAGGAGTGTGGTGTCTCCTTCTGTCGCTCTGGAGTGGAGGCAGCTAGTGGCTGCTGTTCGGTTAAGAGACTTGGCGAGGGGGCCTTGTAATGTCCATCCTAGGCGGGTCTCGACTGCTGCAGGGCAACCTCTGGGTCCTGTATGGACCCGGTCTATCGGGACTATGAGGTCTGCATGGTCGGAGCCTATCAGCAGGGTCGGGGTAGCACCGTCTATGAGCGGTATAGGTAGTTGACGCAGGTGCACATATTTCTCCATCAGCTTGGCGATGGGGTAGGTGTACTGCGATAGTCCTATTTCTTGGCTGGTGAAAGCATTAGTAATCCTGTACCGTCTCTCTGGCTGCCCGCTTGCTGCGATAGTGAAGGAGACATTCTCGCCCTTTATCGTCTTTAGATCTCTTCTTATTGTCCGAATCGTCATCTGGTTCTCGCTCCCCCGCAGCCCCAGCTGGGCCGCAGCGGACGCGAGGAGAAGGGTCTTCTCTGACCCGTCGTCAAGGACGGTGTAAGTGTCCATGACCTTATCTTGGTAACTCAGTGTTACACGGACCACCTTTAAGAGCACCTGGGCGCCGCTGCTGCTAGCGGGGTCAATGTACATAACACTTGCCTTTGTGCTGTTGGATGGTGCAGGCTTTCTTTTGTTACTGTCGTGTAGGACATCCAGATGGGCTCCGTCACACCGACTACACCTCTTCTTTAGGCGGCACTCGGCTGCCATGTGACTGCGCGCACATCGGTAACAGCGCCTGTTGGACTTTATCCACTGACTTACTTCTTCAGCGGTCATCTTCTTGAACTGGTCACATTGTGACAACCAGTGTTCCTTCTCGCAGTACGGGCACACCATCTTCCACTTCTCTTTCGTCGAGGGGGTACTGTGGTTCTTGCTGCTCGGTACTGATTCTGATTGGTGCATGACAGTCACCGATCTTCGGCCATCGTTTACTCTCCTAGGTCCCTCTCTGGAGCTTGGCGTGCTCCGCACGAACGTATCCAGCCGTAGGCTGCTGACTTCTCTCGCCAGGAAGTCGGCTAAATCTAGGAGGGATGGCTCGGGACCGTTAGGATCACGGTGGTCTCTTTGCCGCCTGAAGCGCTCCTGTCGGGCGGGCGGCAGCTTCTCTAAAATCCTCTCGACGTTCGAGTTTGCGTATAGTTCGTGCATACCCTTTTCTCGTTGCGCCCCCAGCATCCCTACCAGGGATTGTACTTTTATAGACAGGTCGTCTAGTGAGCGATTGTCTGTTGCTGGGGGTAGGCGGTCAATATGCCTTATCTCCTGTATTACGTAATCCCATATACGTCCATATCTCTGGTCCAGCGCTGCTAGAGCCGCGGTGTATGGGGTCGTAGAGGTGGCATAGGCCAGCGCTATGTTGTGCGCTCGGGGCACTTTCAGGTGCTTCAATAATATTGCATACTTGTGGCGTTCATCAGCGACATCCACCATCATTGTCTCTAAGCACATCCGGAGCTCCGTGTACTGTGCTCGATTCTCATGGGTGAAGTCTGGAAACGTCGGTGTGCCAATGTATGACGCCATGGATGGCTGGCACATCAGTGAGCGTTGGAAGAGAGGCCTCCTGGGCGAGTCTCTTCTTACGCCTCTCGGTGGGCTGGTACTGGCAGGGTACCATGGCCCGCTGGTCCAGGTGCTATTCCTCGGGACTGGTCGTGCGTCGTGCTCACCCGTGAATCGAGTCGGGGGTCTGTAGCGCAGAGCCGCGGGGGTATAGCCTGGGCTGTACTGGACCTCCTGGTCCTGTGGAGTAATGTGCTGCTGTCGGGCTTGACTCTCCTCTTCTCCCTCTTCTTCTTCTGCCAGGTCACCTAGATCCTGTAGTCGTCTATTTAGCCTCTCTGCGGTGTCCGCTGTTCCTTCCTTGTAGCTGGGTCTCACTTGGACCGGTCGGGGGATGAGTTCGGAGGGGGGTGTAGACTCTCTCTGGTGGTCGAGTTCAAGGTCGCCTGCTCGGTTAGGGGAGGGTGCCCTTGACGTGTGTCTTGACGAGGCTCTGGAACCCCTTGTGGAGGGAGGGGGTGTTGCCCTGGTGATCAGCTGCTCCATTAGCTGCGCTTGTAGTCTGTCGCGCTCGGCTTCGCGCTTGGTGAGATCTGCTTCTCTTTGGGCACCGGCAGCGGCGCGCTGGGCGTCGGCCCGTTCTCTTGCCATATTCTCTTCCGTCTGAAGGCGTCTCAGCTCCAGACGTATGTGCTCTTCTTCGCTCCGTTGCTGCGCTTGGAGTTGTTCGCGCTCGCTAAGCGTCTGTGCTTGGAGTCGATCGCGTTCACCCTGAAGTCGATCGCGTTCACCCTGAAGTCGATCGCGTTCGGTAGAGGCTGTCAGGCTGGCGAAGAACGCCTGTGACAGCATCCTCTCCGCCTCGCTGGGGGAAGACGCTTGTAGAGGTGAGCCGCTCCTGGCTGTACTCGTTGGGGAGTCCTGGAGCTCTATCTCCTCGGCGCTCTCCTCATCTTGTTCCGTGCAGAGTTCCACCTCTGGAGGGTTGTCTTCCTCCCGGAGCTCTGGGGGGACTACTTCTTCGGTATTGGCGGGGGGTAAAGTCGTGTCAGTTCCCTCCTGGTCACCACCGTGAGCTTGGTCAGTTACATTAGAACCCACTAGGGCCTCTGTGGTCGGGGTATCCTGGTTGATAGGGTCGGACATAATTTTACTTTCTACTTTTACTGCGTTTACTGTTTGTAGAAGGCTAGGTAGTTTACTGACAGCGTAATCCTCTAAGTACTGAGGTGGCTGTCGTCTACGTTGCGGGCGTTCTACTTTAGGAGGACCGTTTCGTGGAGTGTTCATCATAGGCCATTTCAATATTAATACCACTATATTAATATTACACTAATTACCCTCCGGCTCGAAGGACCAATTGTAACTGAGGGGTACAATTCCCTGACTGTATTGATAAGTATGGTATCATTAAACCACTACCGCTTTATGTACTTTAATTACTGGCCATACAGTACACGATATCTAAGTATGATGAACACTTTCCCACATATGAAATCAGGTCCACACAAAGGTAATAGTCAAATATTTAATATATAGCAAAAGGTACATATAATAGTTACTTATTACATTTATGATTTGAATGCACTTGTAAGGCAAATGAGTATTCGTAGGCAAATCAACACTGAATGTCCAATCTCTGGTTACACAGGAAGCAAGTATACAACCTGGCTCTTAGGGAATTATAACGATGGTCACTTAATGATTATAGCTGGATAATATACTGAAGGGGTCCCGCCGGTTGTAAGCCAGTAGGGGGGGTAGGAGAGCCGTCGGCTGTATCCCGTCTGGTCAACGATTTCTAGGGAGAGTCCAGGTACAGAACACAGTGCCCGTAGAACCTTGATCCGCAGATGAATACACTTGTAGACGATAGCTGTAGCTTTAGCTTTAGGTCCACAACGAAGAAGAAGCGAGGCGACCTCAGTCTGGTCTGAGCGCCGTCTCACCTTGGCTCCTCTCGGGGTAAATCCAACACTCACCGGTGTTGGCGATTATCCGCTCCACAAATCAAAGCACCAAAGCAAATAGATATTCCATGCCGTATAGGGCTCAGCAGTCGTCGGGGTAGGTAATCCAATGTGCAGGTCCACTCGTCCTTGCCTAGAACTCCTCGGATGAAAGCACCACGCGTGGTCTGCCCAACCTGGTTAAGACTCTAGATAACGCGAGGAAACGAAGGGGGTGCTGCTCACTTTAGAACTCTAACCGAACGATGCACCATACATAATAGACTATTATTACTTAATAGAAATACGGTGCCAAACTCTGGCAATTCAGCTATTAATTCGCACGAGGTCTCACTGCTATTCTAAGGCCAAACAGGCCGTACTACACCGCACGCGGTACCGTGGGGTGAGGCTTCACGTCTTGTTACTTAGTTGGGTAGAAGGGTAAAGGACTAAAAGGAATTCTACATTTCTTGCGCCATATTTATATGCACGGTGGACAAGTAGTGCCGCTCTGCTTTCGGTAGCCGTATTCCTGCGCGGAGCTGAGGCTAGTAAGGGCATGTCTCGTCGGTACCTTTGAACTTGAACGCCAGGGGCTTGTCCCTGGCGCCTGGTCCTTTTGTCCAATAAGAGAATGAACTATTATGGGCTGTAGTAGAATAAAGGGATATTCCGTGTATATGTACAAGGAATATACAAGGGATATCAAACTATATACAAATACTATTAAATATATATCCATAAATAAATATATATATTCGGTTTAATCTGATCCTTCACAACAGTTAGGAACAAGTTATAATGGTTGGATTATCCAATGGGGGGTCCGGGAGGGGGGGGGGGGTACGAGCTAGAGCATATGTGTATAGGTTTTTAGATAACAGGTATTAGGGGTATATCCTGTATAAGACAATTAACTAAATGGTGATTTCATTGGATGTGCACTGTCAACTAATGCTTGTATATCTTATCGTGTGTTGTCATGTTTGTTTATATGTTTGTTTAAAAAATAATAAAAAAATAAAATACAAAAAAAAAGATAGAGCTGATAGCGAATCTATTTGAGGCACAGGGGCGGCGCAAAGAGGGTTGCGTCCTCCCCGACTTAATCACGGGACGTTCAACACTCCGGTCATCGCTCCGAGACAGCCGGAGACAGGGAGATAGGGGGCGGCGCAGAGAGGGTATGATATTTAAACATGGTCCCCAAAATGAATGGAAGCGAATGAGGAGCCTGACACCTGGGAGGAATGGGGGTGTTGCAGCGTTGGGGATGTTTAAAAAATATAATTTAATATATAATATAATATAATAATTTTGTGCTTCACCAATAAATTTGGTCAGCAGCCGCCACTGGTGTATACAATATGTGAATATATTACTTATGGCTATAACATTACAGGTACATTATGTACCCTTTTTCCTGTGGTCGATTAGTACTCTATTTACATCAAATTAAGTGAGATCATCAGGCTGAAGGAGGACATATGCAAGACCTGGGGGGAAACACCATAGGGGGAGACACTAGGGAGAAGGGGAGACAAGGTTAGAATTGGAGGAGGATGTCACAGCTAACAGTATGACACTCATAGCAAATGAGGGCAAATCTGCAAACCCACAGGGATAGGATGCTCTTTTTCAGCAACGCCCTGCTTTACATTCACACAGTTCCACACATTCACACCAGAGAGCTGCCCAGTACAACCACAGTCTGACACGGTTGGCCATGAGCTGCCCAGTACAACCACAGTCTGACACTGTTGGCCATGAGCTGCCCAGTACAACCACAGTCTGACACTGTTGGCCATGAGCTGCCCAGTACAACCACAGTCTGACACTGTTGGCCATGAGCTGCCCAGTATAACCACAGTCTGAAACTGTTGACCAATAGGAGCTGCCCAGTACAACCACAGACTGACCTCTGAGGTAGCTAATTATATGCCAATTAGCATTCTACCTGTTATTTCCAAAATAACAGAGAAACACATAGCAGAACAACTGACAAGTCACCTTAGCATTTCACAGTGATTTTCTGCACGGCAGAAGAAAGGGGAGAGAACCTTCTTGGAGCAGGGACTGGGGGCCATGCCTGCTCCGAGCACCTCCACCCAGCCTCTCCTTCCACCCATGGTGATGTCCTTCCAGCAGGCTGGACACGGACAGCCCTTCGCCTTTCCCGTGCCGGATGACCACGTATGCCACGCCACCCAGCCAGTAGTGCCCGCTTTAGTGCCCATCCTGCCCCGCCCTCCTCCGGACCAACAGGCCGGCCCCTCAACCGGCCCTCCTCCACCACCACCACCTCTTCCTACCCCTGAACTCCCCCGGACCACGGCCTTCAGGAAGAGGAAGGCCGCAGAGGCTGCTGCTGCAGCAGGCCTGGTGGTGGTGGAGTGAATGAATGAATGAAAACTTTATTTAACAGATTGCAGAATGGGTACAATACAGTACGGCTCAATACATACAATTGTTAAGGGGATGCAGACCTGAGAAAGACGTTTGTCTTGTTTCCATCAGGGTCCCCCATTTTCAATTCATATAGACATATATGACATACATGACATACAGATAGTCAGTACTGCTACATCTATACATTTATGACATACCAGATTTGCAAATACAGTACTGTTTGTGATACAGAAGGAGTCAAGAAAAGGGAGTATATACATTTGACGTAGAAACTGTACATTGGAGGTTGGGTGGGGGGGGTTGGGTACATTGGGATATTGACAACCATACTGGGTAATTTACATTGGAGGTGGTTGGGGGGGGGGGGGGGGCGGGGGGCACACTGTATAAACAAGTAACACTGTACATTGAGGGGGGGGGGGGAGGAGACACTGTACAAACAAACACAATTGTACATTGAACTATTGACAAAACCATACTAGGTAAATGACTGTACATTGGAGGGGGTTGGAAGGATTGGGTTAGGATATTTACAGGGGCCAGTGTTGAATTGCAGTCTCCCGTAGGTGTCCCTTGAGAGAGGTTTTGAAAGTGGGTAGTGATCCACATTCCTTTACAGCTTTGGGTAGGGCGTTCCACATTGATGTGGCATAATTGCGAAACGTGTTTAGTCCCTTATTTGAGCCGAATCTGGGTTTGACATGATTTGTGGAGCTCCCTCTGGTGTTGTGATCGTGGTATTCACTGACCTTTGGGAAGTATTTTGACATGTACATGGGTACCTTGGTCGTGTAGTGTATCTTGTAGACCAGGCCCATTGCAAGTTGTTGTACTCTGTCGTCTACTCTAAGCCATCCTAGGTTGTCGAAGTGGGCAGGGGTGAGGTGGGTTCTGGGAGTAAGGTCAAGCAGTAGTCTGACCAGTTTGTTTTGAGATGTTTGTAATTTTGTTTTTAGCGCCTTTGAGGTGCTTTGGTACCATGAGGTGCAAGCATAGTCGCTCCCTGTCAATGCAAGCAGTACGCCTGCAGCAAGTGTGGTCAGCCTAAGAGGCTGGATACTGGCCACACTCGCATCGCAGAATTGTAAATAATTCATGAGTTTTTGGAAATAGTTGAATGAACTACATGAATTCAGTTCTACCCAACCCCCTCCAATGTACAGTCATTTACCTAGTATGGTTTTGTAAATATTCCAATGTACAGTTATGCTTGTCTGTATAGTGTTCCCCCCCCACCCCCAACCCCCTCTAATGTACAGTAAATTACCTAGTATGGTTGTCAATATTCCAATGTACAGTCTTACTTGTACAGATGTACAGTGTTTCCCCCCCAACCCCTCCTACCCAACCCCCCCACCCAACTCCACCCAACCTCCTCCAATGTACAGTTTTGACGTCAAATGTATATACTCCCTTTTCTGGACTCTTTTTGTATCACAAACAGTACTGTATTTGCAAACCTGGTATGTCATAAATGTATAGATGTATCAGTACTGTCTATCTGTATGTCATGTATGTCATATATGTCCTGATGAATTGAAAATGGGGGACCCTGATGTAAACAAGACGAAAGTCTTTCTCTGGTCTGCATCCCCTTAACAATTGTGTGTATTGAGCTGTACTGTGTTGTACCCATTCTGCAATCTGTTAATAAAGTTTTCAATCAATCAATCAAAGCACCAGCTCTGTCGGATTGGGAGTTGTTGCAGCCGTATTTTTTGATCTAAAGAAAGCATTTGACACTGTGGATCATGGTGTCCTGCTCACCAAGCTTTCTCGGTACAACTTCTCCCCTAATACCATCACATACATGAAGTCGTATCTTGAAGGTATAGAACTCAGAGAGTAAGGGCAAATATTGGGATCTATATTGGGACTGCTGTTGTTTAGTCTATACATTAATGATCTTCCAGCTGTATGCAATGAGTCTGACATCCAGATTTATGCGGATGATACGGTAATTTATGTTCATGCAGCAACCAAGCAGCAAGCTGCAAACAAGTTAACAGCGGTGATGACATCGGTCACTGAATGGTTGACTAACTCAAAACTGTTTGCATGTTTTTTACAAAGCGGTTGATGAATATTGTATCACCTGATGTCTATGTCAGAGGAGAAAAGTTGACAGTCGTGTCCGAATATAGATATCTCTGGATAAAAATTTACTCCAATCTTACATTAAAAAAAATAAAATCTGTAGTAAACAACCCAACGTTTCACTTATCAAACTTCTGTCACATCAGAAACTCTCCGTCAACAAAAGCAGCAGTGCTGTATGTTAATGCCATTATTATGTCACATTTATCATACTGTCTGACTAGCTGGACACAAGCCGCCTGTACAACACTACGATCTGTACAGGTAGTTTACCATCAGGCTGTGAAAGTACTAGACAGGAAAACAAACAAAACCACCACCATTGTCATAGCATAACCTGACCTCTGTAAGATTGTCTCTGAGTGTAATTCCGCCACCTCCTGCCTCGATCCTATACCAACAGCATTTCTCAAGCGGGTGTTCGATAGTGTCTCAAATCATGTCCTTGAAATCATAAATATGTCGCTTCAAACAGGCACTTTTCCAGATGCATTTAAAACGGCTGTAGTAAAACCACTACTAAAGAAAACAAACTTAGATGTAAACGAACTAAAAAGCTATAGGCCAATATCGAACCTTCCATTTATCAGCAAGATGTTAGAAAAGATAGTCTCAGTACAAATAAACTCCTTTCTCAAAGATAATAACATCATGGAGGAATTACAATCAGGTTTCAGAACAAATCACAGCACTGAAACTGCCCTTACTAAAATAGTTAGCGACCTCAGGCTAAACTCCGATGCTGGCAAAGTCTCAATTCTTGTCCTATTGGACCTTAGTGCAGCGTTCGATACGATTGACCATAATATCTTGATCAGTCGTCTTTAAAGACTGGTTGGCTTTTCCGATCATGTACTAAATTGGCTCATAACATACATTAAGGGGAGAAGGTTCTATGTTAAGCTTGGAGACAATGTATCCGAGGAGCATGACAGCAGCTTTGGAGTTGCACAAGGAAGCTGCCTTGGTCCATTACTCTTCTCACTATATATGCTGCCCCTCGGGGACATCATTCGAGACCACAATGTATGCTTCCATAGTTATGCTGATGATACACAACTATATATCTCTGCAGAACCAAATAACACTACAGCCATACAGTCCATTACAAATTGTCTGTTAGCAATAAACAAGTGGATGAACAATAACTTCCTAAAATTAAACGAAAGCAAGACCGAAATCCTATTGATCGGCCCAAAAGCGAAAAGGGAAGTGCTGTGTGAAAACCTGGGGAGTCTGTCATCCTATGTAAAGACTGAGGTTACAAGCCTAGGTGTCATCTTGGACTCAGACCTGACCTTTAAGTCTCATATAAATAAGGCCATGAAAACGTCATTCTTCCACCTAAGAAACATAGCGAAAGTAAGACCTTTCGTAAATAAAAAGGATGCAGAGACACTTATTCATGCTTTTGTATCAAGTCGGCTTGACTATTGTAATGCACTGTTCACTGGTCTTCCCAAAGCAACCATTGGGAAGCTTCAGCTTATCCAAAACTCTGCAGCTCGATTACTAACTCATACAAGGAGAAGAGAACATATCACTCCAGTCCTAGCCACTCTGCACTGGCTTCCAATAACTCATAGAATTGATTTTAAGGTCCTTTTCCTAACATATAAAGCTCTTAATGAGCAAGGCCCAAAATACATAGCAAATTCCCTAGTTAGTTATCTGCCCTCAAGAACGCTACGGTCATCCACTACAGGTTTACTAGACACGCCCAGAAACCAAAAGAGGATAGGAAGTATGGCATTTGCCAACTATGCCCCAAAACTATGGAACACACTACCAACACACATCAGAAACGCCAGCTCCATACACATTTTTAAAGGAAAATAAAAAACGTACCTATACAGTCTAGCTTACAAATAGTTATGGCTTGAAAAAACCTGATGGATCCATGAGGCTAGGATAAGCCTTGTGGACCCAACTTTTTAGATGAAGGAACGGGTACATACGCACACAATACACGACCACTGATGGATCCGTAAGGCTTGGAAAAGTCTTGTGGACCCAACTCTTTAGATGAGGGAACGGGTACATACGCACACAATACACGGCCACTGATGGATCCATGGGGCTTGGATAAGTCCTGTGGACCCAACTCTGGCCACTGACCACATGAGGGAACGGGTACATACGCACACAATACACGGCCACTGATGGATCCATGGGACTTGGAAAAGTCCTGTGGACCCAACTCTGACCACTGATAAAAACGTAACTACACTAGCGTTATAAGAGCTAAACATTGCTACCTACCGTACAAGTGCATTGGTTTAGTGCACTTCCGGTTGCTACTGAGCGGACATGTTTGTGCGGACCTGTTCTCCCAAACTGGTAAGCAAATGACTGCTTTCATTTTTACGTTATTTTCATTTTTACGTTATTATTATTATTATTATTATTATTATTATTATTATTATTATTATTATTATTATTATTATTATTATTATTATTATTATTATTATTATTATTATTATTATTATTATTATTATTATTATTTTTTTTTTTTTAAACATTGATCTTAACTGATCACTGTGACTTTATTGCTTTTATCGTTATATATGTCTATATTTGTGTACAGCACTTTGAGCTACATGACATGTATGAAAGGTGCTTTATAAATACTTACTTACTTACTTACTTACTTACTTACTTACTTACTTACTTATATAACAAACCAGAATCTACTGAGGTGGGACAATCTTCTTAAATTCAAAGATGCCTGCCTTACCTATAAGATCCTACATGGATTGGCTCCTCCACCCTCTGTACTTTCATAAAACAGAAGGCATCTGCTGACAGATTGATTGATTGATTGAAAATGTTATTAACAGATTGCATAATGGGTACAATACAGTACAGCTCAATACACACAATTGTTAACTCAATCAGTGCCACCCATGTAATATTACGTGATTGCCCGACAACCGTTGGGTACCAGACCACGTAATATTACGTGTTTGGTTCATTTTTATTTTTTTTCGATTTTAATGTCCTATTTAATGCCAGGGACCCATATGTTGCCGATAGAAGCCCTATTGCGACACAGAGGGTGCAGTACCGGCCAGATTCTCCCAGGTGGCGGTATCGAGCTCCAGTAAACCTTGTTCCAGACCCTTGTGTTACACTGTAAGGTCTCCGGGCGCAGATTTTTACCAGACGGCAAGGTAGGGCTGGGCGATATAACGATAACGATAAATATCGTTTTTTTTTTTTTTTTTTTTTACCTGCAACAGGGCAGTTTTAAAACCAGAGACAGTGGACAGACTTGTCTTTCTTGCCTGCAACTTAAAGTAATGGCTTTGCTTGTCCAAATGACAATACTGACCAAATTCAGATTTCTTTTTCTCTTGTCCATTTATTTTGTTTGCTTTCTAATTTAAAATACATTTTGAAACCGTCTGTACACAGTAGGCTATGTGTGCTAGCAGAACTAGACTCCAGTCACGAGTCACAGTGCACATGTGCAGTGGTTTGTCCACCAAAAAAGCGCCAAAAGATCGAAAATAAACTAGCAGAGCCAGAACTGTTCAACTCCTCTGGAGCCACAGCCAGCAGAGAAGCCGGTTTACTTTAGCTTTTAAACCAGCTGCAGCCTGAGAACTGGAGTGTGAGGGGATGTAACACTAAAGATGGCGGCAATGACAAAGAATTGCTGCAAAATAAACATACATATGTTGTTAAAAAAAAAAAAAAATGTATACTTATAACAATTCGATAATTATCGATATCGAGAAATAAAATAAAATTATCATCGTTATCGCGATATGATTTTTTTCCATATCGCCCAGCCCTACGGCAAGGCTATAGGTTCAATCGGTCGCATCCAAACGTCTACGGGACATCCGATGCATATGCTGTGATTGATTATGCCGTGGCCCTAATCAACATTGGATGTACCAGATGGCGATCAAACAATTGGAATATTATTTTACTCCCGGCCACAGGTAAGGACTATCTGACGTAAATTCTGTCTTGATTGTGCAATGTTTTCATACCGATCCAGCTGATTAGCGTTTTTAGCATTCAATACTAATGCCGTTACTGGTAATCAATAATCAGAAACAACTTCCATCGCCCCCCCCCCCCGCCCCCCTTTCATGCATTCATGATGGAACATGATACCATTCAAATGCATTCGGATTTTTAACTCTAGCTTGTGTAGGGCCGAAACGCCAATCGATTTAACGTTATTAGCTTAGCGCCTTATAACTAGCCTTGCAGGAATTATCCCAGACCATTCCGATATAACACTCATATTCATCACGGCATAAAACGGGAACGTATTGATGAAACAAATATTTCTTTATGGCATATTGAAGGGAAGGTTCATACTATCGATTGACAATGACATTGGACCCATAGCTATAATATAAAATATAGATTTAGCTCTACAAACAAGGTGACACACTCCTATCTTTTAAAGCGTGGCCTAGCTAGAACAGGATGAGGCCAATAGCTGGCACTGATTGAGTTAAGGGGATGCAGACCAGAGAAAGACTTTCGTCTTGTTTACATAAGGGTCCCCCATTTTCAATTCATCATAACATGACATACATGACATACAGATAGACAGTACTGTTACATCTAGACATTTATGACATACCAGATCTACAAATATACAGTCGTTTGTGAGTACAAAAATAGTCTAAAAAGAGAGTATATATACATTTGAGGGGGAAATAAACTGTACATTGGAGGAGGTTGCGTAGGTGGGGTGGGGGGGGGGGACTGTAGATTGGAGGTGGGTGGGGTGGAGGGGGTGGGTTGGGTAGGCGGGTGGGAAACGGTACATTGGGTTTGAACATTTACAGGGGCCAGTTTCGAGTTGCAGTCTCCCATAGGTGCTCTTTTAGAGAGGTTTTGATGGTACAGATATACCAGGTCTGTAGTTAGAGGGGACTGTGTAGTTCCAAACAGGAGGTCTGCTTTTAGTCAGGCAGCCTTCTCCGTGAGAGCAGCCCACACCTGGAACAGTCTGCCAACACAGCTCAGGGAGTATCAAAGATACATTTAATTTAAATTGAACTTAAAGATGGTTAAGTGTGCAACCATTTTAACTGAGGGGTTGTGATGTATTTTAATATATTTAATGTATTTTAATGTATTTGTGTATTGTCATGTGATTTATCAATGGGCTTGTAACCTACTGATTCCTACTGTGTTTTAATTATTGTACTATGACTTAATTATTGTAGTGCTCATGTCACCTGCCCCAGAGACTACAGTTGGAAATTTGCCAACCTGGCTAAACTGGCATATTTACAGTAAAATGTTCCTTAATATGCACTGTCTTTGTATTTTAAACCAATACATATAAAATACTAGGAGCTGCCCAGTACAACCGCAGTCTGACACTGTTGACCACTCGGAGCTTCCCAGTACAACCATAGTCTGACACTGTTGACCACTAGGAGCTCCCCAGTACAACCACAGTATGACACTGTTGACCACTAGGAGCTGCCCAGTACAACCACAGTCTGACACTGTTGACCACATAGGAGCAATTAAAGCACAATGTTATAACCACAAAATACAGCAAATACAGATTATAAACTCATATATGCCTGTTGTCTAGTGTTGTATCAAGCTCAGACAATGAACTACAGAGAGACACTGAAATTATATGCAATAGGGATTTCTGTTTTTTCATCTCCATCCATTGAGCTGTAATCAACACAATACAATTCTGTGTCATCCGATGAAATCACTGGAGGTAATATTCAAATTAATTAACTTTCAGTATATGTAAGACACTAGTCCTGGTAATGGCTTATAATTATCGTTTCAGACTTGCTTGTTCTTGATAAAAAAAAGCAATCCGTTGTTTCAAAAGTAGTAGGATTAATTGAAAGAAAACTGTACCTGTTTGTTTCCATAGTTCATAGTCCATGGTAATCTAACAAAAATGCTTCTTATATAACTTGATTGCATTTTAAAAGCTTCACCATAATGTTTTCTTTTTGGTCAAAAACAGTTTGGTCTAGGTGCGGCTGGGTAGCGCAGTCTACCACCATCACTCGCCTACCACCGCAGAGACTCTGGCATCGAATCCAGCTGTCAGCGGTAGCTCTGGCTTGGTCAGTCATCCCTACGTACACAATTGGCAGTGTTAGCGGGTGGGAAGCCGGTGGGGTATGTGTCCTGGTCCTTGTAAACTATGACTCCTACTGGTCGGTCGGGGCACCTGTTCAGCAGGGAGGGGATCTGGGGGAAATAGCGTGAACCTCCACACGCGTTACGTTCCCCCAGTGAAACTTCTCGCTGTCAGGTGAAAAGAAGTGGCTGGAGACTCCACATGTATCAGAGGAGGCATGTGGTGTTCCACTGGAAAATTTCTGCATCAATGCATACACTTCGTTTAATCCAAACGTCCATTCGGAAACGTTGTATTATGAAATAAGATGGGTGAGTGTGAGTGAGTCTCTCTCTCTCTCTTTTTTGCATGATTGATTAATTTCCTGATAATGTATGACGGTGACCCCTCCTCATCTCAACTAGACTGTGTTGTGTCTGTGTTCGTGCGTGACATTCAAATTATTGTAAACACAACATAGTACTGTGATATTCTGATATATATCACATTCTGATATATATTTTTTGTGTAAAAGAAAGAAAGAAAAAAAAAGAAAAAAAAAGGTTTGAATCCATTAATTAAGATTTGAGTGCCAACGTAACAAGCGAGATTCAAGATTCAATCGTTTTATTTCAAACCACAGTGTTAGTTTGGCTACATTTACCATTGTCCGGCAAAACAACATTTGAAAAAATAAATGAAATGGGAAAAGAGGACCCCCCCCCCCAAAAAAAACAGCCAGAAACTGTACACTGTTTGAAAAGGAGATGGAAGAAGCAAAGCTTATCCGTTTCCATCCCCCATCAAATAACTAATTGCAAGATTATATATACTTCAGCAAGTACAATACGACACGATTTCCAATACACAACATAATATGATACAATACAATTTGCAAATACTTCAACTACACACAACACAATCACACACGCACACACACACACACACACACACACACACACACACACACACACACACACACACACACACACACACACACACACACACACACTAGACCAGACCTGGGCATTGTACGGCCCGCGGGCCGGATGCTTCTGACCGGCCCGCGAAAGATTACATGATAATATTTTTTTTTTTTTTTTTTTTTTTTACTTTTTTTTTTCATGTCAACGTTCACACGCACAGTATACGCTTAGGAGACATGCTCAGAAGATGTTGGTTCTCTTTGGATCCACCTACATATGTGAACAGACATTCTCAGTCATGACGTTTACCAAGTCCAGGTACAGATCCTCTCTCACTGATGAACTGATGAATCTGGCAGCTGTGCTTCGCATCTCCACCTCAGACATGCAACCTGACTTTGATGGACTTGTTAAAGCTCAACAGAGACTGGATTTCTCACACTGAATGAAAAAAAATAACTGAAGAACACTAAAATGTGGAAATATAACAAGTGAAATGGGACACTTGATATTTTTTTTCTTTTTTTTGCACAGTTCTGAAAACATTAAATGTTTAATATAGGCATGTAAAGTAAAAAAGGCTACAAAACTGGGACACTTTTCTTTACACAGTTCAGTGACATGTCTTGTTTATTTTTGCTATAAGATGATGTGATGTCTTTAGAAAGCTAAGAAAATCCTTGTTTCAATAGTATATGAAACTCAAAATGCCCTTTGTTATTATTGTTTCACATTTTGTTTATCATTTTGGAAATAAATTCTATTTGAATAAATGATATTTTTGAAAGCTAACCTCACCTTTTAATTGCCAAATAATAACATACACTCTTACCAGGGGTCAAAACAATGCCATTTACTGCTTTTTATATAGAAATAAAATGTATATTATGCATAATTGAGTTTGGAATTTTGGCCCGGCCCCCCAACATATTTTCAGTTGCTCATTCGGCCCCCCGGGAAAAATAATTGCCCACCCCTGCACTAGACTATACTCTCATGTCACCCTTCCCCTCAAATCATTCTCATACAATAAGTTGGACTTCCTCCCTGGTATACTTTGCGAACACCATCTTTTTGAACTTCCTCTTTAATATAATTATAGATTTACTGGATTTGGTTTCCTCCTCCAGATCATTCCACAAGGTAACTCCACACAGAGAAATACACATAGCCTTCCTGGTTGTTCTTGAAGATTGCTGTTCCAGTTTGAGTTTCCCTCTAAGGTTATATCTTTGGAGTCCCACTCTCTCACAGAACATACAGTATATGTATCTTGTCAGGAAGGCTGTGATGTATGACTCTGTACATTAACTGGGCGGTTTTGTAATCCACCAGGTCCTTTCATTTCAGGACTGACACTTTTAAAAACAAAGAATCTCTATGTGCTTTATAACTCTCATTGGTTACCATCCTGATTGCACTTTTTTGGAGCATAACCAAAGGAAGTAGGTTGGTTTCATACTGTAGGTATTTCCCCACACCTCAACACAATAATTCAGATATGGAAGGACCAAAGCATTATATAAGATAAAAGAAGATTGTTGGTTCAGCCAATACCTTGACCTCCACATAATACCCACACTCTTTGAAATGTTTGCTCTTATGTGGCTTATGTGAGGCTTCCAACAATTTTTTTTCATTTATGATCACTCCTAAAAAAGTGGTTTGCTGAACTCTTTCAATAATGGTATCATCTATCGTAACTTGGATCGGTGTGTCATAACTACGATTTCCAAAAATATTTAGTTTTGTTTTGTTTAGAGACAATCTGTTTTTGTCAAACCACTTTTTTAATTTGACCAATTCAGTTATGGTTTCATTCAAAATCTGTTGTGTATTTGTGGTAAGCCACACCTAATATTCATGTTTGTTGAGATGGCACTGCCCATTCGAACAAATTGATTCCTATTACTCAAGTAACTTTTAATCCATTCCAATGCTATACCCCTAATGCCATATCTTTCCATCTTTTTAATTAAAATACTATGGCCAATCATATCAAAAAGCTTTTTGAAGGTCAATGAAAATTCCCAGTAGATGGTGTTTTTTGTCAATTGAAGTTGTTATTTCCTCTATTAGCTCAATGAGGGCCATGGTAGTGGATCTATTCCTCCTGAAGCCATATTGGCTGTCAATCAGCTAATTGTGTTTCTCAATGAACTATTCAAGTCTTTTTACATAAATCTTCTCCAGAATCTTAGAAAATTGGGAGAGCAGAGAAACCGGCCTATAATTTGTAAACTGGCGTTTGTCTCCTGTTTTAAATATTGGTAATACTTTTGCAGTTTTCATCATACAAGGAAATGTTCCCGATTGTAAAGACAAATTACAGATATGTGTGAATGGTTCTACAAATCCTTCCGCTACGTTCTTAACACATTGACTGCCGTTCACGTAGATCTACGTTTCTGTGGCCCGACCGTTGAGTGCCGGAAATGTAGATCTACATTTCTGTCACGGTATTTCTTTTATTATCTATTGCCATTCATAATTCAGCGGGGCACCTTGTGCATACTGTTCTGAGTGTGTCTGAGCTGGCAGACGGTATTATACCGCCCTCTAACACCTTGCGGCATTATTGCACCCCGTTAGAAATGGGTTCGTTTATTTTCTCTACCGAGCTGCGGCATGGGGGCGGGTCCTAAACACTCCGGCAAAACACACGCTTGTAGGGATGGTTTGGACTACTGACCCCGCCCGCCCGTTGAAGTGCAATGTCCAACAACGTCGGAGGCACGATCGCTGTGGATAACTGAATGGCGGTGAGATTATTGGATTATTTTTTTTGCATTACTTCAAAGACCAGGTAAGGACACCATATATGAAAGCTTGCGTTGATCTGATATTTATTTCTACTGCGATTGAAGCTATCTGTGTTATGGCTGTTTGCCGTTGGGTTGCAGGAGGGGGGGGGGGGGGGGGGGGGGGCGCCGGTCTAAATCACATTGCATGCGTGCACGACAAAAGATAATAGTGATGATCTAGCGTTGATTTCAGGAAGATCCGATAATCAGGTGAAAAATGACAACTCAGAAGCGGCCGGACTATGTTCATATTCAAAACGGTATAAAACGGAAATGTACGGATGAAAAAATTATCTGTTTTTTGCACATTGACCAGAAGGCGTTATTAGACCCATAGCTATACTATAAAATATAGGTTTAGGTCTACAAAGTACAACTACTTTTACATGGGGTTAATGGACGGCAAGGCCAGGTCACTTCCCGCAAGGGGCGTGGCACTCAATGTGTTAATCACAGTCATGTCAATGCAGGGGCGTAACTATGGGGGGAGACACATGGGACAAGTCCCCTGCATGTTTTCAGAATGCAGTTATTGTCCCCTGCACGATAATAAACGGTGACGCGACGTGATACTGTAGGACCACACGAAAAATGGCTGCTTGTCCATCTCTGAGCCATTGTCATGCAAAGTCAAGTAGCCAGGTGAGCACCCGGCTAAGTACTACCGACCACAGCTGTCTTTGCATAACAACAGCCCAGTCATCAGGTGTGCTCAAATAGGCTACATAGCACCCCTCCCCTCAATGTTTGGTGTGAAACTGTGAACGATGGTTTGCGTGACTGAGATTGCCATGAAATGCAACAGCATTGCTTGGTGTCTGTGAAATATCTGTCTGTCTGTATTTAAAAGCCTCTAGGCTGTTGTTTTATACATTGTAGATAATAAATAGCGCGATCTCTCTCTCTCTCTCTCTCTCTCTCTCTCTCTCTCTCTCTCACACACACTACGCAGTACGCACGTTTCGAGACTCGCGCAGTATCATGACTTGTCATAAGTGAATTGTATATAGAAACAACTCACCAAAATGTACTTGCACAACTGATTTTTTTTTTTAAATCTATGAAAAAGGGGGACACCCCCCTTCACACCCCCTCCCCCCACCCCTGCGACCATACAACTATACGTAGCACCCCTCCGCCACTGACCACGCCCGCAAATGTGTCCCCTCCACCATTGACAACAAAGTTACGCCCTTGTGTCAATGTCATTCCAATCCGTTGATGTTTTATTTTTACAGTTCTTAAGTAGGCCATGATTGCATTTCCATCTGTTGGAGTAAGAAACATAGAAAAGGGGCCGCTTTCTATGATTGTTTCAGCTAGACTAGGTCCAACCCCTACAAAGAACTTGTTAAAGCCATCGGCCACTTCCTCCATATTACTAATTTTCCTGCCGTCTGCAATGAAGTAA
Organism: Notolepis coatsorum; assembly: GCF_963971535.1. Classification (NCBI taxonomy): domain Eukaryota; kingdom Metazoa; phylum Chordata; class Actinopteri; order Aulopiformes; family Paralepididae; genus Notolepis; species Notolepis coatsorum. The sequence goes on along the minus strand of NC_140175.1, from coordinate 60,662,730 downwards.
TTTGGATACAGTCCACCATTTGGCCCTTTTCTTACAATGTCATTAAGCACTTTCCAAATACCCTTGCTATCATGTTTATTCCTTTCTAGTAAGTTGGCATAAAAAACCTTTTTACTGGTTAGGTGTGGTGGAGAAGATAAAGGATAGCATATGAACTTGTAATCCCTGGTGTTAAACGGAATAATGGATGGATAGTCCAATAGGGGGTCCTGAGGGGGGGGGGGGGGGTGGGGGGGAAGGGAAGGAGAAGGAAAGAGTGAGGAAGAGCAAGCAAGAGCATAATGTATTGTATTGTATTTATTATGTGTATGTCTTTTAATCTACATTTATTTTGATTTAAGTACTGGACTGTCATTATTGTTATTATTATGTTGGTCATTGTCCTGTGATTTATCATGGATTTCTACTGTTAATGTATTGTGTGTCTAGTTTTATGTTAAAAAAGGGAAAATAAAAAACATTTGTTCAAAAAAAATAAACTTTTTACAATTCCTCATAATATTGGTTAGTTTGTTTTTATATAGTTTATATTTCAATTCAGACTCTTCCGTCCTTTTTGTAATAAATTGCTTATACAAAAGGTTTTTCTTTTTACTGGCGTTCATCAGTCCCTTAGGTTTTGAGCAGTAATTTTTCCTTTTACATTTTACTAATGGTCAATGCTTATTGTACAGATTCATGAATATATCCAGAAAGGACTCATAAGCAGCATCAGTGTCCTGTTCTAGGTTCTAGGTTTCCCAATGCTGGGCCATTAACTCATTCTTAAGGGCATTCATTGAACTATCAGTCTTAACCCATATATATTTGGGTCTGAACCTTCAAACGTTTGGGCTCAGCCCTATTTGACAGAAGTCACTTTTGACAGGGTATGTTTTGACAGGGTGCCTTTTGAATGGGATGCCTTTTAAATCATCAAAATCATATATTTATTTATTACCCAGGGACTATAGTGTTGTCAAAAATATAGATTTTTCGATACATATCGTTCTGAATATTGAAAACAGTTTCAATACTAATTTCCCGCAATATCGATACTTTCTGCACTATCGATTTTCAAAAAAAAATTTATAATATATATATATATATATTTTAAGAGTCACCTTTTATTTTACAAAAAGTGATGTTTGGTGAAAGTTAGATTTGCACTTTATTAATCCCAATAGGGAAATTCATTCTTGTTTGATGATCAAGAGGCACCTTTTATTTGTTTTAAGTGAAGTTTGGTGAAAAAGCAAGTTATTGCACTATTAATCCCAATAGGGACATTCATCTTTGTTTGATCAAGAGTAACCTTTTATATATATATTATTATTATTATATTTTTTTAAATGAAGATTGGTGAAAGTTAGGTTTGCACTTCAATCCCAATAGGGAAATTCATCTTGGTTTGATATATTTTTTGTGTCAAATAAAAACAAAGGTTATTTGAATGATTTCTAGTTTTCAAGAAAATAAAATCGATTAAAATCTTAATCGGATAAAAAAATCTGAGATTTAATGTTTAGGCCATATCGCCCAGCCCTAAAACAAAGCGTTTTAAAAGTGTTATATTTCTCTTCTCTTATAATACCAGAGAGAAGGTGAGGAGAATCGACCAGCAACAAAAGCTAAATTTTTTTTAAAAGATTTAATAAAGACATTTACATTTTAAAATTAAAATCTTTTCCCCATGGTATCGAAAATGGTATCGAATATCGATACTTTTCAAGGTATCGTATCGAAGTTAGAAATTCCAGTATCGTGACAACACTAGTGGGGACAGTGCACATTAATCAACATCTTCAGTTTCCACATCAATGTAAATGTGCTTTTGACAAGGTGTGTTTTGACGGGGTGTGTATTGTCGGGGTGTATTTTGAGGGTGTGTGTTTTGACATGGTGTATGTTGACAGGTTGTGTTTTGACGGGCTGTGTTTTGACAGGGTGTGTGTTGACAGGTTGTGTGTTGACAGGGTGTGTTGACAGGGTGTGTGTTGACAGGGTGTGTTGACAGGGTGTGTGTTGACAGGGTGTGTGTTGACAGGTTGTGTGTTGACAGGGTGTGTGTTGACAGGGTGTGTTGACAGGGTGTGTTTAAAGAGCTGCATTACATAACAACAGATCTGTCTCCATCTCACTGCGGAGGTGACACCATCTTCACTACCAGATGGCCTTATGAATAACTGAGGCTTTCTTACTGAAGATGAAATCGCAGGGGAAGGAGAAAGTGTGTGCGTGTGTATGTGTGTGTGTGTGTGTGTGGCAGGCAGACAGACAGGCAGGCTGACAGACAGGCAGACACACAGTTAGACCAACCAGACATGCAGACAGGCTAATCAGTGTCCTTTACACGTCTGCCATTATATTTCATAACAAGCATGGCCAATAGTAATTTAAAAAGAAGATTCTAAATGCTTCAGTGTGACAACAAGATGTGACCTGTCGCCGTCGGTCCACCAGATTAAAGAATGTGTAGCAATCCTTGGTTCTGGAACCTTCAGTGCGGAAGCTGTCACTCACTCACTCACTCACTCACTCACTCACTCACTCACTCACTCACTCACTCACTCACTCACTCACTCACTCACTCACTCACTCACTCACTCACTCACTCACTCACTCACTCACTCACTCACTCACTCACTCACTCACGCAGTAACTCGGAAACTAACGGACACACGACTCTTGCATCACAATCACAGCACCTGTTTAAACAGGATACACATGTTACTAAGCGTGGTTCCTGTGAAGCTCAGTGGGTAGAGTGCTTGTACTCTAAGGCCTAAAAGAAAAAATGGTTTGTTTCCGGTTGCCGACCGACCCTGCCGATTTAGGTGCGACCACATTTATTTTATGAGCAAAAAAAAGTTAAATATTTCTTTTTTTTACAATAAAGTTTCACAAAAATCTTAGTCAAACCTTTAGTATTATGGATATGCTGGCAGAGTACATGCATCCATGTTGTTGTGAACATTTTAATTAAATAAAGAAATTCCCTATCTATAGTCGCCGTGGGAAAGAATAAAATAAAACATTTAATAAAATAAATTCCCTACCTACCCATGGCCTTAACTGACAACCAACAGGAAACAAACAATATTTTATTTTATGCCTAACAACACCTGGGTTAGGGGTTCGATTCCCACTGTGGCCCACACCCATATATTTACCATGTATGTGTCATGGTAAATATATGGGTCATGGTAAATATATGGGTCATGGTAAATGTATGGGTCATGGTAAATGTATGGGTTATGGTAAATGTGGGAAAACTATGATTTTGCACATTATGTAGGTTCCCTGTCGGCTGACGGGTCGGTTAGCGTGAGAGGAAAATACGCTACAGCTGCACAAGGATCCTTTTAATTACCTCCTGTGTGCGTGGCATGTATGGCCATGATCAGTGCGCATTTAGTTTTTGATGAATAATTTAAACGGGTTAGGATATCAACCACCAAGTGTTCGCTGTATCTCAGCAAGTGATCTTTGTTTCAGGTTAGAGTTAGATGTGACATCTTCAGTGAGGTTAGGGGTAGATTTATGAACACATGTGCATTAAAAGTATGGTGTATTGAATCAGATTGGGATATAAACCATCAAGTGTTCACCATATTAACAGATTATTGGCCTAAAAATCTGATGAAGAACAGCGTTTGGCAAGTTACTCAGGAAGTGTAATTAGTTACTTATAACTGATTACTTAAAAATAATTCCTGATTACTTAGTTACATTACTATGTAATGTACAACCTGTTTAGCTTCTGTTGTTAGCTAAAATCATAAAAAGATACAACACTGAACGTCACAGTACCAACAACCATCAGACTGTACAACACATCACTGTGCCTCACTGCCTCACTGAGCACAGAGTAAATCCCTGTATATCTTCCTGTACATTTACATTTTACTATAGGCATACACCTTCCTGGACATTTAAGATAAGATAAGATAAGATATTCCTTTATTGATCCCCTTGGGGAAATTCAGGTATCATAGCAGCATGGGGGAGGGGAGGTACAAGTAGTAGAAGACATACAGGTACAGGTCACAGAATTATAGTACAGTGAAATCAAAATAAAAATAGAATAAAAGGGCAGTGTAAACAATATACCATATTTGTGTTTACATTTTACATTTGAAATGTTACTGTTTATTACTGTATATTTTTAGACTGTATATTTTAGAATGTATATATATATATATTTTAGAATGTATATCTCTGACTGTATATTTTTTATTCTCATTCTTATTCCATGGGACAACATCTGCTCAACAATATACCCAGCGACAAGCTTCCTCAGACCTTCTCCACTCACGGAGTGGTGTTTGCCCTGATCTTCAATCCAGTTTCTCTTGTTTTGTTTACATCCTTCACTGACACTGGTAGAGGCTTCCCTGTCAGCGTCAGGTTTTTCACAGGTACGTGTCAAGTTTCACAATGTTGTGCTGTCAGATGCTTAATCAAATTAGATGTCATATTTTTCATGGTTGCAAACGTTGTGCTCCGCCCATATTTTTCAACAGACAGCTATTGAACAGGTAACATTATCTCTCTCAATGCTGCTCTTTGGCTAGTAGCCGGCGTGACCTCGCTCTGATCCGGTCCACGTGCACATGACAGATGCTACTGAGGAACGCATATAAATGTGATCTAACGTTATAAGAGGACAAAAAAAGACGCATTGCATTCTGGCAACCATGTAACGCAGTAATGCAGTGTTACTTGGATTAGTAACTGTAATACAATTACTATTTTGGAAAGCCTTACTATGTAATGCTTACGGCCCAACACTGATGAAGAATGTGAATCATATTTTGGGAATTGTGCAAAATCACAGTTTTCCCAAATGTCCTGTAACGTATGCATCGTAAAGGACTCTGAGTATGTTCTTACAATAAAAGCACTGTAGAATTGCAGCCATTCAAAGCAAACATTTTACTTTAAGAAAGGCGTTCTGATCGGGTTCGACTCCGGCTGTCGGCGTTGCCTCCGGCTTGGGCCAGCCGTCATACTAACTCAATTGGCAGAGTTAGAGGGTGGAAGTCGATGGGTGGTAATCTGGACGTTGTGGACAGCGACTCCTATAGGTCGGTTGGGGACGCCTGCACAGCAGAGACAGGAAATGGCGGGGGTAGTGTGAGCCTCCCACACGTTACACCTCGCCAATGAGAGTCCGTGCTGGCAGGTGAAAAGATGTGACAGGCTGCCTCCTCGTGTACCGGAGGGGACACGTGATGCAAGGCTTCTATCCTCCCTACAACCGGCCAGTGGGGGGCATATGCGAGCAACGTTCAAGACAGGGGAGGGAAGAATTGGCACAATGGAATTGTGATGGGAGAAAAATAGAAAAAGGGGAGAAAAAGTGGATACAAAAAAAATAAGAAAGGTGTTCTGAAGAAATCAGTCATTGTGGTTAATGGTTATGAATAATTAATACTGAATTAAAATATTAATTGTAATAAGTAATACAAATAAAGAAATAATTGAACTAAACTAAACTAGACTAAATATTTGTCCTCAACAGAGATCCCCACTGAAAGCAAGTATTTTGTCATCAGTATAGGTTTAGATTAGAGTGCTGCTAGGTAACAGTAAAGTGCATTAAATGTTACCCCAGTTAGGACAGCCGAATCACGTCCAATCTTTCGCCGTCGACTAAAGACGCACTTCTTCAACCATTATCTGAATTAAAAAAAAAAAAAAAAAAAAAAAAAAAAAAAAAATCTAACCCTAACTAACCGTACTGTCATGCACTTGTCCTAATAAACTAACCTACACTGTAGCACTCAACACTTTGATGAACATTGTTGCTCAGCTGATAGAGTTGTGCCCTTCCTGATGGCTTGTCGTACAGAACTTGTAAGTCGCTTTGGATAAAAGCGTCAGCTAAATGACTAAATGTAAATGTAAATGTATCAATAGCAAGCTACTGTATGCTAAACTGTATATCATACTAACTCAATTGGCAGAGTTAGAGGGTGGAAGTCGATGGGTGGTAATCTGGACGTTGTGGACAGCAACTCCTATAGGTCGGTTGGGGACGCCTGCACAGCAGAGACAGGAAATGGCGGGGGTAGTGTGAGCCTCCCACACGTTACACCTCGCCAATGAGAGTCCGTGCTGGCAGGTGAAAAGATGTGACAGGCTGCCTCCTCGTGTACCGGAGGGGACACGTGATGCAAGGCTTCTATCCTCCCTACAACCGGCCAGTGGGGGGCATATGCGAGCAACGTTCAAGACAGGGGAGGGAAGAATTGGCACAATGGAATTGTGATGGGAGAAAAATAGAAAACGGGGAGAAAAAGTGGATACAAAAAAAATAAGAAAGGTGTTCTGAAGAAATCAGTCATTGTGGTTAATGGTTATGAATAATTAATACTGAATTAAAATATTAATTGTAATAAGTAATACAAATAAAGAAATAATTGAACTAAACTAAACTAGACTAAATATTTGTCCTCAACAGAGATCCCCACTGAAAGCAAGTATTTTGTCATCAGTATAGGTTTAGATTAGAGTGCTGCTAGGTAACAGTAAAGTGCATTAAATGTGGTATCAATAGCAAGCTACTGTATGCTAAACTGAGTATGTACAGTAAATGGTGTACAGTGATCCATTGGTATAACTAGTAAGAGTAGGTATGGGATATATACAGATATAGATATAATATACACATATATGTATACAGGCATGTGAACAGGGATATATGCAGATATATCCAACAGTTGTAGATACATGTACAAATCATACTATATATATATATATATATATATATATATATATAGTATGATTGTACACGGCTATCATACAGGTAAACAGTAATACTATATGGATTAGACTATAGATTGAGGTAGGTATTTATGATTACAGTGTAATGCAGTTGCAGACAGTGAATGCAGTATGTTACAAAGGGTCAGATTAAACCGAATATATATATTTATTGCCTGAGACCCCATGTATAATATTTGTATATCGTTTGATATCCCTTGTATATTCTTTGTACATATATACGGAATATCCCTTTACCTGGTAGCAGGACAGACCATAATATTCGTTCTCCTATTGGAAGCGATCCCCCGGCGCCACTGCCTTACCCCCTAGAGCTGACTTCAAAGGTACCGACGAGATATGTCTGTACATGCCCAGCTTCTGCCCATGAATACGGCTACTGAAATACGAATGGTACTATTTGTTCACAGCGCATATATATATGGCGCAAGTAAAGTAGAACTTCCTCTTAGTCTCTTAGCCTCTTAGTCCATTGTCCCGTTCAGTCTCGTTCAGTTCCAGTTATCCAAGCAACGTCTCACCCACTACGCAACGTGGGCAGAGCAGGGCTCGCATTGCCCCAAGATAGAGCCTCGTGTTATCCTAGTACGTTGGTTTAACGTATCGTTCTCTATTTATTAGTAAGCCTTCATTACGAGTCAAAGACCACGTGAAGTGAGTAATTGTGCGTCTACATAGAGCACTTATTGCCCGTGCTAATAGTATAGTAACGTCAAGTTCAACCGTGCACTACCGCACCGGAGGATACTTACACCGGACCAGCAGCACCACGGAGGATTTACACCCCGCCAGTAGTGCCACTTTCCGGCAAGGATTATTATTCTTCATTCTTCACCAAGCTGCTGGAAGCAGAGAACCGTCTACACCCACTGCTGTGGGATCTACGTGCCCGTGGGGACATCACTCAAGCCCGTCTGTCGTACCAGAGGCACTACGGCTTTCACCTACGCGGCGCGCATCCTGGGACCAGGCTGCTTTTCCCCGCTGACTCAGGGAGTAAACACCGTCTCCAGGTGCCTTGCTACAGCTCCGTGGACCATTGACATTCATAGAGCTTTGGCCCCCTCTGCTGGCTTACAACCGGTAGTACACCCTTTCCCAGAATATCCCTAGATCATCCTTAATATCCATTATTGATTTACCTGCACATTCTATTTGCCTTATAAGCGCAATCTAAGCAAAGTATATTATGTAATACTATTCCTTTATGTAATAAATATTGTAAACGAGTATTTTGTGTGGAAAACCGTGTTATTGTGGAAGTGTTCTAATCTAATATACTTGTGTACAGTATTGGCCAGTAGTACATAGACGGTAGTGATTTAATGATATCAGTACTTGATTAATACAGTCAGGGAATTGTACCCCTCAGTTACAATTGGTCCTTCGATAGCCGGAGAATAATTAGCGTAATATTAATATAATATTAATATTGACATGGCCGATGACGAACACTCCACAAACAGTTCTCCTAAGCTAGATCGCCCGCAGCGCAGACGGCAGCCACCTCCCTATCTAGAGGCATACTCTGTCAGTCCAATACCTAGCTTTAAAGGGAAGTTAAACGCGGAAAAAGTAGAAAGTAAAATTATGTCTGACCTTGACAACCAGGTTACCCCGACCACAGAGGCCCTAGTGGGTGCTAATGTAACTGACCAAGCTCACGGTGGGGACCAGGAGGGAACTGACACGACTTTACCCCCAGACAATACCGAAGAAATAGCCCCCGATCAGCTCCGGGAGGAAGACAACCCTAAAGAGACGCGCACCCAGGAGACGGATCTCCTCGGTACGCAACAGGAGAACAGATCTCCAACAAGTACTGCCGGGAGCCGATCGCCCCGAACGGCGTCTTCCCCCAGCGAGGCGGACAAGATGCTGGCGCAGGCACTCATCGCCACCCTGGCAGCCTCCACCGAACGCGATCGACTTCAAGCGCAACAGACGTGCGAGCGCGAACATTTCGCAGGTGAGCGAGAGCGCTTCCAGGCGCAACAAAGGAGCGAAGACGACCGAATAAGACTGGAGACCAGACGCCTCCAGACAGAAGAGAACATCGAGAGAAGCCGCGCCGACGTCGCAAATGCACAGCTCCACGCCGCCCATGCCAGCGCCAATGCCCAGCGCGACGTCGCCAACGCACAGCGCGACATCGCCAATGCCCAGCGCGAAGCAGCGCGCGACGCAGCCCATGCCCGGCGCGAGGCAGAGCGCGACCGGCTGCAGGCGGAGCTGATGGACAAACTGGTTGCCATGGCGACACCCCCTCACTCCGCACGGAGCTCCCAGAGATCGTCAAGACATGGGTCTAGGACACATTCCCCTACCCGACGAAGCAACCCGGGACCCCGCCAACAGGAGGAGCCTGTCCACGTCTCTGAACCCCCTCCCCGGCCGGTCCATACGAGACCCAGCAACCGGGAAGAACCGGACCACGCCGAGAGACTGAACAAAAGACTCCAGGTCCTAGCAGAGGAAGAGGAGGAGGAGGAGGAGGAGTGTCAAGCCGACCAGCAGCAACGTACTCTGGCCCAGGAGGCCCAGTACAGCCCCGACCAGCAGCAACGTACTCAGGACCAGGAGGTCCAGTACAGCCCAGAAGTCAGCCCCGAGGCCCTGCGTTACAAACCCCCGACTCAACTCACGGGTGAGTTTGACGCACCGTCAGCCCCGAGGAACAGCACCTGGGTGCCCGACCTTCGGTACCCACCAAGTACCAGCCCAAGACGACACGCAAGAGGAGACTCGCCTAGGAGGCCTCTCCCCCAATGCTCACCGATGTGCCAGTCATCCATGACATCATACATCGCCACGCCGTCGTTTCCAGACTTCGCCTATGAGAGTCGAGCACAGTACACGGAGCTCCGGATGTGCTTAGAGACAATGATGGTGGATGTCGCTGATGAACGCCACAAGTATGCAATATTACTGAAGCACCTGAAAGTACCGCGAGCGCACAATATAGCGCTGGCCTATGCCACCTCTTCGACACCATACACAGCGGCCCTAGCGGCGCTGGACCAGAGATATGGACGTATATGGGATTACGTAATAGAAGAGATAAGGCATATTGACCGCTTACCCCCAGCAACAGACAATCGCTCACTAGACGACCTGTCAATCAAAGTGCAGTCCCTGGTAGGGATGCTGGGAGCGCAACGGGAAAAGGGCATGCATGAGCTATACGCCAACTCTAACGTCGAGAGGATTTTGGAGAAGCTGCCACCCGCAAGACAAGAGCGTTTTAGGCGGCAGAGAGACTACCGGGATCCCAACGGCCCCGAACCATCCCTCCTTGATCTAGCCGACTTCCTGGCGAGAGAAGTCAGCAGCTTACGACTGGATACGTTCGGGCGGAGCACGCCAAGCTCCAGAGAGGGACCCAGGAGAATAAATGATGGAAGAAGATCGGTGACTGTTATGCACCAAGCCGAATCAGTACCGCAGCACCAGAACCACAACACCCCCTCGACGAAAGAGGACCAGTGGAAGATTGAGTGCCAGTACTGTGAGGGAGAACATCGGCTCCATCAGTGCGAAGATTTCAAGAAGCTGACCACGGATGATGTGAGCCAGTGGGTCAAGGACCACCGCTGCTGCTTCCGCTGCGCGCGCAGCCACCTAGCAGCTGAGTGCCACTTGAAAAGGAAGTGCAGCAGGTGCGGTGGCACCCACCTGGAGGTCCTGCACGACATCAACAGGCGTCAGCCAGGACAACAGAGTGGGCCCGTCGCGGTAATGTACCACGCCGAGGCGGTGGCACCAGCACCGAAGAGCCCCCAGACCGCTCCCTACTGTACCTACTGCGACGGCGGACACTGGCTGGCACAGTGCGCCGAATATAAGACACTGAACCCCGTCCAAGTGGACCAGTGGCGTGAGGCGGCCCAGGCGGGCGCCGCTTACCGCGCAGCACGGTGCGGAGCCCACCAGAAGGTCCAAGACAACCGATCAACAGGAGTGCTCCACATTGACCAGCACAGCGAGACCCCCCGAGTGCTCCTCAAAGTGGTCAGAGTGCTCCTGAGCCACGAGGACAAAGTCATGGACACTTACGCCGTCCTTGATGACGGGTCAGAGAAGACCCTTCTGCTCGCGTCCGCTGCGGCCCAGCTGGGACTGCGGGGGAGCGAGAACCAAATGACGATTCGGACAATAAGAAGAGATTTAAAGACGATAAAGGGCGAGAATGTCTCCTTCACTATCGCAGCAAGCGGGCAGCCAGAGCGACGGTATAGGATTACAAATGCTTTCACCAGCCAAGAAATAGGACTATCACAGTACACCTACCCCATCCCACAGCTGATGGATAAATACGTGCACCTGCGTCAACTACCTATCCCGCTCATAGACGGCGCCACCCCGACCCTGCTGATAGGCTCCGACCATGCAGACCTCATCGTCCCGATAGACCGGGTCCATACCGGAACCCGAGGCTGTCCTGCAGCAGTCGAGACCCGCCTAGGGTGGACACTACAAGGCCCCCTCGCTAAATCTCTCAACCGAACAGCAGCCACTAGCTGCCTCCACTCCAGAGCGACAGACGAAGACACCGGCCTCTCCCCCGTACAGCAGAGGCTATTGACATTAAGCGAGAGGCCCGTGAGAGAACCGTGGGTACCAGAGGGAGTTCGGAACTCCACCCCCCTCAGCTGCGCTTCAGACGTAGCTGACCTCGAACCCAGCACCCCAAGCGACTCCTTGACGGGGCGGCCGGGACCGGCCCCTCCCCACACGGGGTACAGAGCGAACAAGAGAAACAGACGAAGGAGGAGAAAGCACAGCCAAGCACAGATCAAAGCAGTCTCAGGCCCGCTTCCTCCTAAGCCCCCCTTCATCCCGTCCAGTCGTCATGACCATAGACCAGTCACTACCCCGAGCTGCGTGGCCGGCCGGCCGCATAAGCAAAGTGACCACTGGTGCCGACGGAAAGGTCAGAGTGGCAGAAGTGCTCGGCCAAGGGCGGATCTACAACCGACCCGTGGCGAGGCTGATAGAGTCGCCAAGGCTCCCCGACTCGCCTAATGACGACCATGACCCCTGACTTTGTGAACTGCCCGACCCCTCACAGACATTGAGTAGTGGACAGTGTGGTTAATCTGTCCCTGCTTAGCTAATTAGGTGGGACTAATTAGGGGGCGGCTGTTACAAAGGGTCAGATTAAACCGAATATATATATTTATTGCCTGAGACCCCATGTATAATATTTGTATATCGTTTGATATCCCTTGTATATTCTTTGTACATATATACGGAATATCCCTTTACCTGGTAGCAGGACAGACCATAATATTCGTTCTCCTATTGGAAGCGATCCCCCGGCGCCACTGCCTTACCCCCTAGAGCTGACTTCAAAGGTACCGACGAGATATGTCTGTACATGCCCAGCTTCTGCCCATGAATACGGCTACTGAAATACGAATGGTACTATTTGTTCACAGCGCATATATATATGGCGCAAGTAAAGTAGAACTTCCTCTTAGTCTCTTAGCCTCTTAGTCCATTGTCCCGTTCAGTCTCGTTCAGTTCCAGTTATCCAAGCAACGTCTCACCCACTACGCAACGTGGGCAGAGCAGGGCTCGCATTGCCCCAAGATAGAGCCTCGTGTTATCCTAGTACGTTGGTTTAACGTATCGTTCTCTATTTATTAGTAAGCCTTCATTACGAGTCAAAGACCACGTGAAGTGAGTAATTGTGCGTCTACATAGAGCACTTATTGCCCGTGCTAATAGTATAGTAACGTCAAGTTCAACCGTGCACTACCGCACCGGAGGATACTTACACCGGACCAGCAGCACCACGGAGGATTTACACCCCGCCAGTAGTGCCACTTTCCGGCAAGGATTATTATTCTTCATTCTTCACCAAGCTGCTGGAAGCAGAGAACCGTCTACACCCACTGCTGTGGGATCTACGTGCCCGTGGGGACATCACTCAAGCCCGTCTGTCGTACCAGAGGCACCACGGCTTTCACCTACGCGGCGCGCATCCTGGGACCAGGCTGCTTTTCCCCGCTGACTCAGGGAGTAAACACCGTCTCCAGGTGCCTTGCTACAGCTCCGTGGACCATTGACATTCATAGAGCTTTGGCCCCCTCTGCTGGCTTACAACCGGTAGTACACCCTTTCCCAGAATATCCCTAGATCATCCTTAATATCCATTATTGATTTACCTGCACATTCTATTTGCCTTATAAGCGCAATCTAAGCAAAGTATATTATGTAATACTATTCCTTTATGTAATAAATATTGTAAACGAGTATTTTGTGTGGAAAACCGTGTTATTGTGGAAGTGTTCTAATCTAATATACTTGTGTACAGTATTGGCCAGTAGTACATAGACGGTAGTGATTTAATGATATCAGTACTTGATTAATACAGTCAGGGAATTGTACCCCTCAGTTACACAGTAGATAGTAGGTATAAATTGAGTATAGGCAATAGAGTTCAGAGTTTGTACGGTATGGGCAACAGAGCCTAGGGTATAGACAGTAATCCATGTCTTGACAAAATGGGTAAATGTGTCCTTGTTACAAAAACGTATAATCCTGATAATGAGCAGTTTTGATTAGAATGTTGGAGAATAACAAACAGACTATTCATTGTGTCCTGGTTTATATATATATATATATATATATATATATATATATATATATATATATATATATATATATATATATATATACATACTGTATGTATCTTTACAATCCTTCAGGCACCTGGTCAGGTTTGTGGTTTGCTTAAGCTCTCCTCCTCCTTCTTACTATTCACAGAGGATAGCTGTACAGCTTGAGCATTTGTTCTGTGTCCAAGCCAGGGCTTCCCTCGGCTAATTAGAATGCAAATGAACCCATCACATCTGAGACAGAAAGAAAGTGAGGCCTGGGTAATAATGACTAGTAGGCAGGCGGATGTTTAGCTCCTCCAGGAGGGACACTCCAGTGTATGTATTCATCACCATGGCTGAGGTCAATTCATGTGATGGTTTGAGGTCAATTCCTTTTCAATTCAGTAAGTGAACTTTCTTCATAATAAGAAAAAAAATGGCTTGAGGCAGCTGTCCTATACATTGTATTTAGTATATTAATTGAGAATGAATGCTATAGCAAATAAACGACTATTAACCTAGTGATTAAATTATTTGTTGAATTAATTGAAAGTGAATTGCATAACAAATCTAGAGCAATGGTAGTGGGCTAATCTAGTGTAGCTCAATAAGTAGAGCAAGGCACTAACATTGCCAAGGTTAGGGGTTCCATTTCCAGTATAGCTCAATAGGTTGAGCAAGGCACTAACACTGACAGAGTTAGGGGTTATATTCCCTCTGTAGCTCAATAGGTAGAGCAAGGCACTAACACTACTAGGGCTATGGCTTTTATTCCCTGTGTAGCTCAATATGTAGAGCAAGGTACTAACACAGGGTTAGGGGTTCCATGTGTAGCTCATTTGGTAGAGCAAGGCACTAACATACCCAAGGGTTAGGGGTTCCATTCCCTGTGTAGCTAATTTGGTAGAGCAAGGCACTAACACTGCCGAGGTTAGGGATTCCATTCCCTGTGTAGCTCAATGGGTAGAGCAAGGCACTAACACTGCTGGTCTTAGGGGTTCTATTCTCTGTGCACCTCAATGGTTAGAGCATGGCACTAACAATGCCAGGGTTAGGGGTTCTGTTCCCTGTGTAGCTCAATGGGTGGAGCATGACACTAACACTGCCAGGGTAAGGGATCACATGTCCACTGGGGCCATCCCTACTCAAATCAAATGCATTCATGGCATCACAAGAGGCTTTGTATAGAATCACCAACAACTGGTGTCATGTGATCCGACCTTCTTCAAAGGTACAGGTTTAAGCAGGGTTTCCAGTCCTTTCCCCGCTCACTGTACTGAGACACAATACTGATATAATTGTTTTACAATGTAGTGCTATTTTATTGTGTTTCTGCTGCCACTTTCTAGGGATGCACCGATCCGATATTGGTATCGGTATCGGCCACCGATATCAGTAAAATAGCTGGATCGGGTATCGGTATTTTTTTAAAATAATAAATTAAATAATAAATAACCATTCAGTACATTTATATCTATGTGTTAATTTGTTACATTTAGTTTCACTAAGTTAGGAAAATAATGTTTTAAGTCAAGCCTGATGTTGCCTTGCACAAAATAATGATCCCAGTCTCTTCCACACAGTGACAGTGAGGCATACAGTATATTAGTTGAATGAATGAATGTTTATTTTCTGTCTTTGTTTACAACAAATCAAAAACACACTTGTGATCCTTTACAATTCTTAAAAACAAAATATATTTTTATAAAAAAAAAAAAAAAAACTTTTTGGGGGGGGATTGGACAATGGGTATCGGATTGGTATCGGTATTGGCCGATACCCAAACCCAGGTATCGGTATCGGTATCGGGACTGAAAAAGTCGGATCGGTGCATCCCTACTTTGCACACACTACACTATTGACTATTATATGATATCTTAATGCTACTTTAACGTTGTTTCTCCTGCTAATCTGCACACATTACATCCGGACTGTGACTGTTGAACTAGGCGGCGGATGGGCTTATGGTGTAGGTAGGCTGTATTGGGAACGCCCACTCGGGCGTAGCACGAGAAAAATTTGACCTTTTATTTTTGGTTTCACGCAAACTGTCCAGGTTCTGATTTCATATACACACACACTACTATAGGCTATACTACAGCGAGCCCCACTCATTTATATATAGTGCAAATTAAGTGTTCAAATGAAGGCATCCAATAATATATGAACCATTGTCTTACCTTAATGCAGATAAATGCGACGTTTCGTCTTGGTGAGAATTGAATCACAAGTTGCAATGAAGTGAACGTTTTTCGTAATTTAGATCTCATCATGCTTTCCACGATTTGATGAACTCGGACTCTCATTATGTCCTCTTAGAGCAAGCCCATGTTTGCCAAGATAAAACTACATACAGCCTCAGGTGATCGCTAGTTATGCCTCCTCGCTTCTCTACAAAGCGATCGGCGGGCTGAAATTCAGAACACAGATGTTTGCTTTACTCTGCCTGCGGGATCAGATTCAGGATGATCATGTGAATGATGTGATTGGCCACATTATTTAACCTGAGCCTATGCGTGATTGGTTACTGCCTGTATACCTGGAATGTTAAACGCTGCCACAGATTGACACCTTCGTCGTTGACACCTCGGCCAGCGAGCCGGCTGCAGCACAAGACACACACTAGCCAGCAGCCTGCGCATATATATTATATACATTTCAACAGTTGCGGCCGCTGGCGCTGGTGCCTTGTGGTTCGCAGTTCACGTTAATAGGTCGAGTTGAAAATGTAATGCTCTGAGATGCTCTGGAGCAATCTCTCTCTGTCTCTCGGATCAATCAAATCAAATAATTAACACATGTATGTTGTCATTTTAAACAACTCACCATTCATTCATTATGCATCAGCAGCAGCTAAATTATGTTTATAATGTTTGTATAATTCTGCAGTATGCCCAATATTATTTATATATAAATGCTAAATATTTACATCAGACATGTACAGACAATGTACAAACAAACAATAATTCTACATATTAGGTACAGGCAAGCATATGGTGTTAGAGTTCTGCAGGGATGTTGTTGACAAGTTTTTTTTTAACCATGTTTTGAAGTGGGGGTGGGTGGGGGTGGGTGGGGGCTCCTGCCAGTCTTCAGTGTATTCAGGCCGTCTGGAATGTTAAGTGTCACCACACCTATCCATTGACGGACCCCAGCCCCCCCACACACACACAGGTACACAGGGGAAAAAAATAAAGGCTAAAAAAACCCTTTTTTTTTTTTTTTTTTTTATAAATAAAAATAATGTGTCGACTGGTCTGGGAAGGCACAGCCTGCCCCAGCCTTATACACCCGCCGCCCATGTTGAACTGTAATTTAGAGCTATTTTAATTTAAAACTGTCAGGTTTTAAACGGTGTTAGTATATATTTGTTTCAATATAATTGTCGGTTTGGTTCTTATCAATCAATATTTGTATTGTCATTGTCTGCATTGTTTTTATCCTTTTTCTTATGCATTGCTTTTATTCAGTCTATTGTATGCTAATTTCTTGTCTATTTTACTGCTGTGAAGCACTTTGCTATAAAACAAAATTGCAGCTGAGTTGCACACACTACACCCATTAACACTTTCAGAGCCCAAACTTAATCTTGATTTACCGCTTGAATGCCCACCATCCACTTCAATGTTAGCGTTAATAATGCCTAATCTATGTTTTAAATTATGGCTATGTGTCTAATCTGCCCGTCGCTTATCAATAACTCATTTTCCAGTCAACATTGTCGAGGCGGATTGTTTTTTTATCGGTTCATTTTCGTTATATAGCATTTTGAAAAGCCCTCGTTTTCAAGGAAAATATAAATATTCCATGATAATCGCCCTTTACTGGAATATTCTAGAATACACAAAAACGTTGTCATTTTTTGGCCTATTTATGAATCGTTTTCAAATAAACGCTAGATTATCGATAGTATATGTGTACGTATGCACGCTATATAGGCGATCTGAAAAATCGATTCTCTGATTTCCTCAAAGCGATTGCCCACACACACACACATAGGGCGAACGCTGAGATTTCAGCGAATACAACTCTGATTATCCCAAGACTTGTAAAATAGATTCCTTACCTCAGATCAGATGTTCTCCAAAAAGATCATTCCAATTCCTGATCGCCATTCCAAAAATCGATCGCTTTTATTGATCCAACGCTACATACTGTACATATGTATTCCACGCTGTTCTGAGGGTCCACAATGAATCCGATCGGCTCGGGTTACATGCCTGAGAAGTAAAATGTGGATTCCGGATTTTTCTTTTCTCATCCATTTTCATTAAGCCCATTCCAAAAGGGTGCATTACCATCTGGGAGACGCTAGGGGGCGGTTTTTTCACATCTGAGCTCCTACAGGGGCTGCATACCAACGGGAGACTCGGTTGATGAAATATGAATTCAGATCGCTAATAAAAAAATAAAACGATAATAAAAGTCGTGGGCATTCAGGCATTGGGCTGATAAAAACGTGATATGACGTTTTGGGCAATAATAAATAATATTAATAATAATTTTTATTTATATAGCGCTTCTCAATGACCCGAAGTCACTGACAGTAGTTAGGAACATAGTAAAAACAAAGAAACAAAACACAAAGAAACAAAAACAAAGAAACAAAAACAAAAGGAACATGAGACCATGGGGGGAACAGGGGAAGACAACATGAGATAGCACAAAAAGACAGAGCGACAGGAGACAGACATCAATCGGGTTGGAGGGGTGGGGTTATGTTATGGGTGGGGGGGTTGAAGGCACGGGAGACCAGGTGTGTTTTGAGGCAAGCTTTGAAGGTGGAGAGTGTAGGGGAGTCTCTGATGGACTGAGGGAGGGAGTTCCAGAGTCAGGGTGCAGTGCGAGAGAAGGCCCGATCACCAACGTTTTTGAGTTTGGATGTCGGGACAGTGAGGGAGGCAGTGGAGGAGGACCGGAGGGAACGGGTGGGGCGGTAGGGAAGAAGGAGATCAGTCAGGTAGGGGGGGGGGGGGGCAGGCTGTGGAGGGCTTTGAAGGTGAGGAGTAGTGTTTTGAAGTTTATGCAGTGTTTGATCGGGAGCCAGTGGAGAGAGTGGAGGACAGGAGTGATGTGTTCACGGGACCGGGTGTTAGTGAGGAGGCGGGCGGCTGAGTTTTGGACCATTTGCAGTTTATGCAGTTTGTTTCTACCGCCATTTTGCACACACTACATCCACAATGTGATTATTGCATTGTTAATTACAGCTATTTATCGTTGTTTCTGCTGCTATTGTTATGTGATTTTTCTGTAATTTCTATAGCTTTTTTTGGGGTCCTATTTCATTGATGCCTACAAGGCAGAGGAGCCAGGACAAAAGAATTTCACTCCTTTAGGCTGTACAGTATGGCTGACGTGATGAACACAAATCTGAATCTAAATCTGAAAAGCAGTGCTACAATTGTGGAGCTCTGTGTGGTCTTTGTGTAAAACGTCTGCGTGTTCTCATCTGTAAGATGTCTGTGGTCTCTGTGTAAAATGTCTGTGGTGGTCTCTGTGTAAAATGTCTGTGGTCTCTGTGTAAAACATCTGTGTGGTCTCTGTGTAAAATGTCTGTGGTCTCGGTGTAAAACATCTGTGTGGTCTCTGTGTAAAACATTTGTGTGGTCTGTGTAAAATGTCTGTGGTCTCTGTGTAAAACATCTCTGTGGTCTCTGTGTAAAATGCCTGTGTGGTCTCTGTAAAATGTCTGTGGTCTCTGTGTAAAATGTCTGTGGTCTCTGTGTAAAATGTCTGTGCATGTTTTCTCTTCCTTTTCTAAGCACTAAATATGTTACATGACTCTAGTGCCCAAAAAGTGTGTGTGAGTGTGTGTGTGGCTGAGATACACACAACAGGGTGTGGTTTGATTGAGATTCAAATAATTTTGTCTCCGCAAAGGGAACATTTCTTGCAACACCACTAGTATCAGTAATGCTAATAATGGACTCCCAGCCAAAATCCAGTCATTTTCACGTTGCTGGTGCAACTAAATGCAACATCTATTGTGTTTTTCTAGCCTGTGATGATGTACGTTCGGCCAGTAAAGACCATGCCGGCACCTTTTTCCCATTGGCTGTATCCCTATACAGTGTGGGACTCTCCTCTCTCATTGGCTGTATGATTATCCCTATACAGTATGGGACTCCCCTCTCTCATTGGCTGTATCCCTATACAGTATGGGACTCCCCTCTATCATTGGCTGTATCCCTATACAGTATGGGACTCCCCTCTCTCATTGGCTGTATCCCTATACAGTATGGGACTCCCCTCTCTCATTGGCTGTATCCCTATACAGGTGGGACTCCTCTCTCCCATTGGCTGTATCAGCAGCTGGAGAGAAAAACCCTCTGGCCAAGGCAGTATTGAGGAACAGGAACAATAAGGACTAGGCTTGGGTGGTATGACGGTATGACGGTATACCAGGGTATTTAGAAATCCCGACGGTATTGAAAATCAATACCGTCCGTCACCGTCAAAATCACAGATGCGCTTCAGTTTCTATAACAGTGAAACAGAGTTTTGAGTGTAGTGCACACACGCGCCAGCAGAGGGCGAGACCGCTCTAGTGGAGCGAGTGGGTCACAACGGTGTTCACGTTTTACGGTAATGTTGCGACAGTGCTGTGAAAATACCGTAAAGCGTTGTGACAAGAGTTGGTGTGTGTTGTTGTGGAGCAACTGTTGGAGCAAGCAAATAATCCGTCTCTTATTATATGTGAACTAAAGAGTACAAGGTTTACACAACAGCCCCCACCGCCTTTTTATTGTATTTGTACCGTCCTGTACTATCCTCTGTCAGCTGTTTATCTCTCTCTGTGAGCTACTGAGCTTGAATAACTAGTGTTAGCTCACGTTAACTAGCGTTAGCTCTGCGGCTAATCTTAGATTACCCTGAACTAAATCAATGACTAGGTTATAAAGCATTCGAGTAGTTTTCACTGCACATAGAAGTAGCCAAACAACGGGAGCATTTCGGGAGCATATGACGGTGCAGGCTTCTACCGGTGCGGGACTACCATTCTGAGAGCTGACGATGATTTGTTTACTTGGTAACACGGGTTGCCCCCCCCCCGCTGATGAAAATGAAAGTCATACCGTCAAATACCGTGCACCGGGGTATTATGTCATAAAGGTTTAGCGGTGTGAAAAAAAGGATACCGCCCAAGCCTAACACTGACCCAATGGAAATAATTTATCGTGCCAAGAGTAAAAGCCTACCAGTTTGTATTCAATGTCTCTTTAAACCAAGAGAAGGAAAGTATAATTTAGGAGGGTTATGTACAAAAGTAAGAACTAATGTAAAAGCTAGATGTGTTTCAATTTTGGGAGTTTTTAGCATTATTTTCTAGCTATGTGGACTTATATTAATAGGATCTATGTCTCTAATTCTCAAATTTCTCAAAGTGAGTCATCTGAAATTTAGCGTATCTGTGACGTCAGAGGTTTCTCATCTGCATAATAACGCCCGCCCCATCTATGCTTGTAGCCAACTGCCAACTGCCAGCTATGCATCTGTAACCGATGGATTACGCTTGCGTTGTGTTCTTGGGTGGTGTGTGGCGGCATTAACCAGGCAGGAGGCAGCACTGGATCTCAGGCTCTTTAATGGCCCTGTGTGACATAGATCCAACATACAAAGGTATTCGATTTGGTGTGCAGTGACTTCCTTCCACCTTCTGACAAAAGATAAGAATGACAAAAAGTCAGCTGTGTGTGTGAATACACGCAATGAGAAACCGCGCGGACACAACAGCGCATCAAGACTAGACTGATATAGAATGGTTCGTGATCTTGGATTCGAACAGGATGTACACAGAATGAGTAGAATATTTAACTGAACATGTAGCCATAAGTAGATAATGTTTAAAGCACAAATTACGACTTTTATCAATGTTTATCAGGCGGAGATTAACAACGTGGCTCACCTCAATTGCATATCCAGAGCAACTGAGTGTGAGCCAGGTGAGATCGCGCATAATGATGTCGTCACGCAATGTCACAATGGTGCGTTTAGCATCCACACCAAACCCCAAAACAACACAGGTGACACCACAGGTAGGAGATCACGGTGGTGCATTCAGCATCCACACCAAAACAACAGGTAGGAGATTCCAACAAAACAATGAAAAAGGGTGTTTTGGCGAAATTCACAAGGGGAACATATTAACCTGTTACATTCACCCCCCCCCGAATTTCACCAAAATCATCCAGCACCAAAGCTGTACTTCCATACCAAGGACGCGCGTAAGACACCGCTCAATTCTGCCCCTCTGGATCAGTCAACACAAAGATCTAATCCCTAAGTTCAGTTGAAAAAAACTATCCATAAAACAGATTAAAAGGCGTTACAGGTTGATCAGACCCCCAACCCTTCAAGAACATAGAGGTGCAGTCTACACCCCATTACACCCGATCCCCAGGCACTCATGCGACAGCGTCCTATCGATCCCATTTACAAATATGTGTATGAAGTGACTTTAAAGCTTTATGCTACACCATGCCTTGCGAGGCGGCAACAGACCCTATTTAACAGGTTTCTGAACCATATTCTCTATGAGCCTATTGACCGGCTTGACCACCCTCCCCGCCCTTGTGACTACCCCACCCGCAATCGGAACTTGGACAGAATCATGCTCGGGCAACCCTGAGACTGGTCTGTCATGTCGGCAGTTAAAGGTTTGAGATAGGTCGGGCTGAGGGCTGTCACGTCTGTGTTCAGAGGTCTGTGGCATGTCCGAGTCGACAACAGGAATAGTCTGTGTCTCTTCAGAGTCAAGTGGACAACTGGCCAGAGTGGAGGCTGTGTCAGTCAGTGCGTCATTAACGTGATCAGAGGGAGGCGAGTCAATGACATCTGCCACTGTGCTTCCATCCTCATTTTGGTCTGAGTCAGACAGGACCCACAATGATGTCCACTCCCTAGAAGACTCGTCGTCCAAGCCACTGAGATCACCAGCATCCGATGAGATGTCTGAATACTGATCCTCCAGTACAGGGGTTCCCAACCTTTTTTCCCCCAGGGACCCCCAAACATCTCTGATGAAATGCCTGGACCCCCCTCCTAATAAAATAACATAAAATAATTTCTTTTTTGTCATTTTAATACTTTTTTTTGTCATTTTAATAACAAACTGCTTATACACAGGCATATGCATCATAATTAGACCCACTATGCTTCTTTGACTTGTGCCTTCAATCAACAAGTCTCATCTTGCACCATATGTGCATCGGCGGCGGGGTCTGCCTCCTCACGAACAATTCCTGGGTTAATCCCGAAGGGGTGCATGTTCTCTCGAACTCGTGTTCCCCGGACATGGAACACCTTTCTATCCTGTGCCGTCCGTTTCACCTCCCGAGGGAGTTCACCGCGGTCATCATGACCGCCGTATATATTCCCCCACACGCGAATACGGGCAAAGCGCTGGGAGAACTACACGATCACCTCAACAGACACCAGATCAAACATCCAGACGCAGCGATGGTAGTGGCCGGCGATTTCAACCAGGCAAACCTGAAGAAAGTGATGCCGTCCTTTTTTCAGCACATCGCTTGCTCCACCAGAGGGAAGAACACACTCGACCACTGTTATTCCCCGTTCAGAGCCGGCTACAAGGCAGTAGCCGCTCCGCCATTAACGGGGTCCTCAAGCTCGAGCGACCACGACTCCATCTTGATATTTCCGGCATATCAACAAAGATCACGTGACGCCGTCGTGTCACGTGAGACAAAGAAGTGGACCGACGAATCAGAGGCCACGCTCCAGGACGTGCTTACAGATACGGATTGGGATATGTTCAAAGGAAGCGCCAGTGACGTCAGCGAGCTCGCAGACACAGTGGTGAGCTACATAACAACAATAGCTGATGGTATTGTCCTCAGGAAAACGGTGCGGGTTTTCCCAAACCAGAAACCGTGGGTGGACAGCACTATTAGAGCAGCTCTGAACTCTCGCACCACCGCCTACAACCTGGGTAGAGAGTCAGGAAACATGGAGGAGTATAAGGCTTCAGTCTATACTCAACGCAAGGCTGTTAAACTTGCTAAGAGGACATATGCTGACAAACTGGAGACACAAATGGCACAAAACGACACAAGAGGATTATGGCAGGGACTGAAGACAATAACTGACTATAAAGTCAGCGCCCCCTCAATGGGGAGCGACGACGCCTCCCTCGCGGACAAGCTCAACACCTTCTACGCTCGGTTTGGTGTAGACAGTGGCGCTGCTGGCTCTCCGGCTAGTGACGTCACTGGCGCGCCGGCTGTTGTAGAGGGGGGGGGGCAACCGCGGGGGGGCGGGGACGCTCTCTCGTTGTCGGAACACAGTGTGAGAAGAGCATTTATGCAGGTGAACACCAGGAAGGCTGCTGGCCCAGATGGCATAACAGGACGCATACTCAAGTCCTGTGCCAACCAGCTGGCCCCAGTGTTCACCGCCATATTTAATCAATCCCTGGCGGAGTCAGTGGTCCCTGCCTGCTTCAAGATGTCTACCATCATCCCTGTACCGAAGAAACCCTCCCCAACATGTCCAAATGACTACAGACCGGTGGCACTCACCTCTGTGGTCATGAAATGTTTCGAGAGGCTGGTCAAGGACCACATTTGTGCCTCCCTCCCCAGTGATATGGACCCTATGCAATTTGCATACAGGACAAACAGGTCCACCGACGACGCGGTCTCCCAGGTACTGCACAGCACCCTCTCGCACCTTGACCGTCAGAAGGGGGGCTATGTGAGACTGTTGTTCATTGACTACAGCTCAGCGTTCAACACCATAGTCCCCACCAGACTGGTGGACAAGCTGATCGAGCTAGGTCTGAGCTCCGCCCTGAGCGCCTGGGTACTGGACTTTCTGAGCGAAAGACCCCAGGCGGTCAGGGTGGGGGGTCAGACCTCCAACACCATCACCCTGAGCATCGGGTCCCCCCAGGGCTGTGTTCTGAGCCCCCTGCTGTACTCACTCTACACACACGATTGTGTGGCCAAGTTCAGCTCCAACTCCATAGTGAAGTTCGCAGACGACACGGTGGTGGTGGGGCTGATCTCAGACAACGACGAGAAGGCCTACCGGGAGGAGGTTGAGGTACTGGAACGCTGGTGCCAGGACAACAGCCTGCTCCTGAACATTGGTAAAACCAAGGAGCTGATCGTGGATTATAGGAGAGGACAGCAGGAGACGCACACACCACTGATGATTAACGGGGCTACCATGGACAGGGTGAGCAGCTTTAAGTACCTGGGGGTCCACATCTCAGAGGACCTGACATGGTCAATACACATAGACACAGTAGTAAAGAAGGCGAAACAGCGCCTCTACCACCTGAGACAGTTAAGGAAGTTCAGAGTATCGGGGAAGATACTCCAGTCCTTCTACTCAGGAGCTGTAGAGAGCATCCTGACCGGAAACATCACTGCCTGGTATGGAAACAGCACGGCACAGGACAAGAAGGCCCTACAGAGAGTGGTGCGCTCAGCCGAGCGTACCACGGGTATTGCACTACCCCCCCCTGCAGGTTCTATACAACAAGAGGTGCAAATCCAGAGCCTGCAGGATAATGAAAGACCCTCACCACCCCAATAACAGCCTGTTCCAGCTGCTGAGGTCAGGCAGACGCCTGCGAACCCCAGCTACTAGGACAGAGCGGCTTAGGCTCAGCTTCTTCCCCCAGGCCATCAGAGCCCTGAACAATGAACATTGAGTGCTCAGAACATTGAACCATCCACACACAAGCACACATGAACACACACACGACACGCACGCTGTGCACGCTCACACACGAGCAGCCACTTAACACTTTAACATGAGCGGGCACACACTCATGTCGCACACACACACACTTATGGCCAAAAGGAAAGGACACTTAAATTAGAATAACAGGAACAGTGTATTGCACTACCAAAGCTAACTAGCATGTCCCATATGCTCTGTAAATAACTATGTACAGATACCGAGATGTCACTCCATGTTACCTGTTACCTGTTTACTGCACAATGTTGTTTTAAAAATTTTTTTATTCTATTATGTTGTACCACTGTATTGCACATCGTTGCGGGCAAGACCACCCGCATTTCATTGTATACCTGTATGCAGTGACAATTACAACTCTTGACTTGACTTGATGTATTTCAAAATGTTGGCCAATATTCAAATCCTGTATTCATCCTCTCAAATCAGGCCCTAATGGTGAACAGTTTGCATTTATGTTGAATGAAGTAAGAATCCACTGCAGTAAAAATATCATCACCTCGAATGGTGGTAGTAAGGTTGACCGGCATGAGAATGTCCTGCTTCAGATCCTCATTTTCGATATACTGCACATAAACGATGAGCACAGCCTCGTCTGTGACAGTTGTAGTTTCATCAAGTTATATGGCAAATGGACCCTTTCTAAGCTTTTCTGACAGCTGCTGCTCGCAATCACTTGACATATTTTTTTTTATCCACTTTTTCTCCCATTTTCTATATTTTCTCCCATCCCAATTTCGTATCATCCAATTCACCCCTCCCCTGTCACGAACGCTGTTTCTTGCCTCCCACAAGCGGGCTGCAATGTGGACTAAGTCATACATAGCACAAGCCCCCTCTGGTACTTGAGGTAACAGCAGTTGCATCTTTTCACCTGCGCAGCTCGATCTCTCAGCTGCCCCCGACACTTCCTGATTCTACTGCGCAGGCGCACCAACCGACCTGTAGGAGTCGCTGTCCACAGCGCCCGATCCCCACCCATCAGTTTCCCACCCCCTAATACGGCCAATGTGTATTAGTATGAACGACCAGCTAAACTGAAAGCAATGTGGAGCGCTGGGCCCAGCATCTCCGCATTCGTGGTGAGCGCCTTGCCCACTACACCACGTAGCCGCCCAATCACTTGACATCTTATCAATTCGGTCTTTCACTACATTGTTCGAGAGTGGTACTGATTTTAGTTTATCCGCCACCTGTGGGCCGCACAGTTTCTAAACCATTTTGATGCAGGCTGGTTTGATGAGCTGCTCGCCAATATTGTGCGGTTTCTTTGCTTTTGCAATTAAAAGCGAACACTCAAAGGAGGCTTCGGTAGCCTTCTGTAAATCACTGCCACCCCTGCTCCACGCTACTCTAACATCAACAGGCTTGTTCGCCTTGAGAGACTGCTCTTTCCTCTGAAAAAAGTCTGGATCCTTCCCAACGGTTTCTGGGTGCTTAGATGCCTGATGTCTCTTCAGCTTGCTGGGCTTCAGGCTCGAGTTTGCCAACTTTTCTCCACAAATCACACACTTAGGTCGTTTGTCTGGTCCCTCAGTGAAGCCCATGGTGATGTAATTTTCGCGATTGCTGTAGGTCCTAACTTTTTTTGCAGATGAGCTGCCGTCATCTCCTTTTCGTTTGTCACACATTTTCGCCTCTGGCGGCTGACTGCAGACGAGCCGAGAAAGTTAACTAGCGTGCTAGGCTAGCTACGGAAAGTGATACAGTCAACTGATTCGCGTTTTAGCGGCTACCCGGTAGCCTACTGTTAACGTTCAAAAATCATGTCTAGATGTTTATTTATTTATCTTTATTTTTTATTGTATTGTAGTGGAGAGACTATTCATGCTTCTGATGATAAAAATATACGAATGAAATATTTCTATCTAAAAAAAAAAAAAAAAAAAAAAGTATAAAAAAAAGAAAAAAAAGAAAAAGAAAACTCAAATCATCTGTGGTCTGGCGGACCCCCTGCGCCCCCTGGCGGACCCCCAGGGGGTCCGCGGACCCCAGGTTGGGAATCACTGCTCCAGTAGATCCCGAACAGGGAGGAAACTGACATCCAACAGCAGGTTCCTGTGGACGACCTTCTGCCGGCCTGAGACATCACTGATTTTGTAGATATGAAACTTGGGGTTTTTCTCGACAACAGTGTACACCACAGGCTCCCACTTATCAGCCAGCTTCCTCTTGCCCCGTTCTCCCTTGTTGGCCAGCAGCACACGATCCCCAACTTGTAGACTGACGCCCTTGACCTTCTTATTGTACTGACCAGCCTGGTGCGCTTGCTCTTTGGCGGTGTGCTGTTGAGCGATTCTGGCAGCCTCAGACAGGTACGTCTGGAGGGTCTTAGAGTAGCTGCTAAAATCCACCACAATGGGATCATGCAGGGCAGACCTGAATACAACGTCCACCGGAAGCCTCGGCACACGCCCAAACATCAGGTGGAACGGCGCATAGCCAGTGGTCTCATGGACGGTCGCGTTGTAGGCAAAGATCAGCGTCTGGATCTGTTGAGGCCATTCTTGCTTGGCTCTGAGAGGGAGTGCTCGCAACATATTCCCCAGGGTGCGATTGAACCGCTCTGTGCCCCCATTGCCCATGTGGTGATAGGCGGTGGTATGAGACTTGGCCACACCAGACAACTGCAGCAGCTCGGACACCAGTTCACTCTCAAAGTTGGCACCCTGGTCTGAGTGAATGCGCTCAGGGAACCCGTAGATACAGAAAACACAGTCCCACAGCTTTCTGGCAATCTGTTTGGCCGTCTGGTTTCTGCATGGGCAGGCATGTGCCATTTTTGTGAAGTGATCAGTTATCACAAGCACGTCAACAGAGTTCTTGTTCTTGCCTTCCGCTGACCAGAAGTCAATGCAGACAAGCTCCATGGGAGCTGAGGTCTTTATGCTCTCCAACGGGGCTCGTGCTGCAGGCTCTGGAGTCTTAGCAAGCACACACCTCTCACAGCACCGAACGTACTCCTTCACATCCCTCTCCATGTTAGACCAGAAGAAACGTTGCCTTGCCAAATGGAGGGTTCTGGCCCGACCTTGGTGTCCTGCCAAATCATGCACTCCCTCCAACGCCTTGTCCATCAGACTTGCCGGCAGCACCAACTGAAGCCTCTTTATCTTGCTTACTGGGTCTCTTGTCTCCCTGTACAAGACACTGTCTCGGACCTTGAGCTTCTCCCAATGTTTCAGCACAGCCAGTGATCTTGCATCTATACCACTTCTCTCCCGCCTGGAAGGACGTCGCTTGCGGACAACGAATGGCAGCACACCGGCGATGGCAGAATCTTGAAGCTGGTGATCCTCCAGCTCACGTAAGGTGAGTGAAGGTAAGGTATCTTGACCAGCAGGTTGCAGCTGCTGTACCTGGTGAACGAGGTAAGTAGTCCTGTTCTCTGCAGTAGCCGTCCAGTCACTGTGATGCAGCAGGGCAGCCCTTACTTCAGAGGAGCCGCAGGAACCAGCCATGTCCGGTGCAGACTCAGATCCCTGGACCACCTGAACATGCTGGATGCTAAGCCTGAAAGCATCCTGCACTCTGCCAGCTTCTTCACCCTCTGCTTCATGCACCAAGCTACTGTAGGGCTCCTGAATGAGACGCCTGCTGATGGAAGAAGTGAAGGGGTCACGGCGGAGTGAGTCTGCAACAACATTCCTTGGACCTGGGATGTATTTCAAGTCGAAGTTGTAGGCAGACAACTTGTCCACCCATCGCTGTTCATAGGCGTCAAGCTTGGGCTTTGTCAGTATGTGGGTGAGTGGGTTGTTGTCAGTCCACACCGTGAAGCCGTGCCCTTTCAGCCAGTGACTGAACTTCTCTGTGACGCTCCACTTCAAGGCCAAAAATTCTAGACGATAGGCGGGATATCTCTGCTGCAACTTGCTGAGGGCTTTGCTGGCAAAGGCAATGGGCCGTGCCTTATCCTCTCCAGCGGGTAGCTGTGACAAGACCCTAGTCCATCCAGAGATGCATCGACAGACAAGATGAAGGGCCTCGAAAAGTCTGGATGAGCCAGCACAGCACAGCTGAGGAGCTCCCTCTTGAGCCTATGAAAGGCTTCCCCACATGCAGGACTCCAATCTGCAGCGGTCAACTTCCTGAACATGCCGGCACTCCTTCCACCACGGCCCTTCCTCTTCTGGCCCCCTGTCAGGGCAAACAGAGGCTTGGCAATGGTGGAGCATCCAGGGATGAAGCTCTGGTAGAAAAATACCATGCCCAAGAAGGACCTAAGCCTCTTCACAGAGGGAGTGCAGCCATCCTCCTCCATTACGGCCTCCCTTGGCATGTTAGAAATCACATCCACCTTGGTTGGATCCACAGCAACACCACTCCGGTCGATTACGTGACCAAGGAACTTGACTGACTCCCGCAGGAGATGACATTTCTTCGGACTCAGCTTGAGATTACTGCCCCTCAGCTTCTGGAAGACCACTCGCAGCCTGCTAAGGGCTTCCTCTTCGGTGGGGCCAAATACAAGGAGGTCATCCAGGTAGCAGAGCAAACTGGTGAAGTTGAGACTGCCAAAGATATCCAACATCATCCGCATAAAGGAAGCTGGACTGTTGCAGAGTCCCTGTGGCATTCTGTTGTACTCATACAGGCCAATAGGTGTAGTGAAGGCAGTGTACTTTTTGTCTTCCTCGCACATGGGGACGTTGTAAAACCCAGAGGTTAGGTCCATTGTGCTGAAGAAGGCATTGCCTCCGAGGGCTGCCAGACAGTCGGCTTGGTGAGGAAGCGGATGGGCATCCTTCAGAGTCCGAGCATTCAGCCATCTGAAATCCGTACAAATCCTCAGCCCACCATCCTTCTTCCAGACCATGACAAGGGGAGATGCATATTCGCTGATGGATTTGCGGATGATGCCCATCTCCTCCATCCCTGTGAGCACCTGCCGGAGATGTTCGTAGTGGGCAGGGGGCACTCTCCTGTATGGCATGCGGAACGGCCGGTCATCGGTCAGGCGGATGCGATGCACAAACCCCTCTGCTTTGCCGCAGTCAAGTGAGTGCCTGGAGAAAATATCCTGATACTCTTCGACAAGCTCAACAAGCTCTTTCTTAGAACAGAAGCTGGCATGGCACGAGTCGATGTCGAGAGCACTCAAACCGAGGGTGGAGAGCCTGTCCCTGAGGTCGGTATCTGTGGCAGCCGGCCTGATACCCTGTCCTGGCCTTCCTGCCTCCATCGTGCAGGAGCCCTGCTGGATGTCTAGGTCTTCCACCGCAAGGCAAGGTGAGACATCAGCGACCTTGGAGTTGCGTTTGAGGGTGACTGGTCTGGGTGAGAGGTTGGTCATCTTCACAGGCACCCACCGATCTCCCCACATTGGCATGATAACCCGCCCAACAAGCACATTTCTCGGTCTGGCCTTAGAGGTGCAAGGCTCCACGATGACCGTGCTGCCTGGAGACACTGGCACATTGCTGGGCAGCCTGCCCCACACCAGGTATTCGCGTTGAGGGAGCAGCGTGACGGGGTAACTTCACAGTGCCGATCCTGTCGGGGGCCTCGTCTCCCCTCCATCTGGTGGTACATGACATCATATCCAAGAACTGCTCATGATCAGGAGGTGAAAGCTTGCCTGCCGCAGATATGAGTTTCCAGTAGGTGTCACTGCCTTTCATGACACTCATTAGGAGCTTGAGAACGTTTGATCCGATGATGAGGTCATCGCGCTGACCTGGGACCACTAGAACAGGGACGAAGCATTTCACTCCGTAGATGGTCAGTGTTAAGTCATATATGCATTTGGGGTGGGTCTGTTTTCCTCCACAGCCAACCAGCATAATCCGTCCTGCTGACTGAGGTTCTCCCACTAGGGCCCCAGCTTCTCTGAGCTTACATTCTGCCTCCTCATTCAGGGTGCAAGCCATGGATCCTGAATCAATCATGCCCTTCAGTCCAACTCTGTCACTCACTGTGACCTGATTGTAGAACAATTCACTGAAAGCTGGCACCTCTGCTGATCTTTGAACCACAACTTGGCATTCTGGCATGGCTGAACAGGTGTTAACATAGAGAAGCTCGAGACTTGACTCATCTTCACTGAGGGTCTGCGGTCCATCCCCCACACTGCCCCTCTCCGAGTGTGGGTGTTCTAGTTTCCCGAAGGCTGATCCCGACTGGGGTCGCCCTGACCTGACTGCCTCTGTCCACGCCTGTTGCAGTCTCTCTTCCAATGACCTGGAGTGAAGCATGAGAGACACAGATTCTCTCTCCTGCAGTGCATGAGCGTGGAGTGGCTGGTATCACCGCAGACCCGGCAGTTCCTCATCTGAAAAGGACCCGGAGCAAACTGTCTTGGCGGGGCCGGTGCATGAGCTGCCACCTGCACATTCTGTTGTGTCATCATGCGACCCAAGAGACTGAATAGAGTACGCATGCCATCTACGTCAACATCTGCAGTGAGGCCCGGAACCGGCTGGCGATGACCTGGCTCAAAACCAGGTTGAGCAGTGGGCACTGGTACCGGGTGAGGGGCTATTAGCACCTGGGGAAGTTGTGGAGTGAGAGCGGCTGTCGGAGCCGGAATTAACTGGGCTGCTGTGGGCGAAAGCTGTGGGGTGAGGGCTGAGACTGATGCCATATCGTATGCTGCCGCAGTTGGGACAGCTGAGAGAAGTGAAGCTGTGCTGACATGCACTGGCGGTGGTCTCTCCATATGCTGTGATATGGCCGTCTGGGTGTGGCTCACTGCATGTATCTGTGGGGCTTGAGAACTGGCTTGGGTGCATGTCCTGAGCTCACGCTGGTGGCTGTCGATGCGCTCCTGAACCTCGCTGGTCGACCACTCTTCAGCCGCCCTGATGCTGAGCCTGTTGAAAAGGACCGGGTCTGGACAGTACTTAATGAACATCATTGACACTTCACATCCTGGATCCTCAACACTACACCCCTGCCTCTTTAGACACTCATCTGCTATATCAATAGCATTGTTCAGTCTAATCCAGTACTCCATCACTCCCTCCCGCTGCAGTGGCTTGGTATTATAGAAGTCAGCCATGGGCATGGAGGAGTAAGATAGCTCACCGAAGTGCTGCTTCAGTATGTCAAATATCAAGTCGGGAGTTTTGATGGGGTCAAGTGTGGGGTTGTGTCATAGCGTAATCCTCACTACATCTTTCGCCCCCCCCCATTAGTTTAGACAATATCTCTTGTGACTGCTGGTGTTTCGGTGTGTTTCTCTTCATAAGATACACCCCCACTACTTCCACCCACTCACGAACGGAGTATTTATCACCGCCATCGCCCCTGAAAATTTGTGGCTCCTTAACATCAGACTGCATGACGAGTTTTACACCCGACAAATTCAACTCAGGAGCTCTCTGCTCCGATTTAGGGCTCTCTGCTGACATGGACCTAGTAACACCCCTGTCACCCTGTAACTGGGTCGCAATCGACTGACCGATCTGACTGGCCAACTCTGAGATGAGAGCACTCAAATCTACATGAGAAGCTGTTTGTGGGATTGGCAATTCATACCGGGGAACCTGGGCACCAGTGGAACAAAACCGTGGGGTTTGCAACCCACCCACCCTAGGCGTTTGGCCCTCATCACCCAAAAACCAACCTCTCCCAAAGCCCACCCCAGAGAAACTCTCTCCTTCAGAAACCCCAGCCCCTTCTGAATTAGCTGCTGGATCCATGACAAATGAAAAATTCACAAAATATACAAAAATATAAATCATACGTACATAAGTACATATATATATATATATATATATATATATATATATATAGTCACACAATATCCAATAATCCAAATTCCAATGTTCCTATTTGACACTTTAAAATAATTATTCTCCTTTCTTCAGTTGTCAACCTTTTCTCCTTTTTTTCTTAACACCTTATCTAATAAAGTATTTGATTTATTCAAAATGCCACACACGGCCGAGAGTGACCAACTTGGAACAAAGGCGAGCTTCAGCTTCCCACAGCGATCGAGACGACATCGATGGCAGATGAATCCGGAAGGTCAGCGGCACCAATGTAACCGATGGATAACGCTTGCGTTGTGTTCTTGTGTGGTGTGTGGCGACATTAACCAGGCAGGAGGCAGCACTGGATCTCAGGCTCTTTAATGGCCCTGTGTGACATAGATCCAACATACAAAGGTATTAGATTTGGTGTGCAGTGACTTCCTTCCACCTTCTGACAAAAGATAAGAATGACAAAACGTCAGCTGTGTGTGTGAATACACGCAATGAGAAACCGCACGGACACAACAGCGCATCAAGACTGATATAGAATGGTTCGTGATCTTGGATTCGAACAGGATGTACACAGAATGAGTAGAATATTTAACTGAACATGTAGCCATAAGTAGATAATGTTTAAAGCACAAATTATGACTTTTATCAATGTTTATCAGGCGGAGATTAACAACGTGGCTCACCTCAATTGCATATCCAGAGCAACTGAGTGTGAGCCAGGTGAGATCGCGCATAATGATGTCGTCACGCAATATCACAATGGTGCGTTCAGCATCCACACCAAACCCCAAAACAACACAGGTGACACCGAGATCACGGTGGTGCATTCAGCATCCACACAAAAAACAACAGGTAGGAGATTCCAACAAAACAATGAAAAAGGGTGTTTTGGCGAAATTCACAACAGGAACATATTAACCTGTTACACATCTATGCTTGTAGCCAACTGCCAACTGCCAGCTATGCATCTATGCTTGTAGCCAACTGCCAGCTATGCATCTATGCTTGTAGCCAACTGCCAACTGCCAGCTATGCATCTATGGTTGTAGCCAACTGCCAGCCACCTGTATTACTCATTAAGAGAGACAGATTGGCCCCTGCGCGTCAATATCTCTCTCTCTCGCTCTCTCGCTCTGTCACTCAAATCGCATTCCGAGTATGGGCGGAGCCCAGCCTCAAAATGGCTTAACATTTTGAGGTAGAAAAATGCTGTTTTTGAGTACTTGATTAACCCTTAGAAGTCAACGGGGCCTATTGCTCCCGTGGGCGGAGAACAAAAGAATTAGAATCTCTCACAAATGCTCAGGAAGTCCCGTTTTTCAAAAATATGTAAAAATAGCACAAAGACAATTTCGAGTGCATAATAGTGTAATCTATATGTATCCTTACTTGCTAAACATAATACGACTTGTAAATATGTTTAATTCTTGCTCAATTGTATAGTTCTAAATATCCCTGTATTCCCCCGAAACTACAACGCGTCACGTACATGCACGCGCGCACACACACACAGCGCATAGGTGTTAATCACTGAGTGATCTAATATGCATATTCTTCAGCGCGAGAGGGGGGGGGTTGTGTTTCCCACTGTCTGTCGTTGATAATATAATCTGAAGAGGTCCTGCATTATTATTATTATCATTCTCGAGAATACACGCGGACCCGACGGAACGTTAACTTATGAATAAAAAGTAGTCTAACATGCTTTTCATCCTCGCCCGTGTATATACCCACGTCGCGCTAAAACATCAACTACTGTATGAGTAGAGACAGAGTGCTTGTGTGTACGAGTTATGATGAGTTATCTCGCAGTTTTCTAGAGTAGAAAGGTGCGCCCAGTAGAGCACACACACACACACACAGAAGGAATTTCTTGTACAGCGAGTTGGGCGTTTTATTTATTTTATCACTTGTAGGCTACCATAGCGAAGGCTCATGGCAGCAACGTTAGTGGTTGAAACGTGATTCGAGAGTGATACCAAGTGGAAGGAAATATATCCTGTCATCAGTGCGTATAGCAGGTATCCTCGAAATTCTCCGCTATCAACTCTGCAAGCTCCTGTCTGTCCGCCTGCTGCTCCAACTGCCTGTGTCTGTCTACTGCTTTGGTCCAATCATATTCAGAGTCCCGTCAGAATCCCGCCCCCCCACCCACAGTCTGCGAATCAGAGGCAGAGTAGGGCGGGTCTTCACGAAATGCGTGTTGTCTCTTTCAACGGGTTGGAGTCAGAGCGAGAGTTGACAGCGCATATACAGGTAGTCTAATCTGCAGGTACTGTAGCGAGTAGCATAGTTTTGCCAGCAGGCAGTTAGTAGAAAAATATGGCATGTTCAAAGATGGCCAGTAAAATAAAAGTCAACAGTGAAAATCGCTGCAATAATAATTCTTTCTTTCTTTCTTTCTTTCTTTCTTTCTTTCTTTCTTTCTTTCTTTCTTTCTTTCTTTCTTTCTTTCTTTCTTTCTTTCTTTCTTTCTTTCTTTCTTTCTTTCTTTCTTTCTTTCTTTCTTTCTTTCTTTCTCTCTCTCTCTCTCTCTCTCTCTCTCATTCTAGAGAAATACAACCACAAATTGTTATTGGTTTGCTTCTTTTTCTTACAGTACTATATATACTGTACTTTACTGTATATACTGTACCATCCACTGTACTGAAACATCTCAATATAAGTAATCATGGTATGCTGCAAAAGGTGATATGGTATGTGATATGGTACAGTACTGTAAATACCATCTCTCTCTCTCTATCTCTCTCTCTCTCTCTCTCTCTCTCTCTCTCTCTCTGGCTTTATTGAGGAAGGGCACACCTCTATCAGCTGAGTAACAATGTTCATCAAAGTGTTGAGTGCTACAGTGTAGGTTAGTATATTAGGACAAGTGCATACCTACATGTATGACCTATATCTATCTACTACTTTTGGATATGAGCATTTTTTCAATACCCAACTATGTAGTGGCCGCTTGTCGCTAGGCTAGGCCTCCTGCTGGGTCCATTCACTGGAATAACAAAGGAATGACTGGGCCTTTGCTCCAGGTGTGAAATGGTTCTAGTGACAATGATCACATTGAATTCTGGGAGTGTAGTTCTCTCATCAGATAGCTGAATGAACTTGGATCTAGTTCAAAGTCCTATACTGAAAAGGTGTTAGGATTTTACCAGAATGTTTGATAGGACATTGATTGAAAACTATCGTCTCAAATTTGACAATTGATGGCTTATTTTGAAGGTATGAATCTGTAATTTTATATTATGTAACAAAAAAAAAGGGGGAAATTCTCAGGAGGAGGAGCTATTTAGGTTAGACTTCTAAGGGTTAAAAATACAAAACAATGAATTCTTTTGGAAATAACCTTACAGATGTGTTCCATAAACTCACAGGAATTGTGTAAAATTGCCCAAATAGTGAAATAGTTCCCCTTTAAGAATTGTAAAGGATAGGCAAGAATAAGCATGTGCTTCAGCCTATTCCTTTTTTCGGTCATTGAGTTTGGATTTTGTGTGTGAACTTACTTTGAATATGTACAAG
This sequence comes from Notolepis coatsorum, assembly GCF_963971535.1. NCBI lineage: Eukaryota > Metazoa > Chordata > Actinopteri > Aulopiformes > Paralepididae > Notolepis > Notolepis coatsorum. The sequence continues at coordinate 60,626,387 of NC_140175.1, read as the reverse complement.
TGTGTTTTTGATTAGTTGTAAACAAAGACAGAAACTAAACTATTCATTCATTCACCTCCCTCTCCTGGTCTGGGGACCTCAAGGGCTGCTAACGATTTATAGTTATATGAGTACTGGCTAAGCGTCCCGCTCTTACGCCATACTGAGATATACCTCATCTCATGTACCTAGTGTACTTTATCAACGAATAAAAAACAAATACACCCAGCACCTGCCAGGCCCCGCCCTAGTGATGTACTATATAGTACTAGGCGTGGTCACCACTCACTCTTCCACGGAAAATCGTTTCGAAGGAAAAGTTTCCCCAAGGGGACTCAGGGCATGCTAAGAGCGGGACGCTTAGCCAGTACTCATATAACTAGGTTATATACATAACCTATCATTATATACTCGTACTGGCATCGCGTCCCGCTCTTACGCCATACTGAGATATGGGGTAGAGCGGACGTGAGGCCCGACAAATGCACCCCCCGAGGACCCGTAAGCCCACATCAGGGGGGAGGGGAGTCCCGTCACCCCACTCTTCCTAATGAAGAGGGGGCGGCAGTCAACTCCACCCGAACAAGAGGGAACTAGAACCTCTTGAACGCACAGCACAGGCGGAACCACGTGTGACACAACACATTCTGGCCCACACCCACACACTCCTGGAGCAGGAGAGGTCACAGACCTCAGAACCACCTGGGAGACAGAACCCCCGGTCATGTCCATGAGGTAAAACCCACGAGTGGAGTGTGCCCTGACGCCCCCAGGGGGAGCCAGCCCGGCCAACGTGTAGCAAAGGGCAATGCCCTCGCACAACCAATGGGACAGGCGCTGTTTCGACAGTGCCTTACCAGCACGAGAGCCACCGTAACAGACAAAGAGCTGATCGGTAGCCCTGAGGCCCTGAGTACGGCTGAGGTAAACCCCCAAAGCCCGAACCGAACATAACAGGTGAAGGCCCGCCTCCAACTCACTAGCGTGAGGAGGCGGATGAAACGCCTGAACCATAATATCCCTGGAGCGGAAAGAACTCCGGATATTTTTAGGCACGAAGGCAGGATTAGGCCGCAGAGTGGCACCACAATCGGAACGAAAAGACAGGCACTCTGGCCGTACCGAGAGAGCACAAAGCTCACCCACGCGTTTAGCGGAGGTGACGGCCAGCAAGAACACGGTCTTGATCGACAGCTGTTCCAACGGTGCTTGCTCAAGAGGCTCAAACGGGGCCAAGGACAACCGACGAGGACCAATTGAAGATCCCAGCTCGGAGCCAAAGAGTGTTTTACCGGCTTAACGCGTCGAGCGCCAAGCAGGAAACGCCTCACAAGAGGTTGGCTGAACAAAACAACACCCTCAAATCCCTCATGATAAGAGGATATAGCTGCTGCATATACCCTCATCGTCGAGGCCGACAGTCTATCAAGGAGAGACTGAAGATAAATAAGGACAGCATCCATGGGGCAGGACACCGGGTCACTGCCCCCCGCCTTACACCACTCTTGGAACATACGCCACCTATCCGCATAAAGCGCGAGAGTGGAGGGAGCATGCGCATTCCGGATGGTGTCAACCACAGAAGGGTCCATCCTATCCAGACATACCCTCTCACCAGCCAAACCATCAGGGGTTGGCATATCACCGGGGGCTGAACAGCGACCTGTGTGCTTGAGAGAGGGCCCCCGCCGACCAAGGAATAGGCCACGGCGGGGCTACCAGTAGCTGGATCAGGACCGGGAACCACACCGCTGTGCCCCGGTCCGGCGCAACCAGGATCACGGTCCTGCGCTCCCTCCGTATCCGCTCCAACAACTGACTCAACAGATGTGTACACGGTCCCAGACCTGCCTGACTATGTCCAGACGTAATCCCCACCCGTCAGGGTGAGGACTAGTGCACTGCAACCTTGCCCAAGCCCGACGGGGCCCTACCCGACCCGACGGGTTCGGGCTGGGTAGGGCTTTGTTTTTAAATAAATAATTCGGGCTCGGCTTAACCTTAAGTTTCTGTTTCATTTTCGCGTAACGTAGTGCTGTCATCAGAGCGTGAAAGCCTCGTGTCTGAGGAGTCAAGATGTATAGGTTAACAGATAAAATAAGGGAAAGTTGCATTTTTGGAAACATTTGGATGTCTCCCTCCGCAGCCTGCAGGGATAACTCGAGGGGAGCGCGCGGCTCAGGTGGATGATAACTCGAGGGGAGCGCGCGGCTCAGGTGGATGATAACTCGAGGGGAACGCGCGGCTCAGGTGGATGATAACTCGAGGGGAGCGCGCGGCTCAGGTGGATGATAACTCGAGGGGAGCGCGCGGCTCAGGTGGATGATAACTCGAGGGGAGCGCGCGGCTCAGGTGGATGATAACTCGAGGGGAGCGCGCGGCTCAGGTGGATGATGAACAAATTAACCAGACCGAAGCGGCATAGGTTGAAGTTGGAATATAGCCAGTTGGCGAATGTTTTAATTTGTTCTTGGATGTTAACGTTGTTAACGTTGTTCAACGCCTTGCTGACATCAACACAGCGAAGTGGTGAGTTTGATTATTATTATTTGCTGGTGTCTGGGGTGACGTCGCTGCTGCCCTGTTCTGTTGCGCTTTCATTATATAAATGTTGCTCTGCTCGAAATCTGATTTATGTTTTCTGTTTGTTTGTACAGTGACTGAGTAGGCTATTGTGTCGTGTGTGTGTGTGTGTGTGTGTGTGTGTCAAAGAAGATTCCATATAGCCTTCAAATTACGAGTTTTACGAGGCTGACTCGCGCTGGGAAATAGAATTTGCGAAAAAAGGCTATACTGGTTGTTAGTTTTCAGCATGATAATGTGTTATTTAGTTAGACCTATTGGACATTTTCGTTTTTGTTTATTTATTAAGTTAATATATAAACAGTGTTTAGAATATTTAAAACAAAAACATAAAATAATTTTTGGCTATATGTTATAATATATATATTAATGTTTCTTTCGTTTTCACTATCTGTTATTTAGGTAGACCTATTGAACATTTTCGTTTTTGTTTATTTATTAAGTTCATATAAAACCGTGTTTCGAATATTTAAAAAAAAATTAATAATAAATAATAAAAAAAAAATCGGGTTTTCACGCGGGCTAGGGCCTAAAATATTATTTACAGTCGGGCTTATTTTCGGGCAGGGCCTGAAGTTCACGGACTCGGGCTGGGTACGGGCTTCATTTCAAGGCCCTTGCAGACCACTAGTGAGGACCGCCCCGCGACATTACACCTGTACCCACATTCACCCTGCCGGGGATGTGGAGAGCCCTCTGGCCGCGCAGATGGAGAACGCCCATAGCCAGCCGCCCGCCGCCCGGTGCAGACGGGGGGAGCGTACTCCTCCCTGTCTGTCGATATACGACGCTGACGTCGTATTGTCCGTCCTGATCAAACACCGTTTGAGGACCAGAAGGACCGCTTTCAATACCAACACATTGAACGTAGCGCAGACCGGGCAGCATGGCTAGCGAGGGAGGCGTCGGTGAAAAATGTGACGTGTGACAGCCTACTGCCCATGGGGACCCCCTGGTGAGGACCCCAGGCCCTCCACAGGGGCGAGGTCCCCCAGTACTGACACAGGAACCTTAGCCGCTTCCACTTGCCTCTCACCGGGTCTATTTCCATACTGGAAAAGAACCACCTCCGTAACCTCCTCCTGGGGTGAAGAGGAGGCCAAGAGGGACCACGGAATGAGCAGATGCCTTCATACCGAGCAGGCGTATCACGGACAGCGCCGTAACCGTCCTGGGACGGAACCTCCCGAGCGTGTCGCAACACGCTCTGTGAGGGATGCCCATAGCACTCCACCCGTTGACTGGGAAGAGGAGTACTCTACTTCCAGTCTACAGCAACCCCAGGCTGGTAGGAAACCTGCCTGGTATGAGACCTGACGATCCACCTTGACCGCCAAGGACCAGAACGTCGTCAAGGAAGAATACACTTCGTAACCCATGACGACGCAGAGGCCCCAGTGCGGCCTCCACGCACTTGGTGAAGATGCGGGGAGCCAGAGAAAAGCCGAACGGCAGCCCCTGGTACTCATACGCTAACCCTGCAAGGAAGCGTAGGTAAGCCCTAGGACGGAAGATCGGGGATGCGAACATGCATCCTACAGGTCTATGGAGGAGAACCAGACCCCCACCTGACAGTGTTCAACAGGTAGGAGACGATCAAAAAAATGCTGAACCTTCCCATGGGACAGGTCCAACATGGGTCTGACACCCCCCCCTCCCGATTTCTCAGGCACCAGAGAACACCGGGAGGAAAACGCCACGACGATGGCTTGCTTCATCCACAGAGATTGGATCTCGTCGACCAGAGCTGTCACTGCTGGTGACCCTGACAATAGGGTCTGTACCAAACCCGAAAACGGGTGGGGTTGTGTAAATACAAGTCCCCGCCTCAGCGTTCTCTCCATCCACCTCGACATATGGTACTGCCGTAGTCATATGTGATGACACTCCCAACGCACCCGCCGCCATGTGGCGCAGGTCTGCTAGGAACTGTAGATAGGCGGCCCGGTCCCACCCGCTGTGCGTAGCCAACCCTGGACCCGTGCGAGCAGAGCGTTCCGTGTCGGGACATCTGACCCTGACACTACCCACGAGGCAATCACACCCAAGGGGGGACCCCGACAGAAAGGGCCGGTTTGATACGGGGGAAGCTGACATCAGTCTAGGTGACAAAAGCTCCCCCACTGAACACCCCTCCAGAACATGCTGAGGAGTTGTTCTGCAGCCGGACATGCAAGGTGTGAGGCCCCCATGGGTTCCTACACACCGTAGCCCTGCAGTGATATTACTACCACCCAAATCACGCGCGCCTGCGAGACCACTGCCAATCTTTCAGGAGTGGGAGGCACCAACATGATACCCGGCCTGGCGAAGGCGAGGTCGGGGAAGCCCGCACTGTGTGCCTCAAAAAGGTTTCGAGCCCCCCTGCTGACAACACTTGTAGTTTACAGACGTAACACCAGGCTCAACCAAACACAGCTTATGGTGTGGGAGCCGCTTGACAGCACAACATTCTCATGGACAGACCCAGGCTCAGCCATCAACTGGGTGTCAGCCCCTGTCCCCATGAGAAGCGAAACGTGGGGCCGCATGCGCTTCAACGAAGGCTCGCGGCCCGCAGCCAAAGGAAACAAATCAGAGCCCCTTTTCCGCTGATGTTGGGGGAGGGAGTGATCGGAGAGCGGGCTGCTCGCGGCAGGACGGCGACGGCTTGTATATACCAAGCCAAGCTCATCCAACATGGCCAATCCCTCGGCCGCCAAGGCTGTCGGCCTTGTGGACACCTGTCGATTCAACGCCCAGGATACCTCTGGCGGGGGAAAACATGGCCGCCTGTCGAGGGCCTCGCCATAGCCGCTGACGAGGCCGTGCTCTCACCTCTGGCTGCGCGGCGTGAGACGGTGTGGGGCCTAGGACAAATACTGCCCGCGCTCCAGCGGAAGACCAAGATCCTCTGCGGAGAGGGGAGCCCTGAGCGGTTATAGCTTGCGGCTAGGTCAAAGCTAATAACGTCAACAACCTCGCGCGATGTGTCGACGTCGGCTGGCCCTCAAGGCCCCGCCACCAGACACCATTTTTTTATCGAAAAAAACAGCAATTCGAACACAGTTACTAATCGCTGCCAATTCCATACCGTGGCGGTACAGGCTTTAGCAGCCCACCAGCCACTCGCCGGGCCGACCCACCTCATGGCGTCGGCCGGGCGGGGCACTGTTTCAACATGTCAAAAGCAAAGGACTGATGCTAACACGGAGCACCAGTGGTGGTTACAACCAGCAACCTCCACTGTGGTGTGCACCATGAAGGGGTTAATGAATAAATGAACTAACACCACGAATATACTATATAATGGGCAAGCCCATGCACACAACGTTAAGGGGATGCGGACCAGAGAGAACCAGTCCCGCATTCATTCATAATATTCACAACAGCACACCAGCCCTAGACCTCAGCCCATTTACCCATGAAAAGGTAAACAAAGCCCACCGATTGACCGTCAGCATGAATGGTTGAGAGGAGGGAAGACTGTAGTGTAGACAGACATTCCCGCAGCAGGGAGACAGAACAGAAACAGTAGCCCAACATAGCATAGCGTAGGGGTGGACGGTATAAACGGTATACGGTATAAACGGTATGAATTTGCTCTACGGTATGGATTTTGACTATACCGTGTAACCGGTAGGGCAGCTCTAAAATAGCAATGACGTCATGTAACCACAGCGCAACTATTTCAATCGCATTTGCCCCTAAAAATAGATAGAATTAGTCATAGATAATAGATATGTGCAAACTGGAAAAAGTTATTTAGGAGGCTTCGCGCAGTGGGCGTGTCAACACGCAATTGTCATTTCATAATAAACACATATCACCGCGGCGCACAGCAAGTTTCAATTTCAGTTACTGGCATTTTTAACCAGTGGAGAAAGGTAAGGGATTTCCCTATCGTTTTTCTTATATGAATTATTCTACGTTAATAAAACATACCTGGTGATTAACTACAGTTTGCTGTAAACATTATGATATGTGTGTAGTGTTATGATAACGACGGCTGCAGCGGGTGGACGTCCTGCTCCCATTGCAAACAGCGGGCTGGATTTTGCTAGAAGCATATGCAGCTGCAGAGCCGCAGAACCAGGGGCGCTTTTAGGTCTGGTCACAGGCCCGCTCAACAGCGCCCCCCCACCCAGCGGCTGAATTGTGACCAGACCTGAAAGCGCCCATGGCTCTGCGGCTCTGCAGCTACATATGCTTCTAGCAAAATCCAGCCCCGCTGTTTGCAATGGGAGCAGGACGGAGTCTCGACTCGGGACTTATTTTATTTGGAATATAATGACTTTATACGCAAAAGTAGCCTAGTTTTAAGTTAAAATATTATAAATCTACATGCCTTGAGGATGTCATTCTTTATATAGCCTGCCTATCAGGCAAAAAAAATTATTCTAACGGAAACACTGATACCGTGATATATACCGTTACCGTCTATGCTTCAAATTATACCGTGATATACATTTTAGACCATACCGTCCACCCCTAGCATAGCGTTAGCCGCACGCTCCAGGATAACGGGGAAAACAACAACGTTTACCCAGATATCCCGCCGCTTGCGCCAATACACAACTCGGTTGTCTCCCGGGACAACTCGAGCACATCACAAACGCCAGCATTGTCATGCCTAGTGACATCCCACAGCCGGGAACAGTAGAACAGTGACCCAGCATTTATAGCATTTAGTATTAGCAGCACGCTCCAGGACAGCCTGGGAAACGTCCACCTCAGAGGGACGTTTACCCAAACATCCTGCCCCTGGCGCAGATATACAACTCACAACAAGCAGCATTTACTAACACCAGCGATAATGCCTAGTGGCGCAAGTCCTACCTTGTGTGAGGTAGCTCGATAGCTACACCTCACACGCCGTCCCTCTGTCTGCTGTCAACAAGACAAGGAGACTACAGACTCGACGCTGAGATGCATCGAAATGCATCCCGCTGCAGAGTCGCATAACCCATACGAGCGCCGCCAGAACATGCCGCGAAGATTTCAGGGGTAGGCAAATCTTCGGTAAGCACTCAACCTAATTTCTCTAAACTTTTCATGACAACTAGTTGCATAGGGTGCACGCATCCGCTATGATGGAAACGAAAATAGAGGAAGAGCGAGTGGTGACCACGCCTAGTACTATATTTAGTATGTCACTAGGGCGGGGCCTGGCAGGTGCTGGGTGTATTTGTTTTTTATTAGTTGATGGAGTACACTAGGTACATGAGATGAGGTATATCTCAGTATGGTGTAAGAGCGGGACGCGATGCCAGTACGAGTATATAACCATGAGCACACTGGAAGAGGGACAGGCCGGTGGCAGAGGAGGAGAGCGTGTTGTGGGCTTTTCCACCGAGACCTACTGCTGACCAGTGTTAATTTTGGGGGCTATTTTCTTTTTAGTTTTAGTCTTAGTCATGTGTCAAGTGCTCCTTTTTCGTTTTCATCATATTCATTCATCGTCATCTTCATTTATTTTTCGTTTAGTCAGTTTTAGTCAACTAAATGTCTGAGCATTTTTGTGAGGATTCGCCTGTTCCCTGGACCTTTTTTTCCCTTTCCTCACCTTCACCAGCCCCCACCCTTGTGAGAACTTTTGCCTGCCTCCTACTCTTCACCAGCCCCCACCCTTGGACATTCTGTTCCTCTACCCTCACGCACCTGTTGGGAGTTTGCAATCTGCTCAGGAGAGTACATAGGTTGCAGACTCCCCTCCAGTCCTTGTCGGGTCGTTCTGTGTTCTGGACTCTGTATCTGTATCTGTGTTCACTCTGTGTTCATGGAGTTATGTACGTTACCATCCTGTACGTTACCATCACCTGCCGCGTCTCCGGCGTGAGACGACGTGCCAGCCATCTCCACCTGTCGCCGTTTGCCTGGAGTGGGACACCGTCTTCGCTCTCTAATTCTCTACGGGAGGTTTTCCAGTGTTCCCACTCCAGACGTCAAGCCGGCTCGTCATCGCTCCCGATTCCACGGGAGGAAGGCGTCTCTTCGTGATCCTCGTTCCTGGGGTGAGGCTCGTCATCGCTCCCTAGTATTCCACGGGAGGACGGCGTGTGCCCATCCCGTTCCCCTTGGACCCAGGCTCGTCGTCGCTCCCTAGTATTCCACGGGAGGACGGCGTGTTCCCATCCCGGTCCCCTGGGACCCCCTTTGTTCTGCGCTGCCCGTCTGCAGCATCCGAAGAGGAGGAGGAGGATCCCCGTGCCAGGCCTCCGCCGTCGGGACCCTGTCCCCGTGCCAGGCCTCCGCCGTCGGGCCCCTGTTCCCGTGCCAGGCCTCCGCCGTCGGAACCCTGTCCTCATCCCTGTAAGCAGCTCTGGCCCTCGCCCTGTCCAAGGCCTTAACCCTGTTCTCTGTCGCTGTCTCCAGCCCGCCTCTCGGATGACATTTTTGTCTATTTTTAGTTAATGGAAAAAAACTTGTCAGAAGTCAGAAATAGTCAACATGGAACATATTCTGATTTAAATTGCGTATTTATTTTTTAACCTAGGGGAATCTGAGTCGGCAGCACAAGTGATACACAGGAAGGGTGCGCTGTCGATCTGTGAATGGAGAAATAACTTAATAAGACACATTATCTCTTCTTGCCTTGCTCAGCTGGCAGCGGTTTATTTGATAAATATTAAATAACAGTAACAGCAGTAACAGTGTAACAACACTAACTAACTAACTAACTAACTAACTAACTAACTAACTAACTAACTAACTAACTAACTAACTAACTAACTAACTAACTAACTAACTAACTAACTAACTAACTAACTAACTAACTAACTAACAGGATACTGTGTTGTAAACAAACACACAGTACAGTAGTTGAGTATATAGTAATAGTAGTGTGTATAGTACACACAGTAGCAATCTGATTGCAATCTGCTTGCATAAAAAACATATAAAATGATAAATCACATTTTGAGGTTGGTGTAAAGTGCCACATGGTGATGGAAGAGGTTTGGTTAGGGGTTAGAGTTAGAGATGGTCTACTGTAGGTCTGGTTATGGCCCCTATTAACCAGACCTAGACCACCTCTGACTCCAACCCCTAACCAGACCTAGACCACCTCTAACCCCTAAATTAGGGTTGGTGATGGTCAGTGCTGGGCTGCTGCCTGCTGGCAGCGGTTTATTCTATAACAACAGGATACTGTAAACTAAGTAAACAGAACACACAGTTCTGGGAGGGATTAAAGCCAAAAAAAATCTCCTGACTGAACTTTTTTTCAGGCCAAGTCATATTCTTATTTTAACCTCCACTGTATTTTTTTTAATAGCGTTAGCGTTTTAAGGGTGGGGGCGGGGTTGTGCAGGTCGCTTGACTGAAACTTTTTTCTACTATTAGCGTAATCCTGTCTCTCGAGTCGCTGCGTGCGTCCTGCCATTATTGCTCCCCATGACTGCTTGGCGTGGCCGCGGTAGGAAAAAATTCCCTTTTTCATGATATTTGACGCCTGATTGGCTCAATTTAGTTTCAATCTGTATGCATCTACAAATCATATTATACCAGGTAGCCAATTGACGGGAAATCCGTCAGACTCCGAATCAAATGGACGGAACTCCGAATCAAATGGACGGAATTCCGTCTCAAGACGGAACACTTTAATGCCTGCTGTAGTACCAGTAGTACAGACTGATTGCAATCTGCTTGCATAAAAACATTATATAAAATCACATTCTGAGGTCAGTGTTAAAGTGCCACATGGAAGAGGTCTGGTTAGTGGTTAGAGTTAGAGGTGGTCTAGGTCTGGTTAGGGTAACTTAGGGGTAGTTAAGCATTCATTATAATTTATTATTATTATTTAGATAGATGGATGTAAAGGGCTAGACCAACTCTTAACCCCTAAGCTCTTAAGCTACTGTTTTATATATATATACTGTTTTTTTTAGTAATAACTAGAAAGTAATGGTATTTATTCAACAACAGGTGATTGTATAGATTAGTATTAGTATCATTAATTGACAACTATGCTCAATGAGTTCACCCACGGAAAGGTTGTTGGCACATTGGTTCCGCACGGATGTTACACGTTGTTGCACTTCCTATCCAGCCTGCGCCGTTCCAGTTAGCTAGTAGTAACGTCTATGTTGTGATTTTTTATGCAAAATAAATATTCAACATTCTCTTTTGAGACTCCGCCTCAGACTCTTATCATTTGACACTAAAAGCTAAACATTGTCACCGGTATGGCTGTCCACATTATGTCATTAATTGCGTGCGAGAGGTCGATCAGTTAGCCACGTTAGCGTGAGCTAGGTTAGCCACTAGTTAACGCGAGCTAGATGGAAATACAAACAGTGTAACGTTACTGGTGAAAAAGTGATTTACCTTGGAATACTCCTTTGCCAACTTGCTGTACTTTGCTTGCAGGTCTGCAGCTAGATTATGAATAGTCCCAACTTTAGCCAAGGTAACGTTAAGCTAAAACTAGCTTTTCAGATAGCTCTTCAGCTAATGCTAATAACACACACTGCTCTGTCGGGACGATGGCATTAAGAAAAGTTATAATTATTTTGTCTCATCTTGTTTTAGTCAACAATATCAACATACATGAAGAGAAATTTCGTCCTGATTTTTGAAAATTACATTTTTGTGTCCTCAGTTGTGGTCAACGATATTTAATTAACTATTTAGTCACGTTAGCGTCACATGGTCTTCAATAACGTGGCGTCACGTCTCGTTGTCGTCATGAAAAAAACCTTCGTTGACGAACATCTTTCGTTGACAAAATTAACACTGCTGCTGACTTCAGGTGGTGGGGTTGGAGGAGACGAGGTAACACAGGGAGACCTCCAGGTCCTAGTTGGCTCGCTCTGGTCTGAAGGAGCAGAAGGCCCTCCAGAACTGGGAGGTGAACTGGGGGCCCTGATCAGAGACAACGCCAGTGGGGAGACCACAAAGATGGAACAGCCTGTTAGGAGAGTGGCTAAGCTCACAGTCCTTCAGCCTGTCAGACAGTAGAGGATCATAGCTCCCAGTCCTTCAGCCTGTCAGACAGTAGAGGATCTTAGCTCACAGTCCTTCAGTCTGTCAGACAGTAGAGGATTTTAGCTCACAGTCCTTCAGCCTGTCAGACAGTAGAGGATCATAGCTCCCAGTCCTTCAGCCTGTCAGACAGTAGAGGATCTTAGCTCACAGTCCTTCAGTCTGTCAGACAGTAGAGGATTTTAGCTCATAGTCCTTCAGCCTGTTAGACAGTAGAGGATCTTAGCTCCCATTTATTCAGCCTGTCAGACAGTAGAGGGGCTTACTGTAGCTCACCGTCCTTCAGCCTGTCAGACAGTAGAGTATCTTAGCTCCCATTTATTCAGCCTGTTAGGAGAGGGGCTTAGCTCATAGTCCTTCAGCCTGTTAGAAGAGGGGCTTAGCTCATAGTCCTTCAGCCTGTTAGAAGAGGGGCTTAGCTCATATTCCTTCAGCCTGTCAGACAGTAGAGGATCTTAGCTCACATTTATTCATCCTGTTAGGAGAGGGGCTTATCTCCCAGTCCTTCAGCCTGTCAGACAGAGGCATCTCTGGCTGACATGTGATACACTAGTCTTCAGCTGGTGACTGCTGCTCTGAAACAATAAATCCATTTTTGTTATTGTTGTTGTTTGAATATTTTTTTGATGGTTCTATGACCTGATATTAGTCTAAGCAACAGGAAAGCATGGTTTGTATATTTGGCTATCACTACACAAATTATCAACATTCAGAATGGGTAACCTGAACTGCCAGACGGTCTGTTACACAGAATCATCTGGGAAGTCCTCCTTTGAAACTGTAACTTTCATAACTTGCTGTCTTTTCGCTGTCATCACAGTCAAACCATGGCTGTAGTTCCTTTAACAGGTTCAGCGCCAGAGGTCGCTATGGGCGTATGGCCGTTGTGTGCCAGCGCTTTGTTCAATGGGGATAAATGCCGGTGTTTGCAGTGCTTAAACTATATTAAATATTATAGCTATGGATCTAATAACATAGTCGATTGTCAGTGAGTTTCTTCCGGTCAACATGCAAGAAACAGATAATTTTTTCATCCATACATTTCCGTTTTATACCGGTGAATATGAGTATAGTTTTAGCATGATTCTGTGTAATCCCGGGAAAGGACGCCAAACAAAGTTTTACTGCATTTCATTATAAATCGTGCCATTTCTCACCTGGATCAATATTATGTTTCATCATGCATGCAAGAAAGGGTGGGGGGTAGTTTTTCTATGCTTCGATCGCCACCAACGGAATACGTTACACAGTACATTACAGACACACGCTGCGATCGCGGGGAAATAATTATCGGATCAACGCAAGATTGATAACATATAGTCCTTACCTTGTCTATGATGTACTGCAAAAAGAATAATCCAATTATCTGATTGCTATTCCAAATACTGATCGCGATCGTGTTTCCAACGTTATCCAGCATTGCACATGAACGGGGGGGGGGGGGGGGTGACCCTTGTTGATGCATCGTTATAAGCGCTTGTCTTGCCGGAGTATTTAGACCCCGCCTGCATGCCGCAGCTCGGCCCAGAAAACAAACCACATAGTTTCAAATGGAGTGCAATAGCGGCCGCAAGGCGTTAGGCGGCGGTATTGGCCGTTTGCGATCTCAGACCCATTCCCAATGATAACATCAGGCTGGATGGATGAATTATGAATGGATATAGCTAATAAAATAAATAACGATTAAACTCGACTTTTCTCGGGTTTGGCGCTCAAGTGATGGCGAGTTAACCCGACTTATCTCGGGTCTGGCACTGAATGTGTTAAGGACGCTTGATACATTAAACCCTTCCTTTTTCATATTCAATACAATTACTGAAACATGAAATGAAAGTCATCTGACTAAATGCCAGTTCAGTTTATGTGGTATTTAAGTCACATTTTCAGATACACTGGAAGCCAATGGCTGTGCTGAATCAGCAGGAAATAACTACAAAACTCCAATTCCCTCTCTGTGCATTCAGTGGAAAGCCTAGCTTACCAGAAACAAATTAAAGCAGATATGGACCACAAGCCTAGGTGTTGGCCAAAAACACCTCTCGCTGAGTTTTAAGTTTGGCTAGTGGTCCATATCCACTTCCATTCATTTGTGCTAAGCTAGGCTAGCTTGCAGCTGGATAGCTTTCTACTGAACACACAGAGAGAAAATTGGTATAGCTTCTTCTCTGACTCTGGAGAAGACGGTGAGCCCATAATGTCTGCATTATTCCTTTAGGAAAAGAACAAAGCTGGTAAAGAAACGCTTCTCCCCCTGAACGTCCTCTGACAGATTTAGTCATCTACCTCATTCACGTCACATCCAGCTGTACAGCCAGGGTAAAGTTATCTGAGAGGAAATCAGGCTGAATAGAACTGGCTACTGTAGCATGGGGCCCATTTTGAGTAGATCCACAGCAGATTGTGTTGCTGCTGCTGGGAGAGAATGAGCCTTATGTTACCTGCTGAGAAAGGATAAGACATGACAAGGCTAGAGAGCAGGATGAAAGACCTGAATGATCACACACAGACAAGCTAGAGACGGACAGATCGAGTTATAAACCGCCGAATGAGGCAGTGTGAGGTGGTAACTGTAGGGGAATGTGACAGCTGGAGCAGAGAGGAGGGAGGGAGGGAGGGAGGGAGGGAGGGAGGGAGGGGGTCGATCAGCACAGCTGTCCTGGGGGGTCCGTAGAGACTCATCAATTGAACCCTTCAGATGAAGAACCGTGTTAAGTCTAATCTGACGTTTGGTAGACAGCGCGTTGTATTTGTGGGTGTAGAGTCGATCCAACACACTTGGGGGTGTGAATATATATCACCTGGCTGTCTTTGACCATGAACGACATAAAACTCAAACTCCCAACTTTCCATCTTTAGATGAATAGGCTGGGAAACATTGTGAACCTCCTTCCAAAAAAGGTATCATGGTAGTCTGATGGTAATTTCAGTTGTACTATGGTAGGCTACTGGCCATTGTATAAACAATCTACCATGGTACTGTACTGCCATGGTAAAAGTGATGTTTCACCATGGTAGCTACAACTTTTGCGCTTAAATAATACCATGGTATAATCCAATTTAAACCATGATACCAATGGTAATATCATGGTATTGTATTTCTATAATTCTTTGGAAATGCCATAATATGTGACGATGCTTTTCGCAAGGGCTGTGTTTAAAACAGCTCATTGAATCAATGATTAAAACATTTCTGTACCAGGGCCAAGCAATACGTAATACACAGTGATGTGTACCAGAAAATCAACGGCCTCTACTCTGTACTCCGGAAAACATCTGTACATTAAATATTTAAGTTATGAGTCATGTTATTGAACACATACAATGTTCATGCTAGGGGTAGGAGAATACTGATGAAGTAATAAATAATAATTATATTCCACATTTTTTCTTAGCATCTAATGTCATCCGTTTTTTTTTTACATTGATAATAACTAGGGTGGACCTATAGTTGTGGCAATCTTGAGAAAAGCCAATGTAGGATTGTCTGGGTGGTGGACATTTAGTTTTTTATTTATTTAACCAGGTTAGTCTCATTGAAGTTAGAAACCTCTATGGTGTTGAACGCTGAGCTATAGTCAATGAACAACAGTCTCACATAGCCACCCTTCTGGCTGTCTAGGTGAGAGAGGGTGTTGTGTAGTACCTGTATGCAAATTGCAAAGGGTCCATATCACTGGGAAGGGAGGCACAAATGTAATCCTTAACCAGCCTCTCAAAACATTTCATGACCACAGAGGTGAGTGCCACCGGTCTGTAGTCATTAAGGCCTGCTGGGGAGGATTTTTTTGGTACCGGGATTATAGTGGACACTTTGAAGCAGGCGGGTACCACGGACTCAGCCAGAGATAGATTGAATATGGTGATGAACACTGGGGCTAGCTGGTTAGCACAGGACTTAAGTATACGTCCTGTTATCCCATCTGGGCCAGCTGCTTTTCTGGTGTTCACCCTCATAAATGCTCTTCTCACACTGTGTTCCGTCAATGAGAGAGTGCCCCCCCCCCCCCCCCCCCCCACGATGGCCGTGACGTCGTTAGCCGGTGAGCCCCGTGGTAGGCAGTGTTGAGTTTTCTCAGTGCTGCTCCTGGAGCATGCATGTATAATATGTCTCCATAGTCTAATACTGGCAGGAACGTACCTAGGACAAGCCTCTTTCTTGTTGCAAAAGAAAAACATGATTTATTTCTAAAGTAAAAACCTAACTTGAGTCTCAGCTTCTTTACAAGATTGTCTACATGAGATGTAAATGAGAGACGATCATCTTGTAAAAAGAAAACAGGTGCTTGTAGGTGACACTATCAATTTCCTTTTTCTGTTTAGTGACTATGTGTGGGAGGGTCTGGGGTCAATGTTCCCCCTAAGGTGCGCCCGTGCGCGCGCGTGCACATGGCAAAACGCTCCTGCGCACATCTGAAATCGGTCGCACAATTTTTTTTTTCTTTTTTTTTATACTTTTTTTTTTTTATTCAACAAACATGACCATGTTCACGTCTTAAACTCATACTGAGGCCTTAGTTTTGGTTTTAAATTGCATATCATCATTCATTTATTTATTGTCACACAGAACAGAATAATTTTGCCAAAACAAACCAATAGTATCCAGCTGCAGAACGGCAGACCAGCCACACTCTCAGACCCAAACGCATTTCCTTTGATTTAATTATACATCAAATGATTTATGTCAAGGATTGCAATGCCTCGCTTGAATGAAGTTAACTTTTCACCTGGATAACATTAACATTGAGGGTGAATGTAATGTGAGAAATTGGGATAAAAAAGAAATATATATATATTATTTTTATTTATTTATTTTATTTTTTTGATCGGATCGGGAAAGATCGGTATCGGTAGATACTCAAAATCACATGATCGGGATCGGATTGGGAGCAAACATTTTTTATCGGGACATCCCTAACGGTAACCTGTTGCGTGTGACGTTACCAAGAGAAGCCCCGCTTTCAGTGCTTTGTGGGCAGCGCTACTGCACACTCACACAGACACACACAACAGATGAGGAAGTGGACAGATCCGACCAGCATTGCTGGCTCCTCACAATGCAAACGCGAAAATGTTCATTACAGATGAACTGCAGAGAAAATTTCCAATTTATCATCCCGGTCGAGACTAATTGGAAGCGGAGTGCAACGCGTGCAAAGCTTGACCATATGTTTATGTGTCTAATAAAGGTGCTGGCGATCTCAAAGCTCACATGGACACAGCAAAACATTACAAACAAAGCAGTGCAAGGCGAGAGTTTGATGTCAAAGTTGACCAAATTGATTGAAGAATGCAGCTATACAGAGAGAGAAAGAAAATAATTGAAAACTATTTTGATGCCTTAAAATTATGTTTTGGTTTGATAAGATGCGTATGATACAATCATAAGGATTATGTGTGTAATAAATTAGTTTAGTACACTAATTGCAACAAATCGGAAACTGCATAGTGCACTTTTAAATTAGTATCTTTGTGAGGTTACTGTTTTATAATTTACATTACATTGAAAAGATAAAGATGTATTTTTTAAAGCTGGATTTTCTAATACAGAAGAGGTATTATTTAGAACATTACATCATATTTTTCTTGTTATTTATTTTGTCCAGTAAGACTTGAAAATATATATTATTTTGTCATAGGTTGATTTAGTTATTTTCTTGAGATTTGTCAGATTACTTTAGGCATAATACAGCATGTTGAGTAACTTTGGTTATAGAGAGATATTATTTTGTTATATAAAATAATATAAACAATAATTTTATATCCATACAGAGGAGGTATACTTTAAATATATTATAATGATAAGGCATCTTTGAGTAAACTTTGATTAAGTATCTTGAGGCTGAAGGCAGAGTGTCCTCTTTTAAAAAAATCACAATATGGTCACCCTTGAAGTCGCATTATAATTCACTTAATAAAATAATGACTAGTCAGCCTCCTAAAAAGACAAAAGTTAGTGACACGACTCACACCGCCGCCACCAACCCAGCCAAAGTAAGGACTATGCTCTGTATCGTCAATCAATGGTCAAATAAATATTAGATTAAGGAATATATATGCCTTTTTGTATTATTTCTCTGTGTATCAGCAAAATGTATATATTTTTATGTTAGACATTAAGGGAAATTAAGATTCTCAGATTTTTTACAAACCGCCGCTTATCAACTAACCGGTTAATCGGCAGGTGACGTATGTTGCTCAGTAGTTGCTGATGTCTGCTCAGGAGGTTTGAGTGTTTGCTCAGACCAAAAAATAATTAGAGGGAACATTGTCTGTGGTATCTTTTTTTTTTTTTTATAATTTAATAATTATAAAAGATAGTACAATACAATTCGACAGGTAAGAACTAAAAGATATAGCTGATAGTAGAAAATAATATCAAAATCAAATGAAGAGTTGACCTAAAATAAATTAACTAAAGGGAAAAGGGAAAACAAAAAAAACTAAAACTAAAAAAAGGAGATATAAAAGAATAAAGTGACATGGGTTCTTTGGTGGTAGCTGTCTTGCGTTGCTGGTAGGGTTAGCTCGCCTAGTGCAGCTTTCAATACACAGTAGCAGGAGTTGGTTGGGCTTGACGTGCCGACACAGCTTGTACACAACCCTCAGCCTGTCTGGCCTCACGTGGTATGAGGCTGTAATCCATCACCTGGAAGACAATAGGCGTGGGAAGAGGACTAACAAGCCAACTCCAAAACCCTCCCCCAGAGATGGGGGTTGGGCGTGGGGCCAACAACCCCATCCCGTAGAAAACAAACCGTTACAAAAACGCCGACAACAGAATAGACCTCAGCCCTGGAAGAAGAAGGATCCTCAATGAGAGGAAATATGACGCTGTGTGATGAAAGCTGTCAAGTCACAGAAGTCACAGAGTCGAAACCCCTTCTGTCAACCAGAGACATACGAATTGGAACATGGAACGTCAGGACCTTGTATGAGACCGGAAAAACCATACAAGTAGCAGCAGAAATGAGGAGATACAAACTAGACCTTTTAGGAATTAGTGAGTCACGATGGACGCAATCTGGACAACAAAGACTACAGACAGGAGAGCTGCTACTCTACTCTGGGCACGAAGAAGACAAAGCCCCTCACACCGAGGGGGTTGGCCTTTTGCTATCAACAACAGCAAAGAAAGCACTGATTGGATGGGAGGCACATGGATCAAGAATTATAACAGAACCAAGAAGAGGAAAATCAAGTTGAACGTGATACAATGCTATGCACCAACCAATGACAGCGATGATGGAAAAAAGGATGATTTCTACAACAGACTACAGAGCATCCTGGAACAACAAAAAGGAAAAGACATCAGCATTCTCATGGGAGACTTCAATGCAAAGATTGGCGGAGACAACACAGGCTTCGAAAAAGTGATGGGAAAGCATGGCCTAGGAGAAATGAATGAGAATGGAGAGAGATTTGTGGACACCTGTGCCCTGAACAACCTGGTTGTCGGAGGAAGCGTCTTCCCACATAAGAGAATCCACAAGGCAACCTGGGTATCACCGGATGGAGTGACCGAGAACCAGATAGACCACTTCTGCATAACCAGCAAGTTCAGGAGATCACTACAAGACCTACGAGTAAGGCGAGGAGCAGACATAGCATCAGACCACCACCTACTAAGCGCTACGCTCAAGTTGAAACTGAAGAAACACTGGATGGAAACAACATCAAAGAAACAGATATTCAATGTCCACCTCTTAAAAGACACACATATAAGAGAAGTGTTCACACTGAAGCTGAAGAATAGATATCAAGCCTTGCAAGATCTAAGCAGTGACAAAGGAGACCAGCAATACCAATGGGAAATGATAAGGGAAACTCTCACAACAACATGTAAGGAAGTGATAGGAATAAAGAAGAGACACCATAAAGAGTGGATATCAGCAGAAACACTACGCAACATAGAAGAAAGGAGACAGAAACAGGCAGAAGTTAACAACAGCAGAACAAGGGCAACCAAGGCAAAAGCGCAAAGAGAGTACACTCAGGCAAACAGAAAGGTCAAAAGAAATGCCAAGAAGGACAAGCGAAACTACATCGACAACCTGGCTAAAGAAGCAGAAGAGGCAGCAGCAAAAGGAAACATGAAGGAACTGTATGACACCACCAAGAAACTGTCCGGAAAGTTCAGCAGACCAGAACGACCAATCAAAAACAAGGAAGGAAAGACCATCACAAGACTGGACCAACAGCAAGAGGGATGGGCAGAGTATTTTGAAGAACTACTGAATAGACCGGCACCACCTAACCCCCCGGACATTCAACCTGCGGAGACTGACATAGTCATCAACTGTGGAAAGCCCAGCAAGCAGGAAATCCAACAGGCCATTGCACAACTAAAGAATAGTAAGGCAGCAGGACCATACAACATCCCTGCAGAGGCACTGAAGGCAGACATAGACACCTCGGTAGAGATGCCACACCCTCTGTTTGAGAAGATCTGGGAGAAAGAGGAAGGGCCAACAGATTGGAAAGAAGGCTACTTGGTCAAAATACCTAAGAAAGGAGACCTCAGCCAATGCCACAACTACAGAGGAATCATGCTTTTATCAGTGCCAGGAAAAATCTTCAACAGAATCCTCCTCGAACGAATAAAGAAAGCGGTGGATCCGCAGCTAAGAGACCAGCAGGCAGGCTTCCGGCCCAATAGATCATGTGTGGACCAGATTGCAACCCTCCGAATCATAGTCGAGCAATCATTGGAATGGAACTCTCCACTATACATCAACTTCGTAGACTATGAGAAGGCATTTGACAGCCTCCACAGAAACACCCTCTGGAAACTGCTTCGACACTACGGCATACCAGAAAAGCTTGTCAACATCATGAGGAACTCCTATGAAGGTATGACCTGCAGAGTCATACACAGCGGACAGCTCACACGAAGCTTCCAAGTGAAGACCGGAGTAAGGCAAGGTGGTATCCTGTCCCCTTTCCTCTTCCTCCTGGCCATCGACTGGATATTGAAGACCACAACAGCACAGAGGAGAAACGGGATCCAGTGGACACTCACAACACAACTGGACGACCTAGACTTTGCAGACGACCTTGCCCTACTATCCCACAGTCGACAACAGATGCAGGAGAAGACTAACATACTGGCAGACACCTCAACACAACTAGGCCTCAACATCCACCAAGGAAAGACCAAAATACTCAAGATCAACACAAACAACAAAGACCCAGTAAACCTTGAGGGAACAGCACTTGAGGAAGTAGAATCCTTCACCTACCTAGGTAGCATCATAGATAAGAAGGGTGGCACGGAGGCAGATGTCAGAGCAAGAATCAGCAAGGCAAGGGCCTCATACATCCAACTAAAGAACATCTGGAGCTCCAAGGTTATCAGTCAGCAGACAAAGATCAGACTATTCAAATCCAACATCAAGCCAGTACTCTTATACGGATCAGAGACGTGGAGGACAACCAAGATCACAATGACTAGAGTGCAGTCATTCATCAACAGATGCCTGAGGCGGATCCTGAACATCCACTGGCCAGATACCATCAGTAACAATGATCTCTGGCAGAGAACGGGCGAACAACCAGTGGAAGAACAAATCAAGAGAAGAAAGTGGGGATGGATCGGCCACACACTACACAAACCAAACACCAGCACCACCAGACAGGCCCTTAGATGGAACCCCCAAGGCAAAAGGAAGAGAGGCCGGCCCATGAACACCTGGCGCAGGGACTTGGAGACAGACATCACACAGAGCGGACTGACATGGAAAGAGCTGGAAAGCAAAGCACAGGACAGAGGACCCTGGCGAACTGTTGTCGACGGCCTATGCTCCCCCAAAAGGAGCGATAGGCGTAAGTAAGTAAGTTCTTTGGTACCTTCATAGTTTATTTTCATTTTGATTTCTATTTCTCTTCTTGTCTCCTTTTCACTCTCCTGTGATGTTGTTTCTTTTTGTTAGG
The DNA here is from genome assembly GCF_963971535.1 of Notolepis coatsorum. Lineage (NCBI taxonomy): Eukaryota > Metazoa > Chordata > Actinopteri > Aulopiformes > Paralepididae > Notolepis > Notolepis coatsorum. The sequence continues at coordinate 60,604,931 of NC_140175.1, read as the reverse complement.
GATTGTGTTGGCAGAGGACCCAAACGCAAACAGAGACGAGGGAGAGGTAGATGTAGATTGTCGAATATGAGCACTGCTCCTTTAATTCGAGACACTTGGGGCCAGGGGTGAAGTGTAACAAAAATAGCTTTACTTCAACAAGGAGCAGTAGCAACAAACAAAGGATTCTCCAAAGGACAAGAACAAAACTCAGCAAGGCTGGCTAGAAAAGGATTGCAAAACCTAACTACAAAATAAACACTAACCAAAAACCGAACTGTAAATGCAAAAACAAGGAAAGTAACAAAACAAACACTAACACTGGGAACACTTACTATGAGGCAAAAACTGGATCACGGGAGACAGGGTGAGACAGAGAGCAAAGCAACATCAAACAGCAAAACAGTAATCTCAAACAATAGCAAAACAAGACACACATGAGAGGGAAAGCAGAACTAACACACAGGGCTACAGGAAAACACAAGGCCAAACACACTGGGGAAATAAACTAGACTAGAACACAATACAACACAGGGCTAGACAAGAACATATTAATATACTGGGAACACACAGAACAAAAGACTGAACACCAGACAGAGTAAACATAACAATCAACAAGGGAACAAGAGACAAAGTAGCAGGGGAAGGGCACAGAGAGACATGTAGACATTAAAGATACACCAGTGCACCAGGAGGGTATGCATGAGGGAGATAAGGGGAAGTTCAGATGAATGTCCAGCAGGGGGAGGTACAGGTGGGAAATGTCTGTGCAAAGGTGGGGGTAAATGTGGGGGTTGTTGAGGAGTACAGACAGGGGGGAAGGGTCCTAGAATAGGCAGATGAATACTGTTCATGAGTGGAGGGAGACCATGGGAGAGAATGTGAAAAGGTGGGGGCTCTTGAGGAGTACAGACAGGGGAGAAAAGTCCTGGGAATTGTGGACCCTTACACTTTTCTTCCTATACTCTTCCCACTTCTCCCATTTTGACTCCTTCTCGTCTTGTAGCCTCAACCTATGTGTGATTCTCTCCATTTCCTGTATCCCCCCCACTATCTCTGTCCATTGTTCCCTCGTCGCTGCTTCTACTCTACACCACATTTTCTTCAATGCTTTCTTGGCTGCTACTAGTAATATCTTAATCAAGTATTTGTCTTCCCCCTGAATTCCTTCCTGTGTTAAGTTCCCTAAATACAATACTTGGCCTGTCTGGGGTATTTCATATCCTACTATTTCATTTATTATCTCTCCTATCTCTTCCCAATAGTTCTTTATTATCTGACATCCCCAGAATATGTGTGTGTGGTTTGCTATTTCCTGTCCACATTTTCTCCAGCATGGTTTCTGTGTTGGTGTATAGTTGCCCTGTATTTCTGGTGTTATAAAGAATCTAATTATGTTTTCCCACCCAAACTCCCTCCATATCCTTGACCCTGTGGTTGTGCGTTGTATCTTACATATGTTATACCATTCTTCTTCTGTTATCTCCGTTTCTAATTCCTTCTCCCATTTGTCCTTTATATATATGGTTGTGATGTCCTTGCTGTCCATTATTGCCTGATATAGTGCTGATATCCCCCCCCTTCCTTCCTTTGTATGCTTTTACCATTATCCTAATTATCCCATTCTGATTTGACACTTTGTCTTTGTCTAGTTTTATTTCCTTGTTGTAGTAGTCTCTAATCTGTAAATATCTAAAGTGGTCTCTATTCTCTAGTCTGAATCTTTCTTTAAATTTTTGTAGAGTCTGGATCTCCCCTCCTTCTATCATCGTACATATTGCTGTTATGCCCCCCCTCTCCCATCTTTTGAACCCATGATCTTCTATCTCTGGTTTAAATTTGTTGTTGTGCTTTATCCATCTCAGTATCTTGGTTTCTTTTTCTAGCTTGTATTTCTTTACTATCTTGTTCCATATATTTATAGTGAATTTGGTAATTGGGTCTATTAGTTGTTCCTTTCTTCTGTATAGCTCCCTGTCTCATATTAGTGCCTGCACTTTGAGTCCCTCATTTTTAGTTTCTACAGCATGTCTTTCCATTTGGCTTCATAATTCTCGTTGCACCAACATGCTACTATTATCAGCTGTGCTGCGTAGTAGTAATCTTCTAAACTGGGTATTGCCATTCCTCCTTTCTCCTTTGGTAATTGTAGAGTCACATACTGTATCTGATATTATTATTATATATTATATTATATTATATTATATTATTATTATCCTTGGCCTTTCCCCCCCCATATGAATCTTGATATCTGTTTATTCCATTCCCTGAACTGGCTTTGTGGTATTAATATAGGTAGAGCCTGAAATAGGTATATTAACCTTGGTAATATATTCATCTTTATGATTTCGATCCTTGAGCTAAAGTCTAGAGGCATTACTGTCCATCTTTCTAGGTCTCTTTTGATTTTCTGATTAATCTGTGTATAGTTTGCATTAGGGCTGCACGATTTTGGGAAATAATCTAATTGCGATTATTCTGACAGATATTGCGATTGCGATTTGCGATGCGATTATAACGTATTTAAAAAAAAAATTACAAGAAGAATGTTGCTGCTTTCTGTAGTCGGGTCCCAACTGCAAAATTACTGTATTACCCTGTATTATACACTTTTACTATCATGTAGACTATTCTGCTTTGTGTTTACATGTGATGTATTGTATACATGCACATTTATTATGTTCTTGTGTGATGTATCGCACATTTTATTGCTGTGTGATGTATTGCAAATGTTATTGCTGTCATCTTGGCCAGGTCTACCTTGCAAAGGAGATCTTGTATCTCAATGGGACTTCCTGGTTAAAAAAATTATAAAAAAAATAAAATAAAAAAAATAAAATTAATTGCAGGCTTGGCGATTTGATAATTGCATCATTCCAAATCGCGATTTCGATTAAAAAACGATTAATCGTGCAGCCCTAGTTTGCATCATATAGTCCCTCCACCCCTCTTGTATTCACTCCTAGGTATCTGATCCTGTCCATATCCCATTTAATCTTGTATTTTTCTTTGATCTCTGTCGTTGGGGTGCAGTTCAATGTTAAGGTCTGTGTCTTCGTTATGTTAAGTCTATACCCTGAGTAATATCCATATTCTGTCAGTAAATCCATCAGTGTCGGGAAGCTTGTGTCTGGTTGTCTCATATATACTATCACGTCATCTGCGAACAGTCCTAATTTATGTTCTGTTCCCCTTATCTCCACCCCTTTGATGTCCTCGGTCTGTCTAATTAATTGAGCCAGTGGTTCGATGAATATATCGAAGAGTGTCGGCGAAAGACAACAACCCTGTCTTGTAGCCCTCTCTAGTTTGATCCGGTCCGTCAGGTTGCCATTTACTTTAATCCTTGCCGTTGGTTCTTGATATAATGCCCTAATTGTTTTCATCGCGTTTTTGGGTAGTCCAAATTTCTCTAATACTTTATATAGGAATATCCAGCGTACACTGTCGAATGCTTTTTCTGCATCCAGGCTAACTAGTACTGCACTTCCTCCTTCTTTTTGTATCTCCTCTACTATCTGCACTGTCTTTCTTATGGTGTCCTGTGTTTTTCTTCCTTTAATGAATCCGGTCTGGTCTTCGTCTATAATATCTGGCATAAATGTCTCAAATCTTTTGGATATTATCGATGTATACATCTTGTAATCTACATTAAGTATGGACACTGGTCTGAAACTACTACATAGTTCCTTATCCTTCCCTTCCTTTGGAATCGTAGTAATTATGGCTTCTTTCCATGAAGGTGGCATTGTTCCTTTTTTCATTGTGTGTCTAAATGCTGCCTCTAATATGGGCCTGAGTTCCTGTCTAAATGTTTTGTAAAATTCCAAAGGGAATCCGTCGCTACCTGGTGACTTATTGTTCTTTGCTTTACTGATCGCATTTCCCACATCCTTTTCTGTTATCTCTGCATTTAATATTTCTTTCTGTTCCTTTCCTATCGATGGTAAATCAAATTTATCTTTTTTCAAATGATCTCTTCTTCTCCTGCCGCTTTCGGTTGTGTGTATAGTGTCTTATAATATTCTACAAATGTCTTCTCTATTTCGGCTGGTTCTCTTCGTAACCTGTTTGTGTTTGTCTGGTCTGGTCACTCTTGTTCCTCCTTCATAGTATGTCTGTTTCACATATCTAGCCTTTTTCTCAATTTCTGTCAGTAATTCTTTGTTTATCTTTTCTCTAACGTCTTTTACTTCCCTAAGTGTCTCTTGGTTCTTTGAGTTTTGGTGTTTTTTCTCTAATTCTTTCAGTTTCTTTACTAAGTTCTGGTATGTCTCTATTCTGGCCCTCTTGAGTAGTGCTGCCTTTGCTATCAATTTTCCTTGTATTACCACCTTCTTTGCATCCCATAGAATGTTTGGATCTACCTCTGTTATCATTTTCCTCTCTGTATCTTATTATGTCTTCTTTTACTTCGTCTACTGCCACATAGAAATACCTTGTGCTGTAAGGCAGTGTTTCTCAACTGGTGGGTCGCGACCCAAAAGTGGGTCGCAGGGCCATTTTGAGTGGGTCGCGGATGTGTGTAAAACAATAATAAAAAAAGCAAAAACATTTTTTTTCTTTTTTTTGGAACACATTTTTTTATTATTCTTTTGACAATACAAACATTAACAGTAAATATCTCAATAAATCACAGGAATATACGTCCCTGTTTTGAATCAATAAATGTAGGTTACAAGATATATACATAATCCCCATTATACAATACAGTACATACATATGCTCTTGCTCGTTCTTCTCCCCCCCCCCCCCCCCCCCCTCAGGACCCCCCTTGGATAAACCATCCATTATTCGTTTCCAACCAGAGATTACAATTCATATGCTAACCTTTATTCTCTCCACCACTTCTAACCAGATTGCAATGCTGGCTTCATTGACACCTAAAATTCTTGCTGTAGATATCTCTAAATAAATCACATCGAGATAGGTAAGAACCCATACCTTCCGGCACATTTTGTCCGGTTGAATCCATCGTGATGCTATCAACTTTTTAGCAGCCGTAAGACCGGACAAAACGAGTCTCTTTGGCTGTATAGTGACTGCTAACTGTGAAACATCATTCAACAACAATACAGAAGGCATTACAGGTATGTTCAGAAATAGAAATTCTGATAATTGCGTAGTGACTTCTTCCCAGAATATCTTAACAGGGGGGCATTCCCAATACATATGCATACAAAAATAAGTTATTATCATTTTTTTATTTTTTTACTACCCATCTTTGTGAAAGTGGCTTCTCAGCTATGGTCCAGCTGAAGACAAAGCAGAGGAAAATATTGGACATTGAGCATGACCTCAGAGTTGCTTTATCTACCATCACCCCAGACTTTGAGACTCAGGAGCAAACAACATCCCCAGTTATCCCATTAGTTCCCTGTGATGTTAAGCTAAGAAGTCTGCTAAGAAGCATATTATTTATTATTATTATTTTATTTCATTATGTTTTAACCCTAGTTGCACTTTTGTTGCAACCCCAGTTATCCCATTAGTTCCCCCAAACTTACTGTAGGTCTGTTATGTTAAGCTAAGAAGTCTGCTAAGAAGCATATATTATTTATTATTATTATTTTATTTCATTGGGTTTTTAGCCCTAGTTGCACTTATGTTTCACGTTTTTGTGTTTATTTCATGTTTTAACAGTGCATGAAAGATTGTGTATTACTGCAAAAAAAAATCATAGTGGTTACAAAATTTGCGTCGCAACTTAATGACTAAGGAAAATGTTGGGTCCCGAGGCTAGACCAGTTGAGAACCACTGCTGTAAGGCACTATGCCAGGTAATTGTCATATGCATTTAATGAATACTGTAACTTTTTAGCAGCAGTAGGCAGCCACAGTGCAGCGCTTGGGGATTGATGTTTGTAGTTACCATTTTAAACAAGGTTTCAGTAATCTGTAATATAAAAGTAGCTATCCCAGGCTTGCAGGCATTTGAGGTAAGGGGTTGTTGAAAGGGACCTCAACCTATAGTCTACCCATATAAGTTATAACACTATGATAGCCATGTACAATAATACTGTATACCATATATTTAATTATCTATATCTGCATCCTGTTTATATTCCTGCATATATACAGTAGTATTAGCTTGCATTCTGGTTAGATTCCAACTTATTTTCGTACTGTACTTATAATGTACAATGACAATGACAGTAATTGCTGCTACTACTCTGATGACCAGTTCAATGAAAAATTCCAACTAGAACACAACATATCGATCATACATTTCAATAGCAGAAGTTTATATGCTAATTTTAATAAGATTAAAGATTATCTAGAACAGTTCACCAAACCATTCAGCATAATTGCAATATCGGAAACCTGGATCAACCTGGAGAAAGGGATGGATTTTGAGTTGGATGGATATCATTTTAACTACATGAATAGAGCAAATAAAAAGGGAGGAGGAGTAGGACTATATGTAGATAGAAGATTCAAGTTCAAGATAGTTGAAAGTATGCTGATGGTAATTGACGACTTATGTGAATGTATTGCTATTGAAATTGACAAGGGAAAAAGGAAGAATATCATTGTCAGTTGCATTTACAGAGCTCCCAGCTCTAGCATAGAAAGGTTCAGAGAAATGATGTAAGGTATGATTACAAACACCGACCAGAAGGTTACTTTTATTTGTGGTGATTATAATATTGATTTTTTTAAATCCTAACAAACTATCATTGATAGAAGAATTTAAGGATGCAGTATAGTAGGAGTTTGTATCCTATTATTACAAAACCGAGTAGAATCACATGTCACTCATGTCACTCAATTATTATCACAGGATTGGAGAAATGTATATGAATCAGTGGATGTGGATTCTGCTTATGATTATTTTCTCAATATGTTTCTGATGTTATATGACAGAAGCTGTCCAATGCAGCAAAGTAGAAAAAAACGAACACCTTATATAGAGAATTTATAAAACATAGGAATAAAGAGAAAAAAATTAAGTATAAACTATACAAAAATAAACTAACTGATATTGTTAGAAAATGTAAGAAAGAGTACTATAATAATGTATTCAACAATAAAAATAACATAAAGGGAACATGGAATATATTAAACTCAATTATAAGAAATAAATCAACTAGTTCTGGCTTTCCACATGAATTTATAGATGAGGGAAAGTCAGTAAGTAAGAAAAATTAGGTGGCAGAAGGATTCAACAGATTCTTTGTACAGTAGATGTGGGGCCTAAACTGGCAGAGGAGATAACCCCGCCACAAGGGGGAGGTATTTCTAATTATTTTGAAGAATGAAACCCATGTACTATCTTCCTGAGAAATACGGATAAACATGAAATTATTGATACTGTGAACAATTTTAAGAATAAAACATCAACAGATTGGAATGTCATTGACATGACCTTAATTAAACAAGTAATCATAGCCATAGCAGACCCTTTAGTGCATTATATGTAACGAAAGGTTATCCTATAACCTAGTTATATGAATACTGGCTGAGCATCTCACTTTTCGCCAAACAACAACAAATGCACTCACATGCACGTCACCAGGCCACACCCCTGCATCCCACTATATGACGCCGGACATGCATGGTCACACTCCACCTTCCTCATAAAGATTTCCAACACTGAAAACCCATCCTCACCTCTGGCTGCGCGATGTGAGGCGGTGTGGGGCCTATGTCAAATACGGCCCGCGCTCCTGCGGAAAGACCAAAAGTCCAAGGAGCCCTGAGGAGGGAAAACCTTCTCTCCTCCTCAAGGGGAGACTGTTCCAACCAAAGATGTCTGTAAACAAGCGTTGACAGCATCCTAGCCCTCCCTGCGGTTATAGCTTGCGGCTAGGTCAAAAGCTGAGTATGCCTCACTAGTAGGCATGCAGAAACCTCCACTGTGGTGTGCACCCATGAAGGGCATTTATAAATGAATAAATGAAAGAAAACTCTATTAACATATTGCAGAAAGGGCTAGCCCATACACACAATTGTTAGGGGATGCAGACCAGAGAAAAACACCAGTCCTGTCCACACCAAGGACCCCCATTTTCAATTAATAGATTCACAAAAAGCACACCAGCCCTGAGCCTCAGCCCATCCACCCATGTAAATGGTAAACAAGCCCCCGTTAAACCCCCAACATTAGACACAGATTGACCGTCAGCATGAATGGTTAAGAGGGAAGACCTTTTAGTAAAGACAGCCCTCGGCGGTGAACAAAGAAACGGCGTCCCAGCATCGCTCTAGGATAGTTGGGAAAACACCCAAAACAGAGTCATGACGACCATGTTTTCCCAAATACCCTGCCCCTCACGCCAATACATCACTCTGCTATCTCACGGGACAACGAGCAGTATTACTCATGCTAGTATCAATGCCTGACAACGCAGGCCTTACCTGTGCATGACTTAGCTTGACAGCTAACCGTCGCGCGACGTCCCTCAGTCCGCTGTCACGAGACGAGGAAAACCCAGGACAGGCCCGTTGCGCTGTTTAGGATGTGCCGAGAAGATTCCAGGTGCTGGTGAACTTCTGGCGAATACCCAACATTGTGTAAATTCTCCCTGCGTTTCATAACAGCTAGTTCACGGAGTGCACTGCTACTTCCGTGTTGGAAACAAAAAGAGGAAGGTGGAGTGTGACCATGTCCGGCGTCATATAGTGGGACGCAGGGGCGTGGCCTGGTCACGTGCATGTGAGTGCATTTGTTGTTTCGTCAGCACATTATGTGCTAGGAGATAAGAGATATCTCATAATGGCAACGAGCGAGACGCGATTGGCCAGTATGATAATATAACCTTTCATTCAAACTGGGTGCCTTTCCCACCAAAATGAAAACAGCAAAAGTGATACCGATCTTCAAAGCAGGTGAGAGAAATCTATTCACCAATTACAGGCCGGTTTCTCTCCTTTCCCAGTTCTCAAAGATAATGGAATTTTTTTTGCTGCATGGTTAGACAGTTTCATTGATAAACACGCATTACTTATAGACAGTCTGTTATGTGTACTTTAACATGGTGGAGGGAATACTTACTGTCTGTGGTGTATATTCACATTGTGGTTTGAGTGTGGTGTCACTAAGTGGTGAGTTGAGGTTTCACACTGTCTTTTTGTTGTATTTAACATGGCCGCTTTTATAATTGAACCCAGGTGTGGTGAATCTGATGAGGCACCACGCCCTACTAAACAGACCAGAGTGCAGTCTGCAGTTGTCTCCATAGTCTTGTCTCACCAGAGTCGCTTACCTGAAGTGCTCACCTGTGCTCTCAGTGTCTTTTTGACCATTTTGCTCTTGGCTTTATTTTTGTCCATTCTTTTTTGTTATATGCTGAACCATGGAGGCTGGAGCACCCAGTTCTCCACTCTTTTTGTTCTTAAATAGTTGTTCAAATAAATATTGTTATTTTTGGTAAAACTTGTCCGCCTTCCTGTGTCCACCATTTTGCAATCAAGGCCTACCGGGAAAACAAGCCATATTTTCCTGACTGCTTAGGCCTTAGGGCTTAGGGCAAGCCAGTTATGCTTGATTGTAACACATCAATATGGATTTAGATCGAATCATTCAACGTCATTGGCACTAATGAACCTAGTAGAAGAACTGACAAGCATAATTGATAATAAGAAGTGGAAATATGGGATCAGAGGAGTAGGGCTCAAATGGTTAAAAAGTTTCCTAGAACAAAGACAACAGTTTGTGCAGTTGGGGGAGTACAGGTCCACTCAGTCAAACATTGCCGCAAGGGTCAATTATGGGCCCTAAATGATTCATACTGTACATAAATGATATAGGTAATGCATCTAAAATATTGAAAAATGGTAATTTTTGCTGATGATACAAATGTTTTCTGTGAGGGAGAGAACCTCCAAAAGCTGTTAAAGAATGTGGCAGCTGAGCTATCCAAGCTGAAAGTGTGGTTTGATGCAAATAAATTATCATTAAATATAAAGAAAACCAAATTGATGATATTTGGTAAACGTGATATACAAGAAAACACACCGGTTGAACTAATGATTGATAGTATTAAACTAGAAAGGGTATTTCAGAATACATTTCTGGGTGTAATAATAGACCACAAACTCAACTGGAAACCTCAAGTCAAATATGTCAGGACAAAATTGGCACGGAGTGTTAGTGTTTTATGTAAGATAAGACACATTCTAAACCAGAAAACAATACACTGTACTGTATGCTCTTCCTTCCATATATGAACTACTGTGCGGAGGTGTGGGTTAACACCTACAAAAGCACTCTACAGCCAATATGCACCATGCAAAAAAAAGCAATACGAATAGTCAACAATATAGGATATTATGAACACACAAATAACTTATTCATAAAGCTACAAACATTGACATTTATGGACCTAGTTGATTTCAAAACTGCTCTCATACAAAGCCAGATATAAATTAATGACAGGCAACATTCAAAGATGGTTCAGAGACAGGGAAGGAGAATAGAACTTAAGAGGGAGAGGGAATCTTGACACTACAATGAAAAGCATGTGCATATCGTTTGTGGAGTGAAGTTGTGGAATGACTTACCTGAATACATCAAAATGAGTAAAAATATTGCACAATTTAAAAAGCAGCTTAACAAATACACATTAGAGAAATATAGAAATGAGTAATGCGGATAAACAAAGTTATGTTATATTGTGTTATGTAGTGTTGTATTGTATTTACTGCTGTCAAGCGACTCAAATTTTTTCTTTTTGTACTATTATATAATGTATTATACTAAATTATGTTATGTCAAGTCAAATTTAACGGAAGAACAATTTTAAATGTAAGGGGGTAGGGATCAATAAGCTTAGCTTCCCTCTACTCCTTTTTTGAACATGTCAATGAACTAACTACATTGCTCTTGACTTTTTGTTTATAATTTCTTTTTCATTATGATTGTTCTGTATGACGGAGCTTGATATTGTGATTTGTTTGGAGGAATATGGAGAATACATGTTCAAAAATAAACTTTTTCATTCATTCATTCATTCACAATACATTTGAATCTAATCTAAAAAGGGGGAGGACATCTTCATTTTATTTTTAGGGATGACAAGGAGTTGTCTGATAAGACAGAGGGGTGGCATATAGAGTTTTAATGTTTGTATGTATGCCCCCGCCTCCACATCATTTTCGTAATGTTGCTATTGTTGTGACACTTGCTTTGATAGTTTCCATCCTTCTCAGACCCATGGGGTTTATAGATTTAACTTTTCTATCCGGAGTGACACAATCCTTGCAAGTGATGTTTTAGATTCAGGGATTGGTGATCATCATGTCCTATTTCATGTATTAGGAACACACATCACTTTTATTTTTTTTTCTTACAAAAACTTTCCTTTCTGTTGTAAATAAGCACACTTTAAAAATATTAGGGTGAAAAATAGATCTAGTCCATGGTTTCTCCCCGAACTATAAACTGTATTCATGTCAAGAAACAAAGCTGGTCCCTCGCTAGACACACTAAAGAGACGTCTCGCTAGGTTTCTTTTAGAAGGTTTAGGAATAAATGCACGTCTCTTGTGAAAAAAGCTAAATCAGATAATTATTTTAATTTAGTCTCTCTAGCTTTTATTCCAATCCTGCAAAAATCTGGAAGATGGTTAAATATAATAAAAGCAATTATGCTGCTTCTCTACCTTCTCATGTCAAGTTTGACAATTGCTTAGTATATGAACATAGTGAGATCTGTCCCGCCTTTAACTCAATCAACACCAGACCCGAGGATAGTCGGGTTATCTCGCCATGCGTTGAGCGCCAGGACCCCCGAAAACCCCAAGTATAGTCGAGTTTTCATCGTTATTTCTTTTATTCGATATTTTTATTAATTTCTCACATACGGACCTCGGGGTTACCATAGGGAATCACTCTGAGATCGCTAGAGTGCAATACCGGCTGCATCCAGGTAGGTGGCAGTATCCCCCACCCTTCGAAACCTTTTTTCCACACACAGTGTTACGTTCAAATGTCTCCGGGCACAGTTTTCTTGGTCAGGCGAGTCTAGCGGTTCACTCAATAGCATTGGAACGCGTCCAATGCCCCCGATGCATGTGTTGTAGTGGATTATGTTGGTGACACGATGGACACCAATACTGGAAATTGCGATCAGACAATTGGAATATTCTTTTTGGGGTACCTCCTAGTGAAGGTACGGACTATATGACATCAATCCTGCTTTGATCCAACCATGATTTCACATTGATCGTTGCGACCATGTGTAACATACTCCAGAACGTATGCCGTTGATGACGATCAAAGCATAAAAAATGACCCCCGCCCCCCCCCCCCCCCTTTCATGCATTAATGATGAAACATAATACCTATTATATACATTTGATTTGGAAATAGTAGCGTGTCCAGGCAACGCTTTTAGTAAAATTCACGTATTCCTCCATAGCGCCGTTTCATGGAATTAACCAGGATCACTCTGGTTATCAATACAGTACATTTTCTTCCAATATAGCCATGTAGTGGTCTGGAATGAAACCCGTTGAATACATTCTTGAATCAAAGTTTCCAGGTCAGGAGAAGGCGTTTTTCAATCCGATACTGTTTTCCCCTCACCTCCCCTCTCTGGCACCATCTCTCACAGCAGCGAAACAGACCTCCACTCGATTCAGCTTTCCATTTCCAATCTATCCAACCAGAGAAGAGAACGCTGCCTGTATCTCACAGTCTACCGTGTTTCCCACCTTGGGACCTCCCTTTGTTTTCTCTCTCTCTCTCTCTGCCCCTCCCCCTCATCTCTCTCTCTCTCTGCCCCTCCCCCTCATCTCTCTCTCGCTCGCTCGCTCTCTCTCTCTCTCTCTCTCTCTCTCTCTCTCTCTCTCTCTCTCCTTGCTGTGAATCCTACATGCGGTAGGCACCTGAGGATAAACACGGCTATTGGTGTTTTTTTAAGTATCCCCACCGGTGCGGTTCTTGATGTGTGCGTGGTATGATTAGAGAAGAGTCGGCTCTCACTTCGGCGAGGAAACAATCCGAGCCAAGTGTTTCTGCAGGCCTGCGCAGCAGAGGGGGATTTCCGTGCGCAATAATACAGCCTTTGATCTTCCGCATGCAATTAGCATAGTTCATGCTAAAGATCTATCACCCCCCTCAGAATCTTAATTATGACAAGATACAATGTTGTTTGTTACTGTAGTAATTAGGGAAGGAGAATATTGGCCAATATTAGAAGAATCTGTATCCAAGAATTACCCCAATTTTCCCAATTTGAAAATCCTCTGCCAAGAGCATAGTGCATAGATTATAGCACACTATCAGTGTTTTTTTTTTTTTACATGTACTGTAGTTTCAAAGTCATTCTTGCCTACGTACACAATTGATTGATTCATTTTCAGAGACGTTTTCCATCACAGAGGCCTTACTTATTTTCTTAAAAGGTTTGCCATGTGATACAAGTATCATCATTATGATACAGTTATAACCATTGTGATACAGGTATCATTGTGATACAGGTATAATCATTGTGATACTGGCATAATCATTGTGATACAGGTATCATCATTGTACTACAAGTATCGTTGTGATACAGGTATAATCATTGTGATACAGGTATAATCATTGTGATAAAGGTATAATTGTTGTGATACAGGTATAATCATTGTATTACAGGTATACTCATTGTGATAAAGGTATAATCATTGTGAGCAGGTATAACCGTTGTGATACATGTATAATCATTGTGATACAGGTATAATCGTTGTGATACAGGTATAATCGTTGTGATACAGGTATACATCTGCTCTGATGGCTGCCTCTCTGATCGCTCCGACGAGACTGTGCTTTATTTTGTTAATTTTTATAGTATTAGGAGTTTTATTTGCACCAACTGTTGGTGCATTATATGTGTATGACCGTCAGTCAATCATTGACATTGGATTAAGAAAAACTTACCGTTTGGATTGCTCTCTGGATCGGATTGCTGAACAGCAGAAATGGCCCACCGAGATCCTTTGTTATGCCGGCCATGGACAAGACCACCAAAAGCCGCCGCGAAGACGAGGAAAAAGGGCTGGGATCCGAAACAGGCTGAGATCCAGACGACACCGTACACCACTTCCCAGTATATTGCTAGCCAATGTACAATCAATAGACAATAAACTGGATGACATCCGAGCAAGGATTCAATATCAAAGAGACGTTAGGGACTGCAATGTCCTTTGCTTCACCGAAACATGGCTAACACCGGAGGTTCCAGATCACGCGATTCAACCAGCGGATCATTTCTTTATCCATAGGAAGGATCGGACACAATCAGAGTCCGGTAAACAACGTGGTGGAGGTATTGCCTTCATGTTTAACAAAAATTGGAGTGATCCAACGAATGTGAAGGAATTATCCAATCACTGCTCCCCAGAACTGGAATATATAACCATCAAGTGTCGTCCTTTCTTCCTCCCGAGGGAGTTAACGGCGATCATCCTGGTCGGAGTGTATATTCCACCGCAAGCCAACAACAACGCCGCGCTCTCCAGACTACACGACGAGGTAAACAATATACAAGCGACGAACGTTAACGCCGCCATTTTAGTACTGGGAGATTTCAATAGCGCCAATCTGAGAAAGGTATTGCCTGATTTCTACCAGCATGTGACTTGCAACACCAGAGGCGGTAACATCCTAGATCACTGTTACACGCAATTTAAAGGTGGCTACAAGGCTCATTCTGATAGTGGCTTTGGCAAGTCAGATCACGCATCCATTTTCCTTACACCAAAGTACAGACAAAGAATTAAAAGTACTCCCGTAGTCTCGCGAGAGGTGCAGAAATGGGATGTGACGTCAGAGGATACACTAGTGTCAGTGTTTCACAACACAGACTGGATTGTATTCCGCGACACAGATAACATTAATGCCTACACGGAGACAGTGCTGGACTATGTCTGTACTAGGGTGAAAGAAACAATCCCCACTACCAAAATGAAAGTTTACCCAAATCAAAAACCCTGGGTAGACAAATCCGTCCGTGAAGCTCTGAGAGAGCGCACCAAAGCATACAATGACGGCCTAGTGGCAGGCAACATGAACGACCACAAGGTGGCGCAACACAACGTAAGGAGGACAGTGTCAGAGGCCAAACGGCGCTACAGGGATAAAATTGAACTCCAGTTTGAACAAGCTGACTCTAGAGCTATGTGGCAGGGGCTCAAAACGATGACAGACTACAAAGGCGCCTCCCTCAAACTGAACAGTGACATCTCCTTAGCAAACGACCTCAATACCTTCTATGCGAGGTTTGATGCTGGTAATAACAACACCAGCTCACAAGCCTCGGCAATGGGGGGGGGGGGGTCGGCTGCTGATGGAGGCGCAGTGTTCAGGGTAACAGAGCATGAGGTGAGGCGGACCTTTAAAAAAGTGAATATCAGGAAGGCAGCAGGTCCGGACGGCATCCCCGGCCGCGTCCTAAAAGTCTGTGCCGACCAACTGGCCCCAGTATTCACTGACATATTTAACCTGTCCTTAGAACAGGCTGTCATCCCCACCTGCCTGAAGAAGTCCACTATTATCCCTGTACCCAAAAAATCCAAGCCTGCTTGCCTCAACGACTACCGCCCTGTAGCTCTCACCTCCATAGCCATGAAGTGCTTTGAGAAGCTAGTAAAGGGCTACATCTGCTCCTCCCTCCCCATCAACATGGACCCCCTGCAATTTGCATACCGCCCCAACAGGTCCACGGAGGACGCCATATCCCATGTGCTGCACACAGCAGCATCACACCTGGACAAGAGGCAGGGGAACTATGTGAGAATGCTATTCATCGACTACAGCTCGGCATTCAATACCATAGTCCCCTCCATACTCATAGCCAAGCTCAGGGACCTGGGCTTGGGCTATGACCTCTGCCAGTGGGTCTTGGACTTCCTGACTGGCAGACCCCAGGTGGTGAGAGCAGGCAACTGCACCTCCTCATCCATCACCCTCAACATAGGGGCCCCCCAGGGCTGTGTTCTGAGTCCCCTCCTCTACTCCCTGTACACACACGACTGTGTGGCTCAGCGGAGTAGCAATACAATCGTCAAATTTGCTGACGACACAGTGGTGGTGGGCCTGATCTCTGCCAACGACGAGAGGGCCTACCTGGAAGAGGTCAAGGTCCTGGCGGGATGGTGCCAGGAAAACAGCCTCTCCCTGAACGTCAGCAAAACAAAGGAGATGATTGTGGACTTCAGGAGGTCGGGGGTCAAGGACTACAGCCCCCTCAGCATCGACGGGGCACCGGTTGAGAGAGTCAACAGCTTCAAGTACCTCGGAGCCCACATATCCGAGGACTTGAAATGGACCATACACATTAACAGTGTGGTGAAGAAGGCACGACAACGCCTCTACTTCCTCAGGCGCCTAAGGAAGTTCCAAGTCAGCCAGAAGATCCTTAAGAACTTCTACTCATGTACAATAGAGAGCATCTTGACCGGCAACATCACCTCCTGGTTTGGGAATAGCACTGCAAAAGACCAAAGCAGACTACAAAGAGTGACACGTTCAGCCGAACGCACAATTGGAGGGGGGCTCCCCACCCTCCAGAACATTTACTACAAGCGTTGCAAGGGGAAGGCTAAGAGAATTATTAAGGACTCGAGCCACCCGAACAACTGCCTCTTTGAACTGCTGCCGTCAGGCAAGCGATACAGGAGTCTCAAGGCGAGCACAGAAAGACTCAGAAGTAGCTTCTATCCCCAGGCCATCAGGCTGCTAAACGAACAATGAATGAACACTACACAACAACAACCACCAAACACACATAGCACACACATCCACACGCACACACTCACTTTAAACAAACACACTGTAGCACCCACTACACACACTTTATAGCACACACCCACTTTAAACAAACACACTGTAGCACCCACTCCCCACACTTTATATTTATGGATGAAGGATTGCACTACAACTCGTACACCTTACTGTAAATTGTACCTAAAATTTTACCTCATCCCATTTCTGCTTTGCACTAGATAGTACTGTACATTAGTACACTGCATAGTTGTGTATTGTATATTATATGGTAACTCAGAACATTGTACATATGTCTATACCGAACAACTGTGACCTCATTTTCTTCTTCTAAATTCATGCTATATTATGTTATTATGTTATTTGATACTATCTTGTCTAGCACAGTCTCTGGAGCGTAACAGTAAGAAGCATTTTGTATGAAAGTATTCTGTACTTCTGTATGACAACTATTAAAGAACTTGAACTATGCAGTATTCTGATCAATGGATTCTCAACAGTTCTCATGGCATCGGGCCATTAATGAGGACCTTGTGGACTCAACCACTATAACATGCTTATTCCACATAATTGCAGCTGGTGTGGTCGAGTCTACATGGCAGTCATATAAAAATAATTGAAACGCTTTGTTAGCGCATCTTTGAGCTGAGAGGCAGGAAGGAATGCTTGATATTATATCCACTGTATGTTATGAGAAATAATAGGCTGTCCCAAGATAGAAGACAGACCGGAGGCTGATGCTGACTTTCTAAGCATGTCAGATTTTTCTCATTATATGCAAGTGACCCCAAACTAATGATCTGTGTCTGAAGGGTTCAGTAAACAAAATGGATCGGATCAGGATGGGCCTGATCAGTGTCTGCCGTTTGCCAAGACCTGAAGTTGAGTATTGGAGTTGGTATCACAAGTGAGGCATGGTGTTACGGGATCACTCAGTCAGAGGGACATAAGGATAGAGGGAATGTCATGCTGTTATTAGGGTGTGAAATTAACTGTCCTCAATTGGCCACCTTAGATAATAGATTAATGATTTCTTCAGCCAATTCAAATCCTTAGCTGTAAAAGTTATTTAAAAAAATTACTGACTTTTCATACATTCATTCAATCCTTTTTTTTGTATCTTGAAAGGACCATTGAGAGCAAGCTCTCTGTGCAGCTTTCTATTGTGGTGGTGGAGGTTAGGTGCACTTTAGTCTGTGTTTGTAAATAAGTAATGTTTTTTTTTGTGTTGTTTTTTATGCTGTGCGTTTATGTGAATGTTGATTAGTGGTAGTTGAGCTATGGTTATAATTATATTGTCATTTCGGATGTATGGAGGCACTGTATGCTTGGTTAAGGTTGTGAATGGAGGTGTATTCATTCACATGTGATCCAGGGACGTAGCGAGGAGTGGGCTGTAATTGGTCGAGATACGTCACGTGGTGTCAGTGAAACAGTAAACAAGAAGTTGCGGGGAATTTGACAGCAGCGAAGGGAAACGAGTGAGGACTGGTGAGTGAATGTGTGTAAGCGATTTGTTTTAAGAATGATAGTAGTATTGTGGTAGTTATTGATTGAATGTGTGTTTTGTTTCAAGGTTTGTAACCTGTTGGAGAAAAGAATTAAAACCGTTTTACAACTGAGTGGCATCCTGTCCATACCTTCACCCCAGCAGCGGGAGTAAAGCTGCACACTCTCATTGTAAATTATGTCAAGGAAATACAGCACATAATAATACAAAAATATTAAATGAAAAAACCAAGAAAGTCAATCAATAAACCAATTAAAAACCAACTGCATACTGAAATGGTTGGTCATTAAGGATTTAAATTGGCCAAAGGATACTAATGTATTGAGTTTTAAGATACATTGCAGGACATGCCATGTGTTGCGGGCACAGAAGCTAAAAGCAGATCAAGTCAAGTCAAGAGTCAAGAGTTTTATTTGTCACGGCATACAAGCATACAGTGAAATGCGGGGGGTCATGCCCGCAGCGATTGTGCAATAATACAAGTAATAAGAATAGGAATGAGAATAAGACATTTGTGCAATAATACAAGTAATAAGAATAAGACATAACAGGTATAATGTACATAAAGTTTACAAAAAGCATGGTAAGACATGCTAAGGTCCTGCGATAGTGCAATACAATGTTAGCTACGGATGAGGCACTGGGTCTTATGTACACTACTATACAATGCTATACAATACAATCTACATTTATACTATGTGTCCTTATGCTAACTTGCTATATCCATCTATTTACTATACAAGAACCACTCTCGTTCTCTTTTTTATTTATTTTTTAAAGTGACATTTTCATTGTGTAAAGTGACCGTTGAGTGTGAGCGTGTGCAGCATGTGTGTGTGTGTGTTCATGCTAAAGTGACTGTTAGTGTGTGAGCATATACAGTGTGTGTGTTATATGTGTGCTCATGTGTGCTTGTGTGTGGAGAGTTCAGTGTCAATACTCTGATGGCCTGGGGGAAGAAGCTGAGCCAGAGTCTCTCTGTCCTAGTTGCTGGTGTTCGCAGGTGTTTGCCTCATGGTAACGTTACCTCCTCTTTCTCATGGTAACGTTAACGTTACATCCTCTCTCTCTCATGGGAACGTTACCTCCTCTCTCTCATGGTAACGTTACCTCCTCTCTCTCATGGTAACTCCTCTCTCTCATGGTAACGTTACCTCCTCTCTCTCATGGTAACGTTTACTCCTCTCTCTCATGGTAACATTACCTCCTCTTTCTCATGGTAACGTTAACTCTTCTCTCTCATTGTAACGTTTACTCCTCTCTCACATGGTAACGTTACCTCCTCTCTCTCATGGTAACTCCTCTTTCTCATGGTAACTCCTCTTTCTCATGGTAACGTTACCTCCTCTCTCTCATGGTAACTCCTCTTTCTCATGGTAACGTTACCTCCTCTCTCTCATGGAAACGTTACCTCCTCTATCATGTTAACGTTTACTCCTCTCTCTCATGGTAACATTATCTCCTCTCTATCATGGTAACTCCTCTTTCTCATGGTAACGTTACCTCCTCTCTCTCATGGTAACGTTACCTCATATCTCTCATGGTAACGTTTACTCCTCTCTCTCATGGTAACATTACCTCCTCTCTCTCATGGTAATGTTTACTCATCTCTCTCATGGTAACATTACCTCATCTCTCTCATGGTAACGTTTACTCCTCTCTCTCATGGTAACGTTACCTCCTCTCTCTCATGGTAATGTTTACTCATCTCTCTCATGGTAACGTTACCTCATCTCTCTCATGGTAACGTTACCTCCTCTTTCTCATGGTAACATTACCTCATCTCTCTCATGGTAACGTTACCTCATATCTCTCATGGTAACGTTACCTTCTCTCGCTCATGGTAACGTTACCTCCTCTCTCTCATGGTAACGTTACCTCCTCTCTCTCATGGTAACATTACCTCCTCTCTCTCATGGTAACGTTACCTCCTCTCTCTCATGGTAACGTTACCTCCTCTCTCTCATGGTAACTCCTCTTTATCATGGTAACGTTACCTCCTCTCTCTCATGGTAACGTTACCTCCTCTCTCTCATGGTAACGTTACCTCCTCTCTCATGGTAATGTTACCTCCTCTTTCTCATGGTAACGTTACCTCCTCTCTCTCATGGTAACGTTTACTTAAATAAGAGGGAATAATTTTCACCGGACATTATGACCGGATATTTAAATATGTCGGATTTCAACAGATTTTCCTGGTAAAAGAAACAGTAATTACCAGACAACAGAAACCCTGTTGAAGAGGTCCAATAATTAAGTGATATAAGGGGGAAGATCTCCAACAATGGGTTTTTATGATCCAAGTGCAAATCACGTCTCTCTGCCCCAACCGGACCACCCAACCTTATTGTACAGGATACAATGGTGGTACAATTTACAACTACAACTTACCAACAGTGTTAATTTTGTTGACTAAATTGATGACGAAAGATGTTCGTCAACGAAGGTTTTTTTCATGACGACAACGAGACGTGACGTCACGTTATTGAAGACCACGTGACACCAACGCAACTAAATAGTTAATTACATATCGTTGACCACAACTGAGGAGACAAAAATGTAGTTTACAAAAACCATGACGAATTCTCTCTTAATTTATGTTGACTAAAACAATATGAGACAATATAATTATAACTTTTAGAATAAGTCACGTTATTATTTCAGCATTTCCCATTTCCTTTTCCGGGTTAAGCTCAGCAGCGTTTATGGCTAAAAGCCAAGCTACATAACATACGTGAGGCTAAAAACCGTGTCCCAGGTCTCTCGTGACTACAGCTTATACCAATAACCATGAACGGAATCTGCTACTCTCTCAACACTCCTGCGGCAGCCGAACAGTTCTACCAAAATAACATAGCATTTAAGACGACGGAGGCTGAGAGGATGGCTAGGCTGCCAGAAGAGCTAATAGCTAATAGCCTGGGAGTCGGGACCTATATCACAGACTTGCTCTCTTTCATCTGTGTACACCCACTACTATCAACATTACACATGGATACAACAAGGACAAGACCACGTTCACTTAAAAAGGTAATGTTGGTATGAAAAGAAAAGAAACAGATGAGTACTAACACTGAGATTGACCCCGCTATAAGTTATGAATCCCTTTAGCACTTGAAGTGCACTAAACCGTCGTAATGACTTTATATTTTTCATATAATGTTGGGTACATGCTCAGTAGAGTTAGAACGCTCCCAGTCTTAGGGGCTGTGATATTTTGTTACCACACTTTATGCACATAGAAGTGCGGTGGCAGGGTCGCTAAGCTAATGTTATTAGCTGAATGCTCTGATGGGGGCCGCCATTTTAAGTGACGTCAGCGATCTACGGTACGACTCGAGGGACAAAAGGGAATGTGTGTGTGACGTGTGTGAAATTTGTACAGTAGGTCCCAGTAAGAATTGCAATCAGTGTGTACTGTGTATTTACATTATCCTAATGTTCCATTGTTGGTTAAAAAAAATAAAAGCTATTTAAATCAGAATATGTTCCATTCCATGTCTGACTATTTCTAAATCTATTGACCATTTCAAGGAATGTTTGGTTACTATTGGGCTTCTAGCCTTCTACTGAACTTATTGTGAATCAGCTGATAGGGTTTGGGCTAGACTATACTTAATAAATAGAATTGCATTATTTACAATATAAAAATATAAAATGCCTTTTTTTTCATTAGCGAAAACTAGACAAAAATCATCCGTTTTCTGTGACTAAATCTAGACAAAAACAAAAAAGACAAAATCGAGACTAACACTGACTATGACTAAAATGCTCAGACATTTAGTTGACTAAAACTGACTAAACGAAAAATAAATGCAGATGACTAAATATGATGAAAACGAAAAAGGAGCACTTGACACATGACTAAGACTAAAACTAAAATGAAAATAGCTGCCAAAATGAACACTGCTTACCAACACATGGTGGGTTGTAACGCTCCAAGATCAACTCATGCCTGGGAGAGATAATGTCCCAGGCAGAGAGCCACCAGCGGCCACCTGCAGACAATGCACTCAGCCCTGAACATGTTGGTTCAAATCAATAACGTCCTAATGTGGCAATTAGCGTCCTTATTACAAATGTTGTCTGTTTAGGTTTGTTCTGTCTTAGTATTCTTATTCTGTGTTTTGGTATTTAGCCTGTGTGTGTTCTTTGATGTTTGTATTGTATTTTGTATTGTATCAGTTCTAGTGTGTCTTCCCCCAGCTGTTGATCGTTGGTAATCATTGTTAATTAGGTTGAGTATATTAGGTTGTCCTGTTCCCACTTCCTGTTGTGGCGTCATACCTCCGTGTTACCCGTTCGTTGTACCTTGCTGTCGTCTACCTTGCCCTGCTGTTGTATTTAGAGTCAGTAAGTGATTTAGTATTCTGTTTTTGTCATCTTTGTTTTCGTATCTCAGTCCGTGTTTATACTTAGCGCCAGCGCCGCTGTGCCCTTTTGTTTTGTATGATATATATTAACTGCCTTGCTCTTGCCTTGAGTTCTATATTAAAGAACACCGTTGAGAAGCGTAACCACCGTCTCCTTTGTACTTCTAACCGCATATTGGGTCCTTCTTCATGCCGAATCGTAACATTATGACGCCACCATCACAAGACCCAGCGGGAAAGATAGTGGGAACGATGAAGGTTCTCTCCAAATTAATGGAGGGAGATCTATCGAAATATTCCCCAGCTAAATGGGTATTTCTGTTTCAGACAATCCAGTCCGCAGCAGACCAGTATCCGGACCAGGAGGCAGAGATGAGGGTGATGGCCGACCAGGCTGCAGTCCTCATGGCGAGGTATCGCGTTCAACCCTCTGATCTGCCTCCTGTTCGTGTTTCTGCAGCTACTGTAGTCAGGTCCAACCGACTAGCATTCAACTCACTGTTAGCCTGGGTCCTCAGGCTGGCCGGGCTTCTAAAGCTAGCCTAACCCCTACAGCTAGCCTAGCTCCTACAGCTAGCTCAGGGCCCACGATCGGCCTAGCACCCGCGGCTCGCAGGCCTCCGAGTTCTGGCAAGGCTCGGAGGGCGGGCGGGGCTAGTGCCGCTGGCAGAGCCTCCACGGCTGATCCGGTCGTCGGTGCCGTCCTGGTTCCGATTGGCGTGGTCCTGGATGTCACCGCTCCTCCGGCTTCCACGTCCTGTCCAGCCTCTACGCCTGGTACGGCTACTACACTGGGTCCAGGCTCCTCATCCCCGGAGCCTACGCCACGCCTCGCCGCCGAGACCGGTCCGGTCTCCACGCCCTGCCCGGCCTCTACGCCTGGTACGGCTACTATACTGGGTCCAGGCTCCTCATCCCCGGAGCCTACGCCATGCCTCGCCGCCGAGATCGGTCCGGTCTCCACGCCCTGCCCGGCCTCTACACCTGGTCCGGCTGCTGTGCCGGCTCCCGGCTCCCCGTCTGGTCCAGCTCTGCATCGTGGTCGGCGTCCTGGTCCTCGCCGTGGTCTTTGCCGTGGTCTTCGACGTGGGCTGCGTTGGATCCTGCTCTGGGGGTCGTCGCCGCTGCACCGCCGCTCCAGTTCTCCAGATCCGGCCCCTAGTCCGGCGGCTGGAGGGTCTCCCGTCCGGGATCCTGCTCCGGGGTCCTTACCCTCGGTTCCGGGCTCCAGGCTCCCGGATCCTGTTTCTCTCTCCACCCCCACTCTCCGGGCCCCTGTTTCTCTCCCCGCCTCCCCTCTCCGGGCCCCTGTTTCTCTCTCCACCCCCCCTCTCCGGGCCCCTGTTTCTCTCCCCGCCTCCCCTCTCCGAGCTTCTGTTCCCTTCCCCACCCCTCCTCTCCGGGCCTCTGTTCCCGTCCCCGCCCCCCCTCTCCGGGCGTCTGCGCCCGTTTTCCTCCCCCCTGGCTGCTATGCCCCTCCTGGGTTCTTTCCTCAGACTCCCGGCCCCAGTTCTCCGGGTCCTCGCCCTGGTTTTCTCCCGGGGTCCCGGCCTCCTGCGTCGCCCGTGTCCGGACGATGTTTTCGGGGGTCTGGTAGCCCCCCGTTCGGGGGGAGATACTGTAACGCTCCAAGATCAACTCATGCCTGGGAGAGAGAATGTCCCAGGCAGAGAGCCACCAGCGGCCACCTGCAGACAATGCACTCAGCCCTGAACATGTTGGTTCAAATCAATAACGTCCTAATGTGGCAATTAGCGTCCTTATTACAAATGTTGTCTGTTTAGGTTTGTTCTGTCTTAGTATTCTTATTCTGTGTTTTGGTATTTAGCCTGTGTGTGTTCTTTGATGGTTGTATTGTATTTTGTATTGTATCAGTTCTAGTGTGTCTTCCCCCAGCTGTTGATCGTTGGTAATCATTGTTAATTAGGTTGAGTATATTAGGTTGTCCTGTTCCCACTTCCTGTTGTGGCATCATACCTCCGTGTTACCCGTTCGTTGTACCTTGCTGTCGTCTACCTTGCCCTGCTGTTGTATTTAGAGTCAGTAAGTGATTTAGTATTCTGTTTTTGTCATCTTTGTTTTCGTATCTCAGTCCGTGTTTATAGTTAGCGCCAGCGCCGCTGTGCCCTTTTGTTTTGTATGATATATATTAACTGCCTTGCTCTTGCCTTGAGTTCTATATTAAAGAACACTGTTGAGAAGAGTAACCACCGTCTCCTTTGTACTTCTAACCGCATATTGGGTCCTTCTTCATGCCGAATCTTAACAGTGGGTCACGCTAATGCCTTCGTTACAATTCATTACAATGAAATCATGTTCACCTGAGCATAACGCAGAACCTCTTAAATAATGATGGCTTAAATATAGTACAGAAACGTTTGTGTTGCAATATTGTTTACTCTCAAAACTGAGCCAGTGAACATCTGACGATTTAAATCCGACGGCTGTAATTCAGAACCATAGCACAGCAGTATCTAAGTAATCATTTTTAGAAATAAAATCCCTGGAGTGGTTCTTGTACAGAGAAACAGAAAGTGGTTTAATGACAGCACTGGTAAATGCTTTAGCACATTCCCGCCTGACCACGGACATGTCCGTGTTTCGGCGCCATGCTTAAAGGGCCAACCACGGTTAAAGGGCCAATCAGGTTGTTTTGGCTTTTATTCCATTTTAATAACCTACTCAATGTCACCAGCGGCACTGCAGATTTACCCCACTCTTGGAATTCTGAAAAGTGCATTACCGGCCAGATCCTTGTAGGGGCGCTGTCTCGATAATGCAGTGTTCCCTGTGGCAGAACGGTGCCTTCTTTTTTTTTTACTTTCAATGGAGTTTCCAGTTAGCTGGATTCTATGTGTAGCCAGTAGCTTGGAATACCTTTTGCGACGCCGAATTCACTATGCAGTAAAGGAATATATCATCAGCCAATGGACATATCGATCTACCAGATGGCGATCGATAACTGGGAAATCATTTTGGGGATCCAACCGGCCCACGGTAAGATCTTTTTCACGTAAATTACATGCTGATCGGGCCTTGCTTTGATAGCCAACCAGCCGATCAGCGAATGTGGCTACTGAGGCTAACGCGGTTATTGGTAATCAATAATCAGAAACGACGTCCCCCGCCCCCCCCCTTTCATGCATTCATGGTGGACCATGAATACCGACAATATGCATTTAGCCTTTTAGCTCTAGCTTCTGTAGTGCCGAAACGCTGTTCGATTTAATGTTATTAGCTTAGCGCCCTGTATCTCACCTTCCAGGAAATATACTAGCCCAAATCCCATATAACGCTTATATTCACGAGGCTATAAAATGAGAACGTATTGATGAATTTTTTTTTTCTTTAAGATAATGGACAGATAGCAATACTATAAAGTATAGATTTAGCTCTACAAACAGCCCCACGCACAATGAATACGTGTTATGATAAGGTGGCCGTGTACAGTGGGTCCGTCTATTACCCGTGGTAATATCAATATCAAATATGCTGATGACCCGGTGTCAGTTCAAAGACATTTAATGGGTCACTTCACCACCAAAAACAAATATGATATATTATGATGACATGACATCTCACACGTATCCTAGAGCTGTTAACTGTCTTGCACAAATGGATTTGGTTTTAGAATCATTGAGTTAATACATTTGAATTTATCCTCCCAAGGGATGTCATGACACGTATTCCATATTGCGTTAAACACAGCTCAGTACTAAAATGATAATATGGCTTAATCCCCACGGAGGGAAACTGATATTGTTTTCAAGTTAGTAAATCGTCTTTTTATTGTTTCGTGTATCAATTCCATGGAAGGCCAGACCAAATTAAATTGTATATGTATTAATCATGCTGTTGTATCTGTAAACAGTTAGGATGATCACATCACCATGTGTAGCGATATGTGATAGTAATTTCAATACGATAGTAATTTCAACATGATACTCATTTCAATATGATACTCATTTCAATATATGATTTAGAAGTAAGCAAGAAGGTTAAAATAATGTCTGTATAGTGTTGGGTTTCATTGGCACTGCTAGATGCATACAGTCATAGTGATTCATGACAAGCTACCATAGGTGAAAAAAAGAGAAGAAAGAGTAGTCAATGTGTCCATAAGGCTCAGCCCCCTCCAACAAAACAAGACTAGGAAACCGCCATATTCATGCATGCATGTTTCAACAATGGTAGCGTCATTTCAGTAAATGCCAAGGTATGGCAACGGGGTGCGGGCGCTGAAGATCTTTTTGTCAAATCAGTTGTGCAATAGTCAATTTTGGTGAGTTGTTTCTATACAATTCACTTATGACATTTAGGTAACATTAATGAACAAAGGAGACAACTACAGTATGTAAGTAGTAAACCTATTTTTTTATTCCAGTGATCATACTACGGAGCGCTCACTGTGAGAGAGAGAGAGAGAGAGAGAGAGAGAGAGAGAGAGAGAGAGAGAGAGAGAGAGAGAGAGAGAGAGAGAGAGAGAGAGAGAGAGAGAGAGAGAGAGAGAGAGAGAGAGAGAGAGAGAGAGAGAGACTTGTGCACACTGCATTGCGTTATCCCGGAATGGATTTGGTGGCTGTCATTTCTCACAAATGACACGCGAATAAGAGAATTTCAAAAGTATTTCAGATTGATTTCAAATGTCAAATTTGGCTAGAAGCCAACTACCAAGGTACCAAAACGATGCCTATGGGTGAGTCAGTCAGATAGGGATTTTTTCTAGGATAAGCCGGCCCTCCGGGTCCAGCAAAAAAGTTAAAAAAAATATATATAATAATAATAATAAAATAAATAAATGAAAGGAGAAGGCTATAGCTTTTAAAACAAAAAAAGAAATAATAATAATAATAATAATAATAATAATAATAATAATAATAATAATAATAATAATAATAATAATAATAATAATAATAATAATAATAATAATAATAATAATAATAATAATAATAATAATAATAATAATACTAATAATAATAATAATAATAATAATAATAATAATAATAATAATAATAATAAAATCAAAACATAACAATAGCTTTTGAAACAACCACTCAAATTGGCAATGTTGCAAAAGTCCCAAGACACCTGAATGGAGAGGGAGGAAAGACAGAAAGAAAGAGGGACGACCCGAATGGCAGTCCCATAGACGACCCGCCTAGTACAAACGTAGTATGCAGTACTAATGCAGGATGGAGGACTTCTATCATGGCTACCACTGTAGTACTAATGTAGGATGGAGGTCTTATATCATGGCTACCACTGTAGTAGCCTACTAATGTAGGATGGAGACCTTATATCGTGTCTACCAGTGTAGTACTAATGCAGGATGGAGGACCTCTGTCATGTCTACCAGTGTAGTACTAATGCAGGATAGATGCAGGATGGAGGACTTCTATCATGACTACTACTGTAGTATTAAAGTAGGATGGAGCACTTCTACCATGTGTAGTACTAATGCAGGATAGATGCAGGATGGAGGACTTCTACCATGTCTACCACTGTAGTACTAATTCAGGATAGAGGACTTCTACCACTTCTCCCGCCTACCTCCGGTCAATGGTCTCTAACTACACACCCTCAAGACCCCTACGCTCTGCATCTTCTGGCCGCCTCAGATCTACTCCTATCCAGGCTCCCGGAGGGTCATCAAAGAGAAGCCGCCTATTCTCAGTCCTTGCCCCACAATGGTGGAATGAACTACCCATCCCAGTTAGGACAGCCGAATCCCGTCCAATCTTTCGCCGTCGACTAAAGACTCACTTCTTCAACCATTATCTGAAATGATAAAAAAAAAAAAAAAAAAAAAAAAATCTAACCCCGACTAACCTTAATGTCATGCACTTGTCCTAATAAACTAACCTACACTGTAACACGCAACACTTTGATGAACATTGTTACTCAGCTGATAGAGTTATACCCTTCTTGCTGTCTTGTCGCACAGAACTTGTAAGTCGCTTTGGATAAAAGCGTCAGCTAAATGACTAAATGTAAATGTAAATACCATGGCTGCCACTGTAGTACTAATGTAGGATGGAGAACTTCTACCAAGACTACTGTAGTAGTAATGCAGGATGGAGGACTTCTACCAGGGCTAACACTGTAGTACTAATGCAGGATGGAGGACTTCTACCATGGCTGCCACTGTAGTACTCATGTAGGATGGAGGACTTCTATCATGGCTACTACTGTAGTATTAATGCAGGATGGAGGACTTCTACCATGTCTACCACTGTAGTACTAATTCAGGATAGAGGACTTCTACCATGGCTACTACTGTAGTACTAATGCAGGATGGATGACTTCTACCATGGCTGCCACTGTAGAACTAATGCAGGATGGAGGACTTCTACCATGGCTATTACTGTAGTACTAATGCAGGATGGAGGACTCCTACCATGGCTGCCACTGTAGTACTAATGCAGGATGGAGGACTTCTACCATGGCTATTACTGTAGTACTAATGCAGGATAGTACCATGGCTACTACTGTAGTACTAATGCAGGATGGAGGACTTCTACCATGGCTGCCACTTTAGTACTAATGTAGGATGCAGGACTTCTACCATGGCTACTACTGTAGTACTAAAGTAGGATGGACTACTTCTACCATGACTACTAGTATAGTATTAATGCAGGATGGATGACTTCTACCATGGCTAACACTGTAGTAGTAATGCAGGATGGAGGATTTCTACCATGTCTACCACTGTAGTACTAATTCAGCATAGAGGACTTCTACCATGGCTGCCACTGTAGTACTAATGCAGGATGGAGGACTTCTACCCAGGGCCGCCGCAAGGGGCATGCGAAAGGTGCGGTCGCACAGGGCCTTGCGCACCTAGGGCCTTGCGAGAAGAAGGAAAAAAATTGTATATTTTTTTATTTTTTTTTATATATAAAAATTTAAATAAATAGAATGTTAACAATCACTTTCCATCACAGACCAAATATATATTATTTGTTTTGCATTTAATTATTAAATTAATCATATTCAATGTGTAGCCTATTTGGTATAATCATGACTAAACTCATAAAGAAAACAACACTTGGGCTCTGCGGCACTGCAGTTATACCCTACTCCATTTTCGCGCCTTCAGTAGTGGCGCGAAAAGTATAGACCATTAATGGACCATCCATAGGGGTGAATTTATTTTATTGTAATTAACTAGCCTATATATTCTTACTATGCTTGTTGTGTAGGCGTATAGCCTTACATAAACCAATTGTTCTAAATTGAAATAAGCTAATAAACTAGCCTAAATAAATACAGGCGTCTGTTGTCCAAGTGAGATTTCAATAAGTTATTTTCATTCACCCTTCGCTCACTCTAGAATGGTAATGTTGCTGTGAGATGAAGAGAGGAGCAACAGCTCTCAACCCCAAGCACAAGACATTCATGGACAAAGATAGCCTTTTGCCAAATGGAGGAAAACATCTCTGCAGAACTTCACCAGGCAAAGCGACTTATTGAAAGGAAAAAAGTGGAGCTGTCGTCAACACCACCCATGAAAATACGGGTTTATCAGTCACAACAGGTGACTTCACGTGCCGACGTCCTCTCTGCATAATATGTGGCGACAAGCTAGCAAACAATGAAGCCTTCAAAACTGCTCAACGAACTCAATCTGTCACTTCAGGGGAAAATGACAACTGTTCAAGTTGGCAGATAAAGTAGCTGCATTCAACCAACGCCAATATGGAATTGTGGGGGCGGCGAGTGGACATTTGACAGTTTCAAACATTAGCAGGGATTTGAGGACACCGAAACAGGGCTCCCATTGATTCTGCGTTATGGTGAGTTTTTCATGCAATCTGTTCCCGCCGTGGTCTCTCTCTCTCTCTGTTCTGCTGCACCCACCGTGGTCTCTCTATCTCTCTCTCTTTCTCTCTCTCTCTGTTCTGTTGTGCTGCACCCGCCGTGGTCTCTCTCTCTCTCTCTCTGTTCTGCTGCACCCGCCGTGGTCTCTCTCTCTCTCTATTAACGGTATCATTCACCAGTAGTGCCGAATTTCTCAGTTATCCGCTTGATATAATTAATACAAATGTCCAATATAACGGCATTCGTTCGCTCATAAAATTCTTAACATGTTAATGTGATTATAACAGACTGCTGTTTAATGTCGGGCCGACTGCCCACAGACGGACTTTCGGAACATTCATTTGGGAGAAATAAGTAATACATTTAATAATAAGTATAATAATAAGTAAGACAACGGATAAGTTTAACGAATTCCATATAAATTGATAGTTTTAACATTAAACATTCAACATTAAACCGGTCCGTGGCCGTCAGATAGACCCATAGAGAGAGGCGCTTTATAATACAATGGAAAAAAGACAAAAGTATAATGTTCAGTGCAAACATGTATATGTCGTTTACAGTTTATTATGCCACCTATGCAGCTCGTTTATTTTGACAGAGTTAAAAATGTTTCACTATCATTATATTAAATTAGCCATTGTTTTTGGTTCTCGCCCGCCATACAATGGCTTGGGGAAAAATTTGCCCGCGGCCAAACCTAATTGCCGACCTCTGATATAGGCTATGGTTATTGCAGAAAGTTTATCTTGGGCGTGGGGGTAGGGCATTCAACTGTTTTTAGCACCCACTGGCAGAAACATAAATCGGCGCCTATGGAGACGACAACCTGATTTAATATTTTTAGGAAATTTAAGGCAAAACAAATTATAAATAAATAAAAACATTTTAATGTATTAATTAATTAATAAAAACATTTCGCAAGGGCCTCACATAAAAATTTTGCACAGGGCCTCGCATTTCTCCCAGACGGCACTGCTTCTACCATGACTACTATTGTAGTATTAATGCAGGATCGAGGACTTATACCATGTCTATCACTGTAGTACTATAGTATAGTAGTATAGATGTAGATTATTTTTGTTTTGTTTATTTTACTTAAATCAATTAAAGGAGTGTTGTACAAAACACTGTTGTGACTGAAAAAAAACGAAAAACATGACAACAAAAACAAAACATGAATAGCCATAGACGTGGGCTTGATAGGAACTGGAATAAACATCAAAGCAACTCTGAATACTGTATTGTCGTTGATCCTTGTCAATGGTGACCAGTGTCAAATGTTTGATGCTCTCCCAACAGACTCCACTGCATGACTGACTTCCAGCAGTGTGTACAGTATATCTTCAAGGACCCCCTGCCTTCAAGGGACCCCCCCCCCCCCACTATTTTCAAATTGGTTGGTTGATGATGTAACTCATCACAGATGACATGTCTATCATCTAATGTGTCTTGTAGTTAGTTAACCCCTTCATCCCCACCCAGCACTCCCTCATCACACCATCTAATGTGTCTTGTAGTTAACCCCTCCACCCCCACCCAGCACTCCCTCATCACACCATCTAATGTGTCTTGTAATTAACCCCTTCATCCCCACCCAGCACTCCCTCATCACACCATCTAATGTGTCTTGCAGTTAGTTAACCCCTTCATCCCCACCCAGTTAACTCGCCGAACGTTGAGCGCCAGGACCCCCGAAAACAAGAGTATAGTCGGGTTTTCATCGTTGTTTCTTTTATTCGATATTTCCATTCATAAAGACATGCCGGCAGCCTGTGTTATCACTGGGGATGGGTCTGAGATCTCAAAAGTCCAATACCGCCGCCTAACACCTTGCGGCCGCTATTGCACTCCATTTGAAACGATGTGGCTTGGTGTCTGTCATTTTGGAAATGACACCAGACCACCCTGAAACTACACTCATATTCACAACGGTATAAAACGGAAATGTATGGATGGAAAAATTATCTGTTTCTTGCATCTTGACCGGAAGAAACTCAATGACAATCGACTATATTATTAGATCCATAGCTATAATATATAATATAGCCTTATGCCTGCAAACACAGCCACATATCCCCATGTTAAAAGGCGCTGGCCTTTCAACAGTAACAGTAAACAGCGCCATCTGGCACTGAAAGTGTTAATATGCGTCTTTGTTTACGGTTTGATTATCACTGATACAAAGTAAAATAGTGCAGTGCAATAAAATAGTTAGTAAAATAGAATAAAATAATGCAATAGTGCATTGCAATAAAATAGTTACCATCGTATTTTTTCGGGAGGCCGGTAAGGAGTGCATTACAGTAGTCGAGTCGGCTTGAGATAAAGGCATGTATCTGGTTTTCAGCTTCCTTTTGATTTATAAATGGCCGTACTTTAGCTATGTTTCTAAGGTGGAAGAATTATGTTTTTGTCAACTTGTTGATTGTGATTTAAGACTTAGGTCTGAGTCTACCATAACACCAATACTTAACTCACTCAAATACAGTTAGCAGCTGGATAGACTACAGATGGAAATTAGCTTCTGCTAAATCTGGTGCAAACATATTTTCATGTAACAATGATTAATTGTCCACATTTTTATTTAATTTTTTTAAATAGATTCTGGGCTTTTCAGAAAACTTTCGGGGCTTGAGCCCAAGTAGTCACCCCTTAGCCCCGCCCCTGCCCTTCACCCCCACCCAGCACTCCCTCATCACACCATCTAATGTGTCTTGTAGTTTAACCCCTTCACCCCCACCCAGCACTCCCTCATCACACCACCCCAGCTCCCACCTGCTGGGACCGATAACCTCAACATCGTTGATGGATATTAACCATTGTGTGGCGTTTTTTTGTTTACTCACCCAAATTTGTCTGGTGGGATTTTAAAACAATGAAGCCATGACAAAGAAAGGTCAAACTAATTCAGTTGGCATCACATGTTCTCCAATCAATGAGTAATCGTGTTTAATAATTGTGATTTGAAAAAAAAGTATAATAATATATGTTCTGTTTCGTATTAGCTCTCGCTCGGCATCACTAGTCTGCACTATCTCGCATATGTGCACGCGCACTGAATAAAGACCACAAATGTACCTTTAATCCCAATATTCGTCTGACCACACCCCTATCAGCTTACCCATATAAGCAGGGGTGGGGCCACCCACTCGCCTCCTTCTCGCTTTCACCACAAGGAAGAAGTGCCTCGGTAGATCCCCACACTTGACACCATGCTGGAAGAAAGAATTAGGAGCAGCTTTGGGAAACAAGGATACGTTGACATCATATCTTTATTTTCTCTCTCACTATTTTCGAGAAAATACGGCGATATTGTCTTCGTACTGGAGTGTCTGGAAGATGATGATCATTCTAAAAATCCTCCACCGGTTTTCGTATTGGGAGTTCGTGCCGCTACATGCTTTTCCAACTGCAGTCCTTGCTGTGTGCTGGTTGCGGTAAAGGCACAGCTGGGCTGTAGGACGTGCCGCTGTTGTGAGACGCGGTGGGTTCCTGGTTCTGGTGAGTTATGTTTGCTGGCAGGCTTCACTTGTCTGTTAGTGCTATGGGGGCTACTTGACAATGTTTATGAAAACCGGCCCCAGGCTAGGGTCCTTTGTTCAGTCTCCTAGACGACAGAAGACCTTGGTCTGAAGCCATTTTAGTTTAACTAGTGGGCCGCGACCATTAACACTGGTGATCCCTGTGTTTTCTGGACGAGTGGATATCTCTCTGTCCCGTGTTAAGCCCCTTCTTTCATATCCAAATGAGAGTATTCCTTCACGAGGAGATATGTGCATGGATGTTCGATAGCGGAAGATCCATGTTCAAGTCAGCTACATAAGCCAGTTTGGTATTGTGCTGATTCCGTCGGGTGTTGGTAAAATCACTGTTGTAAAGCTGTGTTGACATCTTGTTTCTCTTTTCTCTTAAAAAGTGAGGAGGGTTTCAGAACGGCGGCCTGTCTGGGTGAGTGTTATGTCATTGTGTACAAAGTTCAGGTGATAGCTGCTTAGCTTACGGTTAGCCAGTCAGCGTTTAGCTGCGGTGTTAGCCTGCTGGGATCACTGCGTGGCCTACAGAGGTGGGCCTACTGTTAGCCAGTCAGCTGTTAGCTGCGGCGCTAGCCGGTTGTGATCACTAGGAAACGTTAGCTTGCTGCTATCGGACAAGGCCAGCGCGGGGTAGCTCCGGCTCCTCGCGCGCCGCCGCGCGCTTCCCTCTGGTCGCGTGCGCCGTTCGCTCGCCGTCTCGCGAGCAGGGGCGGTAGCGACCAACGGTTGGGGCGACCGTTAGCTTAATGCTACTCTGTTGAACGTGCTTTGATTATAACATGTTTTACACTCTTGACTACGACGTCATCTTTGACAGGGGATGTTCGTCGACCCTGCCCTGAGCCTGGACGGGGATTGCGTCAACAAAGAGGACTGTAGCGACTGGTTGGAGCGATGACGCTGCCCAGTTCGAGCAACACAGGATCGGCTGTGTTGTCTACGGGGTCTTGAGTCTGCACTTCGCTGATCTACGTTCCAGGTAGGACAAGGTTTGACCAGACCTTATAACACGTCTTCTGGTTTTACTTTTCTAAATGTTTTGTGAATAACGATGTTTTCCCAAAACGTGTTGCTGCAATGCATTTAGGATACGACGCGAGTTATGTGTGAACTGTTTTGTCACTGGCAGTTAGCTTCTCCGTGCAAATCGGGTTGTTGTTACAGATGTGAAAATGATCTGGTTGTTGTGTGAGAAACATCATGTGTGTTTATATGTACCGTGTACTCACAACTAAGGTAACTAACCTATGAAGCTATGCTTAGTGACAAGTGAGTAAAAGAATGTTCTTTTCTCAGCCTGTGATGACAATGAACAGTGTGTTCACATATTAACAGGTTTTCCTGTTTTAACTGGCCGTATTAAGGGTAAAATAAGAGGATTGTGTTTCCCCCCGGTTCCCTGGGGACTTTTTCATCCTCCTATCAGACATGTTGTGCACTACATTGTGTCTTTTGTGTGGTAGGGATGCGATGTAACCCTTAGCTTGATTGCTGAGGTTGTGCTAAAACTGCTGGAGAAACTTTATTTTCCTAAAAGAAAAAATTGTTTGGTCGCTGTCGTGTGTGCTTAGCAAGGCCTGTGGCCGATACTAATCGAGAATTATGTATTCTCTCATTATGAAAAACGGCGTTCCTCTGTAGAGTGTTTTTGCCATTTTTTGTAGGTGATGATGGGTTGTGTGTGTCATGTGACCTACAACTGGGTTGGACTGGCCACAGAAGCACATGTGTATGTTGGACCGGGGCTCTTAGAGAGCCCTCTCTATTCTGTGTTTTTTTCCTTAGTAAAAATCAGATAGCAGGTTGGCTCATGCGCTGTGTGGAGCTGTCAAACGCTTCATAGAGCTGACTATGACTGTGTCATATTCTCTTTTTGTCATTACATCGTATCATGGGTGTGGGGTCGTAAAGGGGTGAACTGGTAACCTTTCCTCTCCCCCTTGTTTCTGTCGGTCAGGGGTACACCCCCTGTCCTTCAAGGTTCCTGTCACGTTGCGGTTCGGCACGTTACGGGGGGGGGGGCGGGAGTTTCCTGGTCCCACAGCCTGGAATATTGGGTGTGTGCACAGCAGAAATTCCCCCGCCATAGAGTACGTCACCGTGCGCGTCTCTGTTGGTAGGACTTCCGTGTGCTGTTCAGGTCCATGTGATGGATCTGTTTCGGGGGGGTGGTCAGGGCTCCTCCTCACCAAGCGCCTATTCGGGCATTCTGTGAGTTCGGACTCCTCCTTTCCATGTGAGGGAGCCTCCATCAGAGTACAGAGCCTTCCTCCTCAGATTGTTAAAGTGAGTGGACCCTCTAGAAGGTGTCCTATTCTATTGTGTATGTATTCGATTCAATTCGATTATTGAGTGTGTATGGGTTCAGTGCCTTTTCCCCGGAGAGCCCTAAAACCAATTTTTTACATGGCTCAAGGTGCAATATATTCTTTTCAATCTGTACAGCTCGCGTGGGAAGTCTCTCTGGGGATCCCCGTCTCCTTCCTATGGGAGGGTGGTGGGATGTAAAAATGTGAAATTTTTTTACCCCCGGCTGTGTAGACTGGGATACATACTGTTGGTGCTTCCTTCTTTTCTATCAAAAAGTGTTGGAGTTAGGAAGTGTCACACCCCTCTTGTCGTTCCCCTGGGCGCCTTGGGGATTCAATGACAGGTTTAAATAGCCTGTTCATTGATGGGGGTGTGTCCCGACGCACGTATAGTGCTAGCTCGCTGTAAACAGGCGACTGACTGGCACGCCTTGGTTGCTTGAGGTTAAAACAGCGTTTTTATAAAGCAACTGAGATGGGGGTTTTTCCTCTTCCGACGACCACATCCCACGACCTGGGTTGGTTATCGACGGATTCTCGTTCATGTCGGGGGGATGATGACGGAATGGATCTGAACATATGTAGAGGGGTCTCACGCCCTTGGGGTGGGCCACCAGGCGCGGTTCGCCCGAACGTCTGGGTGGCGCCTTCTTTTCATGTTAAGATCGACACGCATATCTCCCCTTTCTCCTGGAGTAGGCATGTCGGCGTGGTTAGGGCACGCGACTGGTTCTGGTCACGCTGGTCCGGATCAGTTGAACCCGTTGTCCGCCGGGGATGCAGATATGCTGTTCTGGTACCCTGAGGGACTTGGGCTTTTTTCAGGGGGAAAAATGCCAGGTCGGTCCGGGTGTCACAGGGTTAAGCGCTATGGAGACCCTGGTTGGGTACGTTTTTACTCAGCACTGTCGTAATGGCTTACGGCCATGCCATCCTGTACACGCTCGATCTCGTCGGATCTCGGCCGCTACACAGGTTGGTCCTGGTTAGTACTTGGTTGGGAGACCGCCTGGGAATACCAAGTACGGTGTGCTTAGGGGCTGGTTCTCCATTCTTTTTCGCTCCTCTCTCACGCATGGCGAAGAGGGGCCTGTGGGGGTGGTCTTTGACCTCCTCTGATGACCCTGTGCTTCCCGTACCGCCAGGCCCGGTCCGAAGTAATGTTTCGTCGACCCGTAGGCCTGGGTTAACCCTTTTTTGAAAACTGAAACACTTGTACTGCGGTATAGCCGGTGTATACCCGCAGGTGTGTTTTGGAGTTTTTACTTGAGGGGTTATAGGAACAACCACCGCATTGGGTAACACCAAGGTGGTTGATTCCCTGGTGTGTTGGAGCAGTGTCAACTCCCGGGTTCACCGTTTGAGGGTGCCCCTGCACGTTCATGACGTCTGCCAATCGTGTCAGCCTTCTCTGCCTCGACCCCTCTGGGTGGGGTTTTTTAAATGGAGGCTTGGTCATGCAACACCGCCAGCTTACGCTCCATCCGCCGGGGCGGCTGTGTTCAGCTGTCCCCTCTGGCGCCTGTCTCGTCCGCAGTCTCCAGGCTAGGGTTAATAGCCTGTTGCCTGGTTTTTCCCCGGTGCGCTGCCTGCTTCCGTTGGTTAACCTTTTTTGTGTGCTTACGGCCATGCTGACTGCCTGTTGCAGGGTCAGTGTGCCAGGCGGTGTACTATTGGGGGGACGGGGCCCGCTCGGCTGAGGGGCCTTTGTCCGAATACGCTGGCGATGTGGGGGGCGGGGCACTACGTGCCCACCTGGTGGGGTCTTGATGCTGGCATCATGGACTTCTCCGGGCCCCCATTCCAGGGAGTCCAGTCCTTTTGGTGGGTCTGGGTCTTCCTTCGCGCTCCGCTGCTACGGCCTTGCCACGGGGTTGGGTTTGCCCTTGACCCTGTGATTCTGGGGGCAGTAACGAGGTTGTTCCTCCGTTCGTTCCCGGGTGGCATGCGGGTTGTGCGTGTGTGTAGTTGTGGGGTCAAGCCACGGTCTGCTCACCCTGTGCGTTGAGTTGCTTGAGTGCCTCTTCGCACGGTCGGGTCCGTCGCCCTCCCGTGAAGCCCCTAATAGGGGGGGTGCCCTCCATTAGGGTGGGTCGGGGGGGCTCGGCCCTCCCTGTTCTGATGGTTGTGGGGGGCTGTCAGTGGGGTGTATTTGTCGGCCGTTGGCTCTCGCTCGGCCTCCCTTGTGCAGACTAGTGATGCCGAGCGAGAGCTAATACGAAACAGAACGTTAGGTTATGACTATAACCAAGTTCTGTTAGTATAGCGACGCTCGGCATCCGACGCCGCTGCAGCCTTTGACCTCGCCTTGTGGCGAAAGCTTGGGAAGGAGGCGAGTGGGTGGCCCCACCCCTGTTTATATGGGTAAGCTGATAGGGGTGTGGTCAGACGAATATTGGGATTAAAGGTACATTTGTGGTCTTTATTCAGTGCGCGTGCACATATGCGAGATTAGTGCAGACTAGTGATGCCGAGCGTCGCTATACTAACAGAACTTGGTTATAGTCATAACCTAACGTTAAAGCTAGAGGTTCTATGTAGGATTGCTAGTAACTGTCTAACTGCATATATAACTGTTTCCAATAGAGGGCGCTCTAGGCGGAGCCACTCATGATACCACCAGGTGGCGAGTATAAATAGAGATGTCTCCTCCCCCTCTGCCTCTTTCACCACCAGCCTCAGTGAGAGGAGAACTCATGTGCTGCTGCTCATACCATGTGAATGAATAAACCACACAGTTTAAAGGCTAAAGATAGAAACCATGCCTCTTGACCACATTATTGTCGCCCCATAGCCAGATTCTGTCAACAATATAAATTACAATATACTGTAACAATCACAGTACAGGTGTAGTCTGTGAGAAGTAGCAGCCGAAACAATGATAAAGTAGCACCAAGTTATGATACTAGTCTCAGTATAATAATCACAGTACAGGTGTAGTGTGTGCAAGTGGCAGCAGAGACACAATAATAGAACATGGTAATAACACAAAATTGTACTACAATAGTCACAGTGTTATGTCTTAGTACAGTGAGCGAGTAGTGGGCAAACAGGCAGCAGGCAGTCAGTGTTATTTGTTCATGTTACTGCCTGGGGGAAACACTGTCCGGGAGCCTGCTGGTCCGGGCCCTGATACTCCAGTACCATTTACCAGACGGCATCAGCTGAAACAGTCCACGGTTGTGGTGGTTAGGATCTGACACACCATCTGTTGTATATGTCCTATACCCATACTACTACCTAGAAGAAGTCTTTATTTGTCATGCAGATGAACACACACATGCGAGATGGCGACACACAGGGTCACAGATGAAATGCCTCTCTGCACTTGACCCATCTCGTCGTCCTTCCCCCCAAGAGCAGCTGGGAGCAGACAAGGGCTGCAGCGTGGGGCCGCGCCCCGGGGACCAATCCAAGTGCTCGGGTCCGATCTGTTCTGCATGTTTTTCCATTGGGTTTATCTCTTTTTCTGGAGGGGAAACCCTTGCGAGCACAGGGGGAGAACATGCAAACTCCACACAGAAAGGCCCGGGAGATATCCCACCTGGGTACCTGGCAACCCGGCAACCTGGTCCCAAAGCGGGAATTGAACCCATGACCTTCTTGCTGTGAGGCCACCTACTGTACAGTCACCTACTATTGCATATGTCTATACAATGCACTCAGAGTGTAGTACTCAAGCTCGGCACTGCTAGACGAACAATACCACTTACTCTTAGCCACCAGAGGTGTACCCCTCCTGCTGACTTGTTGTTCACAATTTGTCGCTTTGGATAAAAGTTAAATAAAAAGTTAAGCTAATTTACTAAATGTAAATGTCCTGGATGGAGGGAAGCTAACATCCACTGGTGCTCTGGTCCATTGATGCTGGCAAGCACAGGACTCACGGTTCCGAACACCCAAGGAGAGAAAGTGAAAGGCCTTGCGAGCATGATTGACACCACACCACACCAGTAATACAAGCTCCCTGTCTCTCTGCTGGTGTTACTTACACACGTGTCCCCCACCCTCAATACTGAAACAGAGGGCTTATGAGAAACTATAGTTCTGCCTTCTGAAAGTTTGACTTTCTCCAGATATCATTACCTCACCCATCTCTTCTATGTGTTAGATTGCTGGTTACCCAGCCATATATTTGTGATTATTGTATTGTAAATGAGAGCTATCTTATTGTGTATACTGCTAAATTAATGCATTCTGCCACTTTGCACTCTAAAAACGTATCCCTTCACCTTAGTCTTTTAATTCATTATGCCACTTTACACTCATTACATCCACACATCCACACATTGAGTCATTATTGCATTGTAAATGAGATATATTTTATTGTTATGTTTTATTACCTGGAATGTTTTTAAACATTTTCTTATTATCTGCACTACTTTTATTTTTAAGGAAATTCTATTTTATGCACATTTTATGTCTATTTCTACTGCTGCAAAGCACTTTGGGCTGCAATACTTGTATGAAAGGTGCTATACAAATAAAGTGTATTATTATTATTTGTATTGTTATTAGGGGTGGAACAATACGCATTCGAACCATACACCGTTCGGCACGACCTCCACGGTTCGGGGCGTCTGTGTATTGTATGGTTCAGGCCGGATGCGCAAAAATAAATAAAAACTTCATTCGGCACGGAGGCGAGAGAGGTGCCGCACTGGCTGCAGCAGGTGCTAGTCAGTTTGTGGAAATGGCAAGCGAAATATAAATCAATCGGCATTATGACTTTAAAAACATAGCCAAAACATATGCCATATACAGACAACAATCGGAAATACAAATACGTGGCACAAGACAACAGCAGTACTCTCAAGGTTCTAAACCAAGTCACCTATTAGCCATGCGATTAAGAATTAATGCAAAATTTGCAGATATAACTACCATTAGAGCACAACAAGTACTAGTTACAGACCCTGAAAAAATAAACGCGACATTCAAAGAATTCTACTCCAACTTATATAAATCAGAAACGACCTTCGATCAAAACAAAATGGACACATATCTTAATCAAATTAATCTCCCTAAACTTTCAGAGGATGACGCTAAACAGTTAGAAACACCGATCACACTAGAAGAACTCAAGAAGGCCATATCCGAAATGCAAAGTGGTAAGGCTCCTGGAAGAGACGGTATCCCACCAGAAATGTACCTCTCTTGTTGGGACATAATTGGACCCCTATTACTAAATATGATTTTATACTCAGTCAAGGAGGGGAACTTCCATAAGAACGACAATATTGCACTCATAACAGTCCTCCTTAAAAAAGACAAAGACCCCACCGAGTGCGGGAGTTACAGACCCTTAAGCCTCCTCGGAACCGATATCAAACTGTACTCTAAGGTATTAGCCATCAGATTACAAAAGCATATGACGTCTTTAGTTCATCCGGACCAAACTGGCTTCATAAGAGGCCGCTTGATCACTGATAACACAAGACGATTACTGCACGTACTAGATGCCGACAAGGATGACACCATACCTAAGGCGATGTTGTCCCTGGATGCAATGAAAGCTTTTGACAGGCTGGAATGGTCGTATCTATGGGCAGTATTAGAGAGGATGGGGTTAGGTAAAGGTTTCATTGATATGATTAAAGTAGTATACAAAGATCATGATATACAACAGGTATAATCACAAACCGGAATCTTTCCGGTATCACGCTCAGCTAGACAGGGTTGCCCTCTTAGTCCCGGACTATTCGATCTATCATTAGAACCTTTAGCACAATATATAAGACAATCCCAATCCATAGAACCAATCGTAATCAAGGGCACACAACATAAAATTAGTTTATATGGGGACGACGTAATACTGTTCATACAAAACCCCAACACCACATTGCCTCATCTGCTCAAGTTGATTGAGAACTTTGGAGATTTATCGGGATTTAAGATAAATTGGCCGAAGTCGGCTTTCCTTCCACTTAACGGCCCTGCAAAAAAATATATAACCCTCCCAGCAGAGATACCTATGGTAAAACACTTTAGATGTTTGGGAGTGGAAATATTCCCCACCATAAGACAAACGGTGAAGCACAATTACACAAAAATCCAAAA
Organism: Notolepis coatsorum; assembly: GCF_963971535.1. Taxonomy (NCBI): domain Eukaryota; kingdom Metazoa; phylum Chordata; class Actinopteri; order Aulopiformes; family Paralepididae; genus Notolepis; species Notolepis coatsorum. The sequence goes on along the minus strand of NC_140175.1, from coordinate 60,562,633 downwards.
CAAAATCAATACAGGCACGGATATCAATAGTTAAGATGGACGTACTACCTAGAATCAACTTCTTCAGCTCAATGGTACCGTTACCCCCTCCAGAGGGATACTGGAAAAAATTACACTCTTACAATTTATTTGGAATAACAAACCACCATGTATAAAAAGATCCACCGCACAGAGAAATAAAGCAGACGGTGGTATGGCATTTCCAGATTTTTCCACTATTTTAAGGCGTACACTTTAAGACCATTGACAACATGTTAGATGTTAGAGGCAGAACTAGCTTAACGCGCTGTTTGGGCGTAGAGAGAGCATACGTCAGTGGCCAATCAGATCGCAGAACCCCAACGCGGAACTGCAAGTTTGTTGGTAAAAGACTACACCCGGCCAGGGGACCTGAATACGGGGACAGAGGCCCGGTGAGGGGGGTTGGACACGGGGACAAAGGCCCAACGAGGGTGGGTGGGGACGGGAACAGAGGGCCGGTTAGGGGACTTAAGGGGTTAGGGTAACAGACCTGGAGCCGGACTCCGGACGGAGGACCCTCCAGGCGCAGGACTCGGGACCGGGAGCCGGAACGGAGGTGCGAAGGCGACAACGCCGGAGTAGGACCCCGGATGGGGACCACTCCAGGTTCAGACCTCGGAACCGGGCGCAGGACCCCGGACGGGGGTTTCTTCCGGCGTAGACCTCGATGCGGACCCCGACGTATACTATGGCGCAGACCACGGCGTAGACCACGGCGCAGGCCACGGCGTAGGGCTGGACCAGACGAGGAGCCAGGACCAGTCGAGGAGCCAGGACCAGTCGAGAAGCCAGGACCAGTCGAGGAGCCGGAACCGGACGTTGCAGCCGGACCAGGCGTAGAGGCTGGGCTGGACGTGGAGACCGGGCCGGACTTAGCGTAGAGGCGTGGCGTAAGAGCCGGAGAAGGAACAGTGACAGCCGGGGCTACACTAGCAGGAACCAGGCTGGCAGTGAAGGCTAGGTTAGCTGCCTGTGCAGTGCTAGGTGCCGGCACTGTGCTAACTGCAAGAGCTACGCTAGCCAGGGCTAAGGGAGTAGCAACCGGAACTACACTAGTGGCAGGGGCCAAACTAGCTGTAGGGGCGACACTAGCTGTCTGGGTTGTGTTAGCTGCGGGGCCCATGTTAGTTGAATTTCTGCTAGCTGCAGGGGCTATGCTAGCCGGAGCTAAGGGAGTAGCTACCGGGGCTTCACTAGTGGCAGGGGCCACACTAGCAGTAGGAGCTACGCTAGCTGTCTGAGTTGTGCCAGTCTTTAGACTTGCTAGCCTTCTGTAACTTGCTAGCTGCAAGTGCTACGCTGGCTATAGGACCTGAACCAGCAGTAGAGGAAGCTAGGGGAATAACAGCTGGAGCTACGCTGGCGATAGGGTCCTGGTTAGCTGCATAAGCTAAGCTAGCTGTCGGGGATAAACTAGCAGCTCCTGTCATAATAGCCTTATTTGACTTGCTAGCCTTCTGAGGCTTTCTAGCTGTACATGCTACGCTAGCCATAGGAACAGTACTAGCAATAAGAGCCTTACTAGTAATAGAGGGTGGAGCAGGAAAAAACCTCTCCATAAGGCCTGCGACCTGGCCGGCCAAAACCCTCATCCCCGGCTCCTGGTCCAGACTCTCATCCGCGACGGATTGGATCAGCTTCAGCAGGAAGACCCATTTATCTGGGGTGTAGGTTGCAATATCCCCATGCACCATGCCAACCACGATGCTCAATGTCTCTGCTGGGTTCTTGGTTGGTGGCGTCATTCTGTTACGATGGGTGGCGAGGGAAGGTGAGGAGAACCCAATATGTGGAAGAATGATAACGAGCGAGAGGAGGCAGAGACGAAGGAGTTGGATATAGTGAAGGGTATTCACTGAGAGCCGGTACACAAAAGCACGTTACAAAAGAACAAACAAAAGCGAACTTTAAAACACAGAAAAACAAACCTCAGCAGAGCTGGAAAACAGGACTAGAGTAGACAGGAACGAACTCACGGGTAAATACAGGGTAAACGGCAGACAGGGAGCTTCACAAAATGATAACAGAGACACTGTTATGGTTTGTAAGCAACCCCAACAGCACGACACAGACAGGTAGTTCAGAGTTAACCAAAAACGAAGGGCGTATTTATTTTCACAAACATAAATGTGCGACAATTATGTTACTCCATTTGAGGGGAATGTCCTTTAGCAAAGTTGGGCTCTGCGGCTCTGCCTTTAGCAGAGGTGACTCTGCGGCTCTGCAGCTCTGCCCTTAGCAAGATTGACTCTGCGGCTCTGCGGCTCTGCAGCTCTGCAACACTGCAGCTTTATGCTATCCCACTCAAGGGGGAAAAAGAAACGTAGAATGTCATTAGTCCCAAACGTAGAAAATACGAGGCAGAGTCTAGTAACAAAACAATTCAACAATTCTTCAGTGTTTAAGGAAACGGACGAAGGCAGTGAGTCCAGGACAAAAAACGAGGATATAAGTTCATAGAAAAATAGTCTTCCAAAAGACTCACCAGGAGCAAGGTCGAAGTGGAAAATGAGGCACGGGTCCACGGTGAGGCAGAGAGAGAAAACAGCAACAACCTCCGAGGGACGGCGGAGAAGCGAAACGTCTCGCACTGGAGAAACACGAGAGGGAACAGCAGTAGAGTTGATGGTGACAAAACGACCCGACAATGAATGTTCTGCAAACCGTGTATAAGAGTCCTCCCGACGAGCTGATTGGAAACTCCTCTCAGGTGCGTGATGGTAATTGACGCTGAGAAGCGTGCAGTGCTGGGCCAGCCCTCACAGACACGACAGGATACCGGGGTAGAACGGAGACAATGACGCCACAAAGAAGTCAGGGAACTCACAGGCATATATACAGACACTGATTGGCACAGGAGGGTAATTGGTAATTACTAATTCGACACAGCTGGGAAGAACAGAGTGAAACAGAAACATTACAGGTTGAAATATAAATACACACAAGATAACAACACTAAACCAGATCACAACCAACACAGACAGGGGAGAAATTAGGCCAGGGAGGGGAGAGCCAGAGACTACATGAACAAGGACATAACATTAATCATATTTAGCCATAAATATATAATAGCGTGCAGAATCTGAAGGTGCTCGCCAGAGGGCAGCAGAAGGCCACTGTTCACATTGTTCCCACTGTCTGTCTGGGATCATGACAAATACTTTACTGGAAACACAATACTTAACTGGAAGATCTTCTGAGAACAATGCTCATGTAGCCACCTGAATATGTCTGGTTATTATTCAGGGTGGCTAACGTTAATCTTTTGCATTTCCTGTGTTCACGAGGACGTTGTAACCAGTTGACCGCTCTTGATCATACCTACCCGGACATGGACACTTAACGTGCGGTTCTCTTTGATCACCCCTCCCCGACATTGACTATTAACTTGCTGCTCTTTGATTCTCCTTCTTCAAAACATTGGCGTTTCATAGCGAGACAGGACTACAGGTGCCGGCAGGGGGCGGTGGTGGTCGCTGGGCAGGAAGGACATCAGGCGAGGAAGAATGAGTTCAACGCCAAGTGCAGCAGAGAGGAACTTCCTCTTTGGCGTTCTACACAGAGGAGGAAGGACGTCTACAACGAGAGCACCAGCGAGCGAGCGTGCGAGGAACAGACTCAGCTACAAAACGGGTTATCCCAGAAATACATGCGGTAGTTGAGCGTTTGATTAATGCGCCAGATAAACTCAGTTCCACAACGGGTTATCCTAGAAATATCTGCGGTAGCTTAGCGTTTGGTTCATGTGCCAGAGACCTTGCGTTAGCTGTGTATAGGCGTCATAGCAGGAGGGTTCAACACGACCCACAGTTTAGCTGTGTTTAGGCGAGTACCACAGTTTAGCATGCGCGCCGGCCCACCTCTTCAGCCCAGCAGAGGATGCCACTACACTGCACGCTTCTCCAGCCTCTCCAAGCCGTTGCCCAGCATCACCTGCCCCAGCGTCTACTCCGCCCTGCTGGCTGTTATCGCGGGATCTCCGTCTGCCATCTTAGCATCCGGACTAGTGGTGCTGAGGTTGGGCCCGTCATCTTGGATAAGTATCAGCGGTGCTCTGAGTGTTGAAACGTGTTCGGTAGACAGTCCACTGTGGGGAGCAGGCTCTGTAAGAGTGAAGATAAACAGTGCTTTGAGCGTCCATCTGGAGAGCAGTGTATAGGGGCGCCCCAACCATTTCAAGCCGGCATTAGATAGGACTTTATTTGCTAAATGTGGGCCCACTGTTAATTTTTTTTGAGTGTAATAATATGTGTGTTCTTTTATAAAATTCCCATTCAGTAACCCCTTTATCCCTTCCCTCTTCCTCCCCTCTCTCCCCACCTATGGAGTAGCGGAACAATATATATAAACCCTTGAAGGGAAGGTGTTGTTACTGTGTCTAGCCCAGTGTGGGAAGCACTTTAGGCTGTGTTACAGAGCGAGAGCACTAGGTGCCCAGGGCGTAAATAACTTGAATCAGACTGTAATTAATTGTAACTCGAATCAGACTTGACTAAAGGACACTGAATGGGAGCACTGTGTGTGTCTGTTACTGAGTCTGTTGTCTTAACCCTTTTCTGCCCGGGTAATGCTCATTATTATTTAACCCTTTCCCCACCCCTGCCTATAGTTCATTGTTAAAGGTCTCTACAGGTCATTAAGGAAGGGTACTGCTTTGGGGAGCGAAAACATTATCCATCTTACTGCCATCAGGTGTGGGAGGGTTCAGGAAGTATTGGGGGAAGTGGGGGTGTGTGGGGAGCTACTGCTGATCGCCCTGGAGGGCAAGAAGGACCAGCGTACCATCCCTAGGTCAGTGAATCCTAGGCCCCATCCGCTCCTGCTGCTCGACCTCCACTTCGACATTCCTGGCCTACAGTCGGGGATCCAGCTAGACTCAGCTCTGCTGAGTCCCGGTACCAGGTGGCCGTGTACAACCACTCCCATAAAGCAGGGATAATCCACCCTGCTACACTCATTTTGGAAAGGGAACACAACTCTGCTCTATTGGATTGGCTTTAGTTTCTTATTTGATTGATTATTATTAGTGCTGTCAGGCGATTAAAATTTGTAATCTAATTAATTACAGGTTTTGTAATTAATTAATCTAATTAATCGCATTTTAATCGCATATTTATATTTCATATTCATATAAATATTTAAAATTCAAGGACATTACATTATTGTAGCAGGTGACTGATCAATTAAATACACCAAGAAGAATGCTTTAGAAATCAATTTTATTAAATAAATAAAATAAATAAAATGAAAACATACCTCTCAATAAGGTAACATTTGTTGCTGATACAGCTAACAGTTTACACTAAGCTACAGTATCCTCAAATCAGGGTCTACTGCAGGGTCTACTGCAGGATCTAGTGCAGGGTCTACTACAGGGTCTACTGTATGCATGACATCTATTCCTCAGCTTGTTTACATTGTCTGAGTGTAAGGCTGCCCTCTTCTTTTGGACTATGTGACCTGCAAGTGAAGAATGCTTTAGAAATCAATTCTATTAAATTGAATAAATAAATAAATAAAATGAATGAAAACATACCTCTCAATAAGGTAACATTTGTTGCCGATACAGCCAATAACAGTTTACACTAAGCTACAGTATCCTCAAAAATCAGGGTCTAGTGCAGGGTTTACTACAGGGTCTACTGTATGCATGACATCTATTCCTTGAGCCAATTGCTAAGACAAACAAGCTTCAGCTTGTTTACATTGTCTGTGTGTAAGGCTGCCCTCTTCTTTTGGACTATGTGACCTGCAAGTGAAGAATGCTTTAGAAATCAATTTTATTAAATTGAATAAAATAAAATGAATGAAAACATACCTCTCAATAAGGTAACATTTGTTGCTGATACAGCCAATAACAGTTTACACTAAGCTACAGTATCCTCAAAAATCAAAACAGCCCACAGCAAGCGAGTGTCTGGGGGCATGACTACAGGGTCTAGTACAGTGTCTACTACAGTGTCTGGGGGCATGACTACAGGGTCTAGTACAGTGTCTACTACAGTGTCTGGGGGCATGACTACAGGGTCTAGTACAGTGTCTACTACAGTGTCTGGGGGCATGACTACAGTGTCGGGGGTCTTTATCCATGGAATAATCAAAGTATACAAAGCATAATCCGTGCCTGGGAAGGCGGGCTGTCGTCGGCAGAATAATCCGGTATACAGGTCCACTCGCTCGTCGGCTCTGGGGCTCCTCGGGTGCAGCTTCACGTGGGGTCAACCACCCTGGATAAGCAGCCAGTTCTCTGCCCGAAACGATGGGGTACTGACTACGGTAGTATTCTCACCGCACGAAGCACTATATATTAACAGACTATTATTAGCTTAATAGACTACGTCCAACTCGACGATATAGTGCCAAATATGACTATTCAAATATTAATATACTGACTACAGGGTCTAGTACAGTGTCTACTACAGTGTCTGGGGGCATGACTACAGGGTCTACTACAGTGTCTGGGGGCATGACTACAGGGTCTAGTACAGTGTCTGGGGGCATGACTACAGGGTCTAGTACAGTGTCTGGGGGCATGACTACAGGGTCTAGGGGCATGACTACAGGGTCTAGTACAGTGTCTACTACAGTGTCTGGGGGCATGACTACAGGGTCTAGTACAGTGTCTACTACAGTGTCTGGGGGCATGACTACAGGGTCTAGTACAGTGTCTACTACAGTGTCTGGGGGCATGACTACAGGGTCTAGTACAGTGTCTACTACAGTGTCTGGGGGCATGACTACAGGGTCTAGTACAGTGTCTGGGGGCATGACTACAGGGTCTACTACAGTGTCTGGGGGCATGACTACAGGGTCTAGTACAGTGTCTGGGGGCATGACTACAGGGTCTAGTACAGTGTCTGGGGGCATGACTACAGGGTCTAGTACAGTGTCTGGGGGCATGACTACAGGGTCTAGTACAGTGTCTGGGGGCATGACTACAGGGTCTAGTACAGTGTCTGGGGGCATGACTACAGGGTCTACTACAGTGTCTGGGGGCATGACTACAGTGTCTACTACAGTGTCTGGGGGCATGACTACAGTGTCTACTACAGTGTCTGGGGGCATGACTACAGTGTCTACTACAGTGTCTGGGGGCATGACTACAGGGTCTAGTACAGTGTCTGGGGGCATGGTCTACTACAGTGTCTGGGGGCATGACTACAGGGTCTGGGGGCATGACTACAGGGTCTAGTACAGTGTCTGGGGGCATGGTCTACTACAGTGTCTGGGGGCATGACTACAGGGTCTACTACAGTGTCTGGGGGCATGACTACAGGGTCTAGTACAGTGTCTGGGGGCATGGTCTACTACAGTGTCTGGGGGCATGACTACAGGGTCTGGGGGCATGACTACAGGGTCTAGTACAGTGTCTGGGGGCATGACTACAGGGTCTAGTACAGTGTCTGGGGGCATGGTCTACTACAGTGTCTGGGGGCATGACTACAGGGTCTACTACAGTGTCTGGGGGCATGACTACAGGGTCTACTACAGTGTCTGGGGGCATGACTACAGGGTCTACTACAGTTTCTGGGGGCATGACTACAGGGTCTACTACAGGGTCTGGGGCATGACTGCAGGGTCTAGTGCAGGGTCTAGTGCAGGGTCTACTGTATGCATGACAAATCTATTCCTTGAGCCAATTGCTAAGACAAACAAGCTTGTTTACATTGTCTGAGAGTAAGGCTGCCCTCTTCTTTTGGACTATGTGACCTGCAAGTGAAAATAGCCTCTCACATGGCACAGAGGTAGCAGGAGTAGCCAGATATTTGCGAGCAAGAGGAGACAGCTGTCCATAGGCTTTTGCGTGAGCTGCCCACCACTCCAGTGGACAGTCATTCATTCCGATGCTGGGCTCAGCTTTGTAGAGGTCTAATTGTCCTGACAGTACCCTGACTTCATCTGAATCAGAGTCTGAAGACAGCAGGAGGAGGGTCCTCTTCGCTGGTGGCTCGTCCTCTGTGGCTTGTGGAGCAGCTTTGTCTGCTTCTGGTCCTGGCAGCATCTCTTTAAGCCAGGTCCACACCTAATAAGAGGGACAATTAATTAGTTGCATAGGACTTTTCATGACAGCCTAAGGACTTAACACTGGTCTTCTCATTCACACACACACCTCATCCCTCTCGTCCTTTGGTACGCTCTTCAAGTCCTTGAATCGCGGGTCGAGGGCTGTAGCCAGCTTCAGCCATCTGTTGTTGAGGGTCGCTTTGCGTGCGTCCAGGTCCTTCGTGAAGCTGGCCTTGAACTTTACCATGTAGCCCGGATCCTCCTCGTTGAGGTCCATGATGCGGTTTAGGTGGCAGAGTGCGGGGAGCACCACAGAGCATGAGACGTAGGTTTCCCCTCCAAGGAGCTCAGTCACATACCTGCAGTGAAACAAGAGAGCGAGAGAGAAAGAGGTGAAGGTGTGTGTATGAGAGGGAGATAGGTGTGTGTATGGGGGAGAGAGGGGGGGTGAGGTGTGTGTATGGGAGAGAGATAGGTGTGTGTATGGGGGAGAGAGGGGGGGGGGTGAGGTGTGTGTATGGGAGAGAGAGGGGTGAGGTGTGTGTATGGGGGAGAGAGGGGGGGGGTGAGGTGTGTGTATGGGAGAGAGATATGTGTGTGTATGGGGGAGAGAGGGGGGGGTGAGGTGTGTGTATGGGAGAGATAGGTGTGTGTATGGGGGAGAGAGGGGGGGGGTGAGGTGTGTGTATGGGAGAGAGATAGGTGTGTGTATGGGGGAGAGAGGGGGGGTGAGGTGTGTGTATGGGAGAGATAGGTGTGTGTATGGGGGAGAGAGGGGGGGGTGAGGTGTGTGTATGGGAGAGAGATAGGTGTGTGTATGGGGGAGATTGGGGGGTGAGGTGTGTGTATGGGAGAGAGAGAGTGGGGTGTGAGGTGTGTGTATGGGGGAGAGAGAGAGAGGAGGGGGGTGTATGGGGGGAGAGAGAGAGGGAGAGACACTTACCTGCAGGGCTCAAGTACAAGCTCCAGCTTCTTCAGTTTGTCACACTCTGTGGGGGTCAGCATGGACAGCTTGTGGTTCTGTTGGGCCAAAGTGGCAGTCACAGCCTCCTGGTTCCTCAGGTACCGTGAGATCATGGCCAGTGTCGAATTCCACCTTCCAATTCAATAAAATAACTATTAGTCCCACTGGGGGTTGTTAATGCAGCATGATGCAATTGTACAGAATACAAAGAAATAAACACACACACACACTAAATTTACCCTAAGCATACAACAGGTAGTTAAACAGTCTCACCTTGTGGATACATCTTGTATCATGGGCTCTTTTGCTTGTCCGAGGGCAGTCTGCTGCTGCTGCAGTTCTTCTGTACTGGCAGGGCTGTGCTTGAAGTGGCCTACAATCTTGCGGCACTTTGCCAGGGTGGTGTCAAGGCTTCTGTCCTCAAGGGAGACTGTGATGGTTCTTTGCAGCACGTGTGCAGCACATGGCATGTGCTGGAACGGCATATAGCGCGCTGCTGCTATCATATTACGGGCGGAATCAGTCCCAATAGATGTGACTTTATCTTTTATATTCCACTCCTCTATTACGGTGTTGAACTGTTCAGCACACGCATCGGCGAAATGGCGGCCCACAGTTTTGGTCACCGTTAATGCAAATGATTGCAGTTTCCACTCAGTATCGATCAAGTGCACTGTGACACCCAAATAATTATGATTGCCCACCGACGTCCAGTGATCACCCGTTAGGGCCATTGGGCCAGCCCGTGCCAACACTTCTTCCCTCGCCTCCCTCTCTGTGTCATACATGTTGTGGATCCTTTTCATCACTGTAGCTCTCGAGGGTAGCTTGTAATTTGGGTCAGACGACGCTATTCGAAATGACTCCGCTAAACCCTTATCTTCCACTATAGCTATTGGCCTACAATATTTTGCTATCCACTTCGCGACGCTGTTGGTTAGTTTGTCTGTGGTGGATTTACTCAACCGTTTGCCTAACGGTAATTCTCCAAGAGTGGTTTGACGAAGCGTGCGAGTTGCTCTGGAGCTAACGTTAGCTACACTGGAGCTGCTCGAACAACTTGCCTGGACATGTTTAGCGTTCATGTGATACGTTAGACTAGAGCAGCTTCGGTGATACGCAAATTCTTTTTGACATAAGCTACATATTACAATGGTCTTGTTTACTGTCCCATCTATATTCTTTTTGAAATTGAACTTGCCGTTCATAGGTCCCAGGAGTATCGCCTCGGGTGATGCTGACATCTTGTTCCAGCTGAGCTAATTCCTTTGTGTGTTTGTTTTGTTTGATAGACGACGCATGTGTGAAGTGACGATCAAGTAGGCTACGGGTCATTCAATGGGCCAAGTTTAATACGCCCAACTCAAGCGTGGATTTCAAAATAAAAGCGCACCGATTTGCCACTTGTCTAAAGTAAATATAGGTCGGCTGTAATTAATTTTGCGTCAATTTTCATAACGCGATAATTTGCTGTGTAATTAATTAATCTAATTAACGCGATAAACTGACAGCCCTAATTATTATTGATTATTATGACAATTATTTAGACAATTAAAAATATATATATATATACCATGAAGCCCCATACCCAATTGCATTATGCATTATTTACAGGTGAAAATTTTTACTGTCTACAATCTCACAACCATTTATTGTCTTCAACCATGCCTTTGAGTGTAATCTGATTTTAATAACTAGTAAATGTAATCCATTACACCACTACCACCGTAATCTGCAATCCCATCACATGTATTTCCCTCTCTGTCAGCGTTAGTTTCTCCAAGTTGTATGGGGCTGGGTGTATCTTCTCTTGTTGCTGATATGAAAGAGAAGAGGGCCAGCGATACATCATCATATCCTGATGAATTAACAGCGCCGGGGACACATTTACAGATGAAGCTCAGTGTTGGGGCGCCAGACACCGACATATTGTTGGGGAAATGAAAAGTTCTTCGGATATATTAGAATCTGGCACAGGGCTCTAAACCGGTGTTTTAGTATGTATCAGCGGATGTGGTTGGAGGAGAAAGGGGCTCTGGGTTGGTCGTGGAACAGACTGTTACTATGAACATGTAGTAACAACACTTCATCACTGCTTTCTCCGCACTATCAGGCACTCAGCAGAACACAGGCTTCTGTTCAGGCCGATAGCCCCTGGCTTATCTCTGATGTTGAAGCTTGAATGTGCAGAACGACCACACACACACAGTAATGGGGGCTGCATGCATTTTGTCTATAAATCTAGACAGTCCTCAAGCAAGGTCTTGCAAAGAGAGATTTAATCCATAATTTTCTCTGAGCTATGACTAATTGGTTGGTAATTCATTTTAATTCCAACCGTGGCAGTCGGTGCTTCTTTTTTCTAAGTTGGTTGGTGGTGTTTTGTTTTTGTGGGCAGACAAAGTGGGCAGTCAAGGACATCAGGTATTACATAAAGGACCTATGGAGATACACCTACTGTAGCTTAAATCTATCTCCTGTTTAGGGTTAGGTTAAAGGACCATACTGGTATGGAGATCAACCTAGCTTAAATCTACTGTAGCTCATGGTCGCACTGACAAAGACATAGGCTCTTATCTTTTGATCTTTTATTTTTAGAGCATTAACTCTGTGGAATGGCCTGCCTCGGAACCTCTGCTGCATTTACAGTAGATTCACTTTTAAAAAGAATCTTAAATTGTTTTTAAATTGTTTTTAACACTGTAAAGTAATTTTTTGTTTTTGTTTTACACTAATGTAATTTTAGCTATATTAATTGTTACAGTAGGTTCATTATGCATTGTGTGTACTGACTTTTAATAATTTAGTTTTTTGCAATAGTGATTGTTTTTGTATGTTTTTTTGTGTGTGGACCCCAGGAAAACTAGCTGGTTGCTATCGCACCAGCTAATGGGGATCCCTAATAAAATAAAATCAAATTATCAATTAAATCAATGCACACATTGGACTAGAAAGGCCCAACGGGAACTGGTTAGGTTCTGAACATAAACAAGGGAGAGAGAGAGAGAGAGAGAGAGAGAGAGAGAGAGAGAGAGAGAGAGAGAGAGAGAGGAGAGAGAGAAGAGAGAGAGAGAGAGGAGAGAGAGAGAGAGAGAGAGAGAGAGAGAGAGAGGAGAGAGAGAGAGAGAGAGAGAGAGGAGAGAGAGAGAGAGGAGACGGAGAGAGAGAGAGAGAGAGAGAGAGATGTTTTCTCAAGAGCTACCAATTTGCACGACCAGGGGATACATTCGGTTGATTTCTTCTTCCTAATTCCATGGTCTATCACCAAAAAAAATAATCAAGAAAAAAAAAGAAAGTTAAAGAAGTAAGATATGGTCAGGAAAACAGTCACCGGTGTAAAATATGTACTGATTAGTAAACAAGCTAAAACTAAACTTGGATGTCAAAGAATTTACTCAAGGTATCTCAATTTAAATTGTGCATAAATAACAGAATGCTTGCTAGTTGGATACTATTGGACATGTGTAGGGAGTTGATTAGTCTACAGCTTCATTGAAAAAAGGGCCTGATCCTCAGTTTTACCATGGTACCGGCCATTATATAAATAATTTACCATGGTACTGCACTTTTGTATTTAAATAATACCATGGTATAATCCAATTTAAATCATGATACTGATGGTAATATGATGGTATTTAAATCATGTTTTGGTCACTATACCATCATTGTAGTCGTCAAGAAATTATGGAAATACCATGATACTTATTGGAAATACTTTTTTCATAAGGGTATGTTGAAATGTTATAGGCTGTTTTCTTGTTATTTCTTGTTATTGTGCAATTGCTAGTGCTATACAAATAAATACTTCATTACTTTCTTACTTACTAAATAACCACATATCAAATATGCAATTGCTGGCTACTCTAGCCGAAATTTCATACAACAGGTCATTGTAATGGCAGGATACTGGATATACTCTAGCAGATATTTCATACAACAGGTCATTGTAATGGCAGGATACTGGATACTTCTCTAGCAGATATTTCTTACAACAGGTCATTGAATTGGCAGGATACTGGATACTACTCTAGCAGATATTACATGCTATAACACTCCACTTGAAGCATATGACATAGTATGCACTATGCAGTGTTGTTCTTATACATAATATCTCATAATGAAATATATCAATACCCAGAGTAACTCACAGCTATGATGTGGAGCAGTTCACAATTTATTTAATGAAGCAGACCACATGTTATTATAACCCAGCTGTAAGAGCTTCTAATGACTGTATATTATACCAGGGTGGGCTGTACATATTGTATACATATCCACAGATCCAGTGCAGTTCAGACCTTTATCTTCATTGTTTACTATATTTCTAATATTATATATATTTTTTTGTATTATCATATTTTATTCATATATGGTGCCAACGTCCTCTCCTGTTGCTGCTTTGACACCCAAACCTCCCTAACGGGATAAATAAAGATCCATCTTGTTGTCTCTTATCACCTTATAATCTGTACTATTCTGCTTGCTTTGAGAGAAGTGTTGCAGGTTCTCTCTGTGCCCCCTCTCCCGTCACAGTGTGGTTCAGCTGTGGTTGAGGCCAGCAGACTGTGGCAGTCTCCATGTGGAGAGGGCATCAATATTCTATTACGTTTATTTTTCAGCCTGCTCCCCCCGAGAGAGAGAGCTTTTCAGCCGCCTCTGTTGACTAGATGTCTGAGTTCTCCCTCCTCCCCTCTCTCTCCCTGCCGTGCAACATGCAGTGTTTTAGGCAATTTATGCTATTTATTTAGAAGACGATAGAGAGAAAGAAAAACAAATGTTCTGGCATGATTTATAACTTACAGCAGAGCTCCCTGGCAGACATCCCGGTGAGTTGATGGAGCTCAGGATTTATCACTTTCTGCCGATATGACAAACGTTAACATTTCAGAAATTAAGAACGTTAGGTTATGAATATAACCAAGTTCTGTTAATAGTGGTGACGCTCGGTGTCACTCATGCACTGTCCTCGCACACGTGCACGCGCACTGAATAAAATTCCACAATGTACCTTTATCCCAGTATTCGTCTGACCACACCCCTCGTTAGCTTACCTTCATAAGCAGGTGTGTGGCCATCTGCTCTCCTCCTTCCCAAGCTTTCACCACAAGGTGAGATCAAGGGCTGCAGCGGCGTCGGACGCCGAGCGTCACCACTATTAACAGAACTTGGTTATATTCATAACCTAACGTTCTGCATCATAGTGGCTCTCGCTCGGCGTCACTCATGCACAAGGGAGGCCGAGCGAGAGCCATCGGCCGACAAATACACCCCGCTGAAGGCCCCCCACAACCATCAGAACAGGGAGGGCCGAGCCCCCCCCGACCCCCCCTAATGGAGGGCACCCCCGCTATTGGAGGTTCCCGGGAGGGCGACGGACCCGACCATGCGAAGAGGCACTCAAGCAACGCAACGCACAGGGTGAGCAGACCGTGGCCTTACCCCACGACTACACACACGCACAACCCGCATGCCACCCGGGAACGAACGGAGGGAACAACCTCGTTACTGCCCCCAGAATCACGGGGTCAAGGGCAACCCAACCCCGTGGCAAGGCCGTAGCAGCGGAGCGCGAAGGAAGGCCCAGACCCACCAAAGGGACTGGACCCCCTGGAACGGGGGCCCGGAGAAGTCCATGATGCCAGCATCAAGACCCCACCAGGTGGGCACTTAGTGACCCCGCCCTAGGGCTGGGCGATATAACGATAACGATAAATATCGCGATATATTTTAATAATCGATATCGAATATCGAAATAAAAAATATCGAAAAATCGTTTTTTTATTTTTTATTTTTATTTTTTTTCCTGCAACAGGGCAGTTTTAAAACCAGAGACAGTGGACAGACTTGTCTTTCTTGCCTGTAACTTAAAGTAATGGCTTTGCTTGTCCAAATGACAATACTGACCAAATTCAGATTTATTTTTCTCTTGTCCATTTATTTAGTTTGCTTTCTAATTTAAAATACATTTTGAAACCGTCTGTACACAGTAGGCTATGTGTGCTAGTAGAACTAGACTCCAGTCACGAGTCACAGTGCACATGTGCGGTGGTTTGTCCACCAAAAAAGCGCCAAAAGATCGAAAATAAACTAGCAGAGCCAGAACTGTTCAACTCCTCTGGAGCCACAGCCAGCAGAGAAGCCGGTTTACTTTAGCTTTTAAACCAGCTGCAGCCTGAGAACTGGAGTGTGAGGGGATGTAACACTAAAGATGGCGGCAATGACAAAGAATTGCTGCAAAATAAACATACATCTGTTGTAAAAAAAAAAAAAAAAAAAATTATTTTTTTTATACTTATAGCAATTCGATAATTATCGATATCGAGAAATAAAATAAAATTATCATATCGTTATCGCAATATGATTTTTTTCCATATCGCCCAGCCCTACCCCGCCCCCCACATCGCCAGCGTATTCGGACAAAGGCCCCTCAGCCGAGCGGGCCCTGTCCCCCCAATAGTACACCGCCTGGCACACTGACCCTGCAGTACAGGCAGTCAGCACGGCCGTAATAACAAGGCTTACCACGGAAGCAGGCAGCGCACCGGGGAAAAAAACCAGGCAACAGGCTGTTAACCCGAGCCTGGAGACTGCGGACGAGACAGGCGCCAGAGGGGTCAGCTGAACACAGCCGCCCCGGCGGAAGGGGCGTATGCTGGCGTTGTCGTCACCATGACAAACCTCCCTCAAAGCGAAGGCTGACACAATTGGCAGACGTCACGAACGTGCAGGGGCACACTCAACCGGGCAACCCGGGAGTTGACACTGCACTGACACACCAGAGAACCAACCACCCAGGCATTACCCTATGCGGTGGTCGGTCCCATAACCCCTCAGGAAAAACCTCCAAAACGTACCTGCGGCACCACCGCAGTACCCGTGTTTCAGTTTCCAACAGGGTTATCCCGGGCCTACGGGTCAACGAAAACATTACTTCGGACCGGGCCCGGCGATACGGGGAGCACAGGGTCCCCCGAGGAGTTCAAAGACCACCCCAACAGGCCCCTCTTCGCCACGCGTAAGAGAAGAGCGAAAGAAATGGAGAACCAGCCCCAAGCACCCCGTACTTGGTATTCCCAGGAGGTCACCCAACCAAGTACTAACCAAGACCAACCTGCGTGGCGGCCGAGATCTGACGAGATCGGGCGTGTACAGGTTGGCACAACCGTAAGCCATTACGACAGTGTAGAATACAATGTACCCAACAAGGGCTCCATAGCGCTTAACCCTGTGACACCCCGGACCGACCTGGCATTTTTCCCCGCCTTCCCACATGAGTCGTAGTTATGAAAAAGACATGTCAACTGTGAGTCACGTGACCAACTGACTCAAGTTTACACATAAAATCGAGCCCTACGCTCTAACCCGACACTTTAACACCACAAACCCCCCCCCCCCTGCCAAGGCGTTGAACGGCTCGGCCCTGACTGGCTCAGCAGAATGAGAAAAATCCCCTAAACCAATCAAGTGGGAAGGAGGGGTTTATTCGGCACCCCCTCACACAAACCCTTTTTCCCTACACACCAAAAACAACTGTAGCATTTTGAGACCTTCGGTAGAATGCCAATGTATAGCATAAGCTAATACAATGCCCGCTACCCACAGACTGTAAACAGGATTTATAACAAATCAAGTCGTGTGTGTGTGAATCCTACACCCGCTTTCTATGTCGTACATAGCAAAAACACTGACAGAGAGTAACGGCCAGGCCGTGGAACGTGTGTGTACGAGTATTACTGCAACTAACACAACAGTGTTGTGGATCAACATTACTTTGCTCAAGCAACGGAACATACCACCAGCTTCTACCTGCATGTGGAGCGTCAGGCTAATAGAACCTTTCTATGACTGAGTGTATGTTTGCAGACCTTGCTTAATCTCGTAACACAACACGACTCATCTCTCAATGTAATAATGCAGATTCACATTTCGCAACCCCATCATATGTATTGGTGAAGAAACACACAGTTTGTTTGGCCAATAATATAGTCCCCTTTTTAGGGAACTTTTTATTTATTTTTACGGCACAAAATCATGAGGGGGCCGGGGAGGGTGTAGAGGGGACCACAGGGGGAAAAGTCACTTTAGCGGCGTCTGCCGCCTCGAGCCGCTCGAGTTTTGCCACCCCGAGAAGCCCCGGAGGGACGGTAGTGGATCGGCTGCTGATCACGTCGTTCCCTACCGTCTCCTCCGGTCATGGATGGGCCGGCGGCAGCAGAATCGCCGTCTCTCCTCCTGACCTTCTTGGAGGGGCCAGTAGTGGCGGCGGAGGCAGTGGTAGGCACGGCGGAGGGAGCTTGACGTCGTGGAAGCCTTCTGACTCCACCGGCAAGAATGGGAGGCGGAAAATGGGGCTGGAGCACGGACCGCTCCTCTGCCATCTCTCTGCACGTTGAGGTCATCAGCTGCAGGGCCTTCCCGAATAATCCAGCATCGGAGAGGTCGGCCGTCAGAAGAGGGGCTCTCTTCTTCTCTGGCACTCGAGCCTGCTCCAGCCAAAGGTGACGCTGGGTCAGGGTGGCCAGGGCGCGCATCTTCCCCGAGGCTATGGCCTGCACCTGGGTAAGATGCAGGACAGCTCCTGCCGCCTGGGTGATCTGATCGCATTTTACCTCGGTCAGACCCCCAATATGCCAATCGCCTAGCCGAGCTTCCATGGAGAACCGGCTTGCAAATAGCTCCCACACCACATCCGGACAGAGGAGAGCGGCCATCGGCCTATCAAGCCGTGGCACGCCCTCTCTCATACCTTTGACCAACCCCGACACCCGCGTAACTGGTACGTAGGCGGGAGTAAGTCCCATGATGTGAGACACCGCCTGGCCCCGACGAACATAGGCCCCCATTGAGGGGAAAAATGGGTAGACAACGTCCACCCCTCTCACCGGGCGACGCTGCCAGAGATGACCTATGAGATCATCGGGGGCAGGAGCAGGCAATGGCTGCGGCAGCGGCACGCCGTTTGCAGCGGCAGCTACCGCCATGAGATCGGGAAACAAAGCCTGCAGTTCCCCCTGCTGACTTTCCTCCACCGAACCCGCATCCCTCACATGCAGCAGGCTTCGACCGGTTGAGGAGCCACAGTCTGATGTGACTGATAGCAGGGCATCCTGCCGAAGAGGCCAAGGTGGTTCCCCGACATCCTCGAACAAGGCGCCCCAAGGAGACATTTCTCCCCCCTCCGGTGTTTCCTGGACGGGAGGGATACTCGCCTCCACAGGGCCTTCAAACAAGAATCCGTCCGACTCTTCCATGAAATCCTCAGTTTCCATCGGACATGCAGAGACCGACGCATCCTCGCTGGTCACCAGCAATTCCCCAAACCCAGGCCGTTCGCGTCTGCAGGCCACCATCTTGCGACGTGAATGGGCAGACGCGAAAAGCTTGAGTCGCAAATCCTCCGTAACCAAAAGAACCGGCCGCTCAACAACGGACGATTCCCTGGAACAAGAGGAACCAGAGTCGAGATCAGGCCACCGCCGGGGCGACGGCACCGATGCACCGGCTCCTCGGAGAGGCAAACTATCCATCGGCTGTCTCCTGGGCTGGGTTGGCAACCACGAAAGTGGCAGCAGCCCCGCACCAGCACGCACGACAGAGGCGGGAATGGAGAACCGCTGGTGAAGAGTGGGTCTACTCTCCGAGGTAGACATTATGACTTAGCTTTTTCTTTTTGAATAGTTATGAGAGAAGAAAAAACTAAGCACAATGTAAACACGTCTCGACTCTTTTCAACTAACAACACGTCAAGTGGGGATCTACCGAAGGCACTCCTTGTGGTGAAAGCGAGAAGGAGGAGAGCAGATGGCCACACACCTGCTTATGAAGGTAAGCTAATGAGGGGTGTGGTCAGACAAATACTGGGATAAAGGTACATTGTGGAATTTTATTCAGTGCGCGTGCACGTGTGCGAGGACAGTGCATGAGTGACGCCGAGCGAGAGCCACTATGATGCAGAACAACGCCTTGGTATCGGATGGACAAACATGTCATTTTGCTGTTGTAAAATATGCATTTATTTAGCTACTTTGATGTGTTGTGGGGACATGGACGTTACTTTGTAACCTTGTTTTGAAAAGTACAAATTTAGTTTAGTTTAGTATTTGTAAAATGTTTTATATAACGTAAACATGTCTTAAGGCAATTAATTTCATTACCCTTTTTGACCCCAACCACCTTCCATAGATTCGACATCCAGCTGTGGTGTGGTATGTTTATGTTCCTGATAACTAATGACATGCAGACCAGGAGAATAATGAGTGACCAGACGTTTTTCAGCCTCCTGGGTGAAAACTGTGGCCGCTAGAGGGTGGGGACATTTGTGGGGACCGACAAAACGACTGACCACCTTGTTAGTTCATAAAGTTACACAGATGGAAGCTTTGAAGCAACGCACACACAGTTCCCAACATCTCAGAGCAGTGAACGACAGTGAGCCCTCTCCTCCTCTTATATTGGCAACAATCTAACATAATAAACACAACACTAGTTGCCAGCACACACGCACGCACACACGCACCCTCTGGGAGCAAAAGCCCTAGTGTTACCCGATGGTAATTACCTGTCTATCATTCCCTGATTGCACTAATTGGTACCTACAGATGGAGCACTGGAAAAACCGAGCCTCTCCCGCCGGCACCAAGCTTGGTGACGCTATGTGAGGCGAGTTGACGGGTGGTGACGCAGCACTGCCTGGTTCAACCAGTAGGGGGAGTCGAGTTACACAGTGGAGAGAGGGAACTATCGTTCTATGTGTGTGTGTGTGTGTGTGTGTGTGTGTGTGTGTGTGTGTGTGTGTGTGCATGCGACACTACAGACTTGGACATATTATTTTGCAATGTAATGCTTTTCTGTTGATTATTTGACTGTCATTGGTACAGTAATGGTGTGGTATTTTTTTATTAACGTGCGTTTTTTATGGATAATCAGCTAGACACAGTACAGTACAGTATTATTCTTTACGTTGAGACAACCGAACATGCTGGCACCGAAGACCCGCCCCTACTCTGCCTCTGATTCGCAGACTGTGGCTCTAGTTAGGCTCTGGTTGGGGAAAATGTAACTGGACCGTCGATTATTGTGATCAGGCTGTCCTGTGGATCCTGTACTGAATTTACTGGTAAGTTAACTTAGGTTTAACGTTAGTTTGTTTACTGCAGTTATGTCAGAACGACAATCAACTAAGCTAACGTTACAGTAGCAACTAACTGCTCAAATAAAGCATATCCACATTTGCTGTCAAGTTAATGTTATGGTCCCTTGAAAATTGAATGCGACTGCAAGGCTTTTCAACACTGGCCGTAACATTAGCTAACGTTCATTTAGCAGGATGTAATGTGTAACGTTTAATCAACGTGAAATGGCCCTGAATACATCAAATAATGTATTTCCCAGCTGCTAAATATTGTAAGTGTATGACCAAAAATATATATCACTATGAATTGAAAATGGGGGACCCTGATGTAAACAAGACAAAAGTCTTTCTCTGGTCTGCATCCCCTTAACAATTGTGTGTATTGAGCCGTACTGTATTGTACCCATTCTGCAATCTGTTAATGACATTTACATATCTGTAGATACTATATCTATATCTGTACATCCCTTACCTACTCTTACTAGTTACGCTGCTGGCCAGTATGACCACTACCATAGTGTATTTATACCTGTATCACTGTACATATTAATACTACAACTCTGTACACTGCATAGTGCATACATCTGATTAGCATTATTACTCAGTAGTACTGATTTATAAATATATTTTAAACAATATAATGAATTAAAGTTTTGTTTTATTTGTCACATATAAGGTACATGTACATTACAGTGAACTTGGTTCTGTATGAGCTTCCTGAGATTGTGCTTCATACTGTACATTTTACAATTTTTCTTTTTTGCAGGCATGATGACTGACGCCACCACCGGGGTGGGCTGCATCTCAAAAGGCGACGAGACCGCGTACCACGATGAAGTAGAGCAGCTGTCAGCCCTGTTAAAAAATAACAACCTGCAGCTGAATACAGTAAGCTAAAGACCCAGGAGATGTTCGTGGACTACAGGAGGAAGAAGACCGACATACAGCCCCTATACATCGACGGGGGATGCGTGGAGAGAGTCTCGTCATCAAGTTCCTGGGTGTCCACCTGGAGGATGACCTGACCTGGAGAATCAACACCAAGGCGATTGTGAAAAAGGCACAGCAGAGACTCTACTTCCTGAGAATACTGAGAAATTACCACCTCAGACAAGACCTGCTTGTGTCAACTGTAACAATGACAATAAAGATCTATTCTATTCTATTCTATTCTATTCTATTCTATTCTATTCTATTCTATTCTATTCTATTCTATTCTATTCTATTCTGACAGCGGCCTGCTCGTGGCTCTCCAGATGGGATGGTGTCTGATGACTGCATCATTGAAATAGAATGTCCCTATAGGCCATAAAGTGAAGGCTGTATCGTTTCACCCCGTTCCCACCTCGGCGGACTACACAATTTTTACTCTGGGTGAAAGATATTGGTGTTAGGGATGCTCGATATTGTCTTTTTTACCGATATTGTCCAACTCTTAATTGCCGATATCAACCGATACCGATATATGCAGGGTTTCCCCCCCCAAAAAAAGGAATAATTTCAGGTAATTAACATTACATATCTCTTGAGGCACAGTGATGTCCGAAAATAAATAAAAACACTACACCAACACTGCAAATTACATGGATAAATAAATAAGAACTAAAGCTAATCGCGTGGATATAGCTATAGTGGAATAGACTGCATTCATATTCCATATTTATACCGCCTTGGTTGTGCGCTCCTGGCCACCTGTTCAGCGCACACACACATGCACACTGTATAGCCTACATGTGTAATGAATGAACAGTAGGCTTATATTATTATAATTACTTGTTTCATTAGGATATAGTAGATACTGTATGCGCTGCCCTATAGTAGTATCTACAGTACGTACAGTACACATCTTAGCATGACATCTTAAGGCCGCCACAGAGTCGGGCATACTGTGAGTGGACCGGACTCTGTGTGGCATGTCCGCAATTGTTTGAGGTTTCAGTCAAGCATACCATTGCTTACAAATTTCCAAAATTTCTGATCCCAGTTTACTACATTTAATGCAGGTTGATGTCAACCAACACGAGGAGCAGCCTTTTGTGTGACACCGGTGCACGACGCCCAGGGAGCGAAATAAACTTTTTGACTCACCGGCCAGTGGCGGGTAGATGGGAAGAATCTACCCGCAAGCATATTTCTTACCAGCCACATTTTTTTTATTTTTTTTTATATAAAATATATATATTATATAATCATACTTGTAGTTGTATTATCTGCAAGACATCGCCACCACGCAACAAGTCAATATGCTCGCTATCTGCAAACAGCTCCACTGTCTGTGTGTATACTCGAGTAGCCTCCAGCTCCAGCAAGGATTCTCCGGCGCTGCAGCTGGACCCTATACTCTACATTCAGCATGCAAGGATTATCCGGCGCTGCAGCTGGACCCTATTCAGCATGTCCTCATGCGATGGAAGCCAGGGGCTCGAATACGCATGTTATAAGACATTGATATCAGGAGCTATCTGTAGCTACTGCTAGATAACGTTAAGACAACGCATCAGTGAACTATTTAGTTTACTGGGACATTTCGTAGTGACTAGTGAGCTAACGTCAGCTAACGTGAGCTACCTAGCCAACGGAGGTATTATGCACTAGACTGCTGGAGCATTTGTTGATATCAGGAGCTATCAGTAGCTAGCCGGCTGGATAACGTTACACAATCAAGTCAAGTCAAGAGTTTGATGCCTCACATAAAAGTGAATAGTTGACTGGGTCATTTTGTAACGGTAGCTAACGTTAGCTCACGGAGGTCCCACTGACTAGACTAACGTCACGGTGACTGTCCGAGGCAATAGCCTCTGTTTACATGCAGCATACAGAAACAGGTGCGGGAGGGGCAGGAGGAGTAGGAGGAGTGCGCTGCATGTCTGTGCTGAGACAGCGAGTGAGAACTCCGCTAAGAATTGGATCATGTTTTTTCGATTGGTTTTCACATGACTATTTGATTGCCCGCCACATGGCGGACAGACCTCTCAGTCTCACTCAATCTGGGCCCTGACGACGCCTCTGTGGAGTCTGGTCCGCTCACGCCCGACTCTGTGGCGGCCTTAAGATGGTTAAGATTTGTACTGTACTGTAGTAGACCTACAGTATGACTACTATAGGGCAGCGCAGTATCTGAGATCTCCTAATGAACAAGTCATTAGAATAATATAAGCCTACTGTTCATTCATTACGCACGTAGACTATACAGTACGTGCGCATGTGTGTGTGTGCGCATGCACTGCGGCAGGTGGCCAGGAGCGCACAACAAGACGGTATAAATATGGAATCTATTCCACAGTCTATTCCACTATAGCTATATGTGCTGTATGATGACAATACATTTGAATCTAATAGGATTTTGATCCGTCGCAAAGTGCTTCAGCGCTACCTGTTGAATACTGGGATCAGCACATGCAATGCAGCCCCTTGTTTTGCACACTGCCCTCGCATTATAATGAGTTGGAGGGGCGTGTCTGAATGCAAAAGTTGTATACGAGAACGCGCACCCGGGGTTCGCAGCTGGGATCATTTGGCAAGTTAAGACAACCTCTCCAAGGGTTGGTGAATCCGGGAGAAATCTTAAGACAATGTTGGTGAATGAGGTCCAATAACTATAAACACTGTTTATACTGTCTCCCCAAGCTGGAAATCAGAGCATCAAACAGTAATTTATGATGTCATAAAACAACACTTTCTGGAGTTAGTCCATTGACAATCAATGGAGGCCTGGAGGTTGTGGTCCAGGGGCGGATTTAGGATTGTAGGAGATCCGGGGCTTAGCCCAGACAGGTGCCTGCGTGCCCACGTATTTGTTTTACTTCGACACCACAACCTTTAACTTATACCACCACCTTAAAGCGGACAAAAGGCACTAGAGAACACTTAAATTCACACCCTTTAATTAATGAAGCAAACTATAATAATTTATAATAATAATAATAATAATAATAATAATAATAATAATAATAATAATAATAATAATAATAATAATAATAATAATAATAATAATAATAATAATAATAATAATACACTGTGTTTGTATAGCACCTTTCATACAAGAATTGCAGCTCAAAGTGCTTCACAGCAGTACAAAAAGATAGGCATAAAATGAGCACAACATTGGCAGATCAAGAGTAATGCATAAAGTGCAGACATAAAGCATAAAATAGATAGCAGTAAAATAGACAAAGTCAAGGTAAGACATAGAACATTAAATCACATCGTTTTTCATATTAGGATCTAAGATCTAGGGTTAACTCGCCGAACGTTGGGCGCCAGGACCCCCGAAAACCAGAGTATAGTCAGGTTTTCATCGTTGTTTCTTTTATTCGATATTTCCATTCATGTGTTATCACTGGGGATGGGTCTGAGATCTCAAAAGTCCAATACCGCCGCCTAACACCTTGCGGCCGCTATTGCACTCCATTTGAAACGATGTGGCTTGGTGTCTGTCATTTTGGAAATGACACCAGACCACCCTGAAACTACACTCATATTCACGACGGTATAAAATGGAAATGTATGGATGGCAAAATTATCTGTTTTTTGCATCTTGACCGGAAGAAACTCAATGACAATCGACTATATTATTAGATCCATAGCTATAATATATAATATAGCTTTAGGCCTGCAAACACAGCCACGTATCCCCATGTTAAAAGGCACTGGCCTTTCAACAGTAACAGTAAACAGCGCCATCTGGCGCTGAAAGTGTTAATATGCGTCTTTGTTTACGGTTTGATTATCACTGATACAAAGAAAAATAGTGCAGTGCAATAAAATAGTTAGTAAAATAGAATAAAATAATGCAATAGTGGATTGCAATAAAATAGTTATCATCGTATTTTTTCGGGAGGCCGGTAAGGAGTGCATTACAGTAGTCGAGTCGGCTTGAGATAAAGGCATGGATCTGGTTTTCAGCGTCCTTTTGATTTATAAATGGCCGTACTTTAGCTATGTTTCTAAGGTGGACGAATTATGTTTTTGTCAACTTGTTGATTGTGATTTAAAGCGTAGGTCTGAGTCTACCATAACACCAAGACTTAACTCACTCAAATACAGTTAGCAGCTGGATAGAGATAGAAATTAGCTTCTGCTAAATCTGGTGCAAACATATTTTCATGTAACAATGATTAATTGTCAAAAAAAAATAATATATATATATATAATAATAATAATAATTATTATTTTTTTTAAATAGATTCTGGGCTTTTCATAAAACATTCAGGGCTTGAGCCCAAGTAGCCACCCCCTAGCCCCGCCCCTGCTCTGGGAGAAGGCTGAGGATCCCAAAGGCTGTGAAAGCTCGTCACAGACTGAGCTTCTTCCCCTCAGCCCATGGGCAGAGTTTATGGGGGTGCAGGGGGTGCATTGCACCCCCTGGTGGCCGGGGGTGAAATTGCTTTTTTTTTTTTTTTTTTTTTTAATCAAGATTATTTTTATTTTAATAAAATTATAATTGTGAGAAACAAATCTGAATTCTATTATGTTTTGTTTTACAATACATTCATTTTATAGTAGTAATCATGTCACATTATAAGGCGAACCTTCTGTAGTGTGGCAGTGAAAGGGTTAACGCGCGGCCAAGCACCACCATTCACAGCAGCAGCAGCAGAATGCCCCGCGCGATAGTACATTGTAACGCTTGTACAAAGCCACTTATTCTGAGATGATAATTAATGTATCTGGATAACCAATGCACGGATTTTGTCGAGGCAGGTAGCGTTATTTCGGGAAAATTGATATCTATAGTCTGGTATATTTTTCGTCCACGAAAAATGGAGGCTGTAATAATTATTATTGCTCGAGAGTCTCTATGAATAATAATAATTAGAGCCTCCATTTTTCATGGACGAAAAATATACCAGACTATAGATATCAATTTCCCCGAAATAACGCTACCTGCCCCGACAGAATCCGTTCATTGGTTATCCAGATACAGATGAATTAGCATCTTAGAATAAAAAGACAAACACACCATCTTTTTCTTTTCTTTTCTCCAGCGCGACCAGCACATCTTTCGTTGGATTGGCATGTCTAATAATGCTGTTATTAGAAAATGTGAACTTTTGTTTGTACAGCCTTTGACAACCTACTGTATGCATACGTGTGCGCGGCTGTGCGCTTGGCAGAGTGTTGCACAGTATTTTGTTATTTTTTTGTCATGTTTGGTACAGTAAAGTGGTCTAGTGGAGCAGCAATATACTTGTTGTGGTCTTTATATTTTAGTATTTCCTTCTTTATCTTTGTCACTTTGTCAATGTTAAGAGTAAGTCAGTTAAAAATGATCCCCCGTAGTGCTGTGTGTGTGAGTGTGTGTGTGCTGCTGTACTACCTAAATAAAATAAAAAATTAGGGGTTAGGGCATTGTAAAAACGCTAAAATAATAAAATAAAGGTCAAAAAAATCGCCAAGCAGTCGCACCCCCTGGCGTCAAGTTCAAACTCCGCCTATGCCTCAGCCGCCAGGCTGATCAATGCCTCAGGCCCCCCCCCCCCCTCTGCCCCCAAGTGACACTGGCACAATGACACTGACTGCACCGCACTAGTCCTTACTGGAACTCTGCACTTTACACTTTATATATATATATATATGTATTTAAATGATTAATCCTCCACTGCACTGTTTTTTTGTCCTGTGTCTGTGTTGGTGTTTGTCGTTACTGTGAAAAAAAAAATGAAAAATGCATACACTGTAATGCTGCAACAATTACCAATGTGTTTTTACACAAATGGCTTAGTAAAGGAATCTGAATCTGAATCTGAACCTGACTGTGTAACATCAACATAACTTGTGTTCCGCTGGGAAAGAGCGCTCATCACTGCACACAACTTGGTTTAATCATTTGTACTATGAAATAAAACATTCAGGGGATGTCTGGTCACACTTCTCAGAGTACTATGTCAGTGATTCAGGAACGTAAACACACACACCAGCCACCGGGAGAAAATCAAGGAAACTATGGTACTGTACGAGTTCCGATGTGTGAAGTAGGAGCTTGCTGGATGCACTTGAAGGCACGACTACAGTTACAGCCATTAGGACTGTCTACCATACTACTGCGGTGCCGACGGGGTTCATTTTAAGGTTGATTGCTGTTCTCTTATATGCCACCAGGAGGCGCAAAGTCTCGAAATATTCTGAAAGTCCCGCTTTGTGTGCAACTTGTGAAACATTAATAAACGGATCGATTTGTTTGTGTTATTATGAGTTTTAATAAAATCATGGATTGTTGATCGAAATTCATCATCATTTCGTTATAATATAATTATTTAATTCTGAGGATGTCAGAATCACTGCGAGAGAAATCACCAATGATTTCTTCCAAATGCAGCCGTTAAAAACACAGGTGCACACCAATAAACAGATATAGTCGTATTTATTATTATAATTATAAGAGAATAAGCATT
The DNA here is from genome assembly GCF_963971535.1 of Notolepis coatsorum. Taxonomy (NCBI): domain Eukaryota; kingdom Metazoa; phylum Chordata; class Actinopteri; order Aulopiformes; family Paralepididae; genus Notolepis; species Notolepis coatsorum. Next base: position 60,535,119 of record NC_140175.1, on the reverse strand, counting down.
TATTTACCAAACTCAAAAATGCAATGGATATGCCATATTGTGTGTGTCTGCCCAGAGTATGTTTTCTCACCAAGCCGCCTGCTGCATGTTAATAAACCATTGATTTATATGGAATTCGTTAAACTTTGTCTGTTGCCATTATTATTATAATTATTTAATTCAGAGGATGTCTGTAGAATCAACGTTATTATACACATGACGAACATGGCTAAGAACACACGTGCACCACCGCAGTCTGTCCGACTTCGTAATTCGAGCTCCAACTACTACTACCTTTTTCTTTATCAAACATTCATATATTTAACATGTTTAGTAGGGGTGTAACGGTAGACAAAAACCACGGTACGGTCGGTACGTACCTCGGTTTTGAAGTCAAGGGCCCTCATTTATCAATGGTGCGTATGCACAGATATGTGCGTAACCCGTGCGTACGATCATTTCTAAGCAAAGTGTGGGACTTATCAATGTGAACGTGTGCTTGACTTTGTGCGTGTGTACGCACAGCTCGGACCATGGGTACCTGGCGCCCAGCGGTAGAATATGGAGACTGCAGACGCGGAAATAAGCTTTTGTGCTTTAATTTGACTGACGTGTTCGGTATGACCCCCCCGTAATTCATTATAGTTAATTGTAAAATAGCGACAGTAGTGTAATTATTGTCAAAACCCTATAAATAGAATTTGGAATAGGTCTTTCTTTCCGAATGAATGCAGCATGGTTTATATATAGCGTTATCGGAATACTACGGGGTGTACTGACTGTGCTCCGCGTAACTCAACTTGTTATTATTTTGCGCATAGATTGCAGAAATACGGGAACGTTTTGATTATATTTAAAAGGCTTTGCAACTTACAACTTTGAAATTCCACTTATTTCGTTTTACAATGTCAAAGCTTTAAAATATAATCAAAACGTTCCCGTATTTCTGCAATCTATGCGCAAAATAATAACGAGTTGAGTTCTAACAAAGAACGTATTACATGCTGGGTAGGCTGATAGAGTAAACTGTAAATAAAATAGCCTATAACATTATAAAGGATATGGGCTATAGCAGGGGTTCCCAACCTTTATTCCCCAGAGCCCCACGATTCCTTGGAGACATATAGGAATATGATATGATATAAGGTATACTAGTCCGTCCGCGAGGAGATAGCCCACAGCGGATAGCCATTAAATGCCATTTGAGAATATAGGCTATTAAGGCAAAACTATCGGCCTATCGCCTATACATATTATTTAATGTTTTCATAAGCGTAAAGATACAACAGCTGGATTAACGATCAAGTTAGTTTACTGTATGCAGGCTTCACAGGGCTGTGCCATGTGCTATTATATATGTGCAAGTTACTGTTGCATAATGTAGGCTATGGCTGCTATTATATCTAATTTATATAGGCTAGCTAATACCGACAACAAAATTGATTCTATGCCTCTACAAATCATATTATACCCGGTATAGCCAATCGAACGAAACGAATAAAGACATTCATATTCCAGCATTGGTTATAATGACAGACCAACGCCAAACAGTGGTTAATGGTCTTTATTAGTATTTTGAGCTGTCCGGGCAGAATTGCAGCAATGGTCTTAGGGAGTCGTTGATATCTGACATCACCGTGTACAAGTCTGTCAGCCTGTCGCGTATTTATCCCATAACACGCGTTGTGTCTTCTTGGTTCGACAGCGCGTTAAATTAGTTGCTTAGACCTCCGTGAAGTTTCTCAGAGTTCGCTCGGGTTAGTCCATTATTTCACATCCCATGGGGGTGTTTCATTAAAAAAAGATTATTTTTTTATTATATTAGATTGTGAAAAAAACAGCCCCCGGTGGGCAGTCGTTAGTGGTTAACATACCGTTGTATTCGTTCGGTACACTACACAGCCATTCTGTACGGTACACACTGAAACGGTTCGGTTTGGTACGGATATGTGTACCTTTACACCCCTAATGTTTAGCACAACATTATTGGTGCAAAACCACTCGTGAATGCCAAAATCGTCCCGAAAAGGTCGTAAGTGGAGCTACGATGGAATGTGCTTGTTGAATAACAATGATGTAAAATGGGTCTGGAACAGTGATGCCAGTAACGCGTTACTAAGTGGCTGTGCGTTACTATTTCGTTACTATCTCATCATAAATTCATAATGCAGGCGGAATGCAGTATTTTATTTCGTTTTCGACAGTCAAAAATACATTTTGAGCTGTTTTTCTTATTTGGGAGTGACGTGGTGTGGCAGTGAAAGGGTTAAATACAAGAATGTGTCCCGCGGCGTGACTGGACCCTCTGTCTGTGAGTGACTCTGCTTTGGTCCAATCACATTCCCCATCCACAGTCTGCGAATCAGAGGCAGAGTAGGGCGGGTCTTCACAGCACGTCATGTGACATATGCGCCAATCGTGTGACAGCAGGGCTCCGTCGTCGGAGAATTCCACCCCAAAACGCTTGGCAAAATTAAAAGTGAAACCGCAAGATGACTTTTGCGGTTTCTGTTTAGACTTCCATCCCAAAAACGCTAGTCTAAACGTAGCCTCAGTCACTACTTCACGTTTGTGTCAGCTAAGCCGGGTGAAAAAAACATTCATATGCGGAGGAAACAAAATACTGTCTACCGCTAAAAACAGCACATCCAATTGCATTGAAAGCATCTGGAATCACAACACTAGCCGACACTTCGACTAGGTACAGGAGGACTCGGAGGCCAGCCAAACAGCAAAAGAGAGAGATTGTTTATTTCCCTTTTGATTAATGTATATTTGATGGTGGCAGAGCATACAACTGGCGCTGCACTGATGGCTGCCTTTCTGATCGCTCCGTCGAGACTGTGCTTTCTTTTGTTAATTTTTATAGTATTAGGAGTTTTATTTGCACCAACTGTTGGTGCATTATATGTGTATGACCGTCAGTCAATCAGTGACATTGGATTAAGGAAAACTTACCGATTGGATTGCTCTCTGGATCGGATCGCTGAACAGCAGAAATGGCCCGCCGAGATCAGGAGAAGCCGCCGCGAAGACGTGGAAAGAGAGCCGGGGTCCGAAACAGACTGAGGTCCAAACGACACAGAACCACATTGCCCAGCATATTGTTGGCCAATGTGCAATCGATAGGAAATAAACTGGACGACATCAGAGCACGGATCCAATTCCAGAGGGACATTCGGGATTGTAACGTCCTCTGTTTCACAGAAACTTGGCTGAGTCCAGATGTCCCGAATCACGCAATAGAACCGGCAGACCACTTCTTCGTTCTCCGCAAGGACCGGACGGCAGAAGAGTCACTAAAGAAGAAAGGAGGCGGCATTGCCTTCATGATAAACAAGGAGTGGTGCGATTTAGGCAACACAAAGGAACTGTCTAACCACTGCTCCCCAGACCTGGAGTTTATCACGATAAAATGTCGACCCTTCTTCCTCCCAAGAGAGTTAACGTCCATCATCCTCATCGGAGTGTACATTCCACCACACGCGAACACTGGGGTCGCACTTTCAAAACTTCACGACGAGGTAAACAAACTCCAGACAGCTAATGTTGACGCTGCCATTTTGGTTCTGGGTGATTTCAACAGCGCGCGTCTTAAAAAGGTGTTGCCGAATTTCTATCAGCATGTGACCTGTCCCACCAGAGGCGAGAACATATTAGACCATGTATACTCGCAATTTAAGAATGGGTACAAGTCACAGGCTCTTAGTCCATTCGGTAAAAGCGATCACGCCGCCATCTTTCTTTTGCCAAAGTACAAACAAAGTCTCAAGCGAACGCCGGTGGTCTCGCAAGAGGTTAAGCGTTGGGCCGTGACGTCAGAGGAGTCACTCCAAGCTGCACTTGGATGCACAGACTGGAGTGTATTCCGTGATAACACAGCCAATATTAACGAATACACCGAAACGGTGATTGACTATGTCTGTACTCTGGTAGAAGAAACAATCCCCTCCACCAAAATTAAAATCTACCCAAATCAAAAGCCCTGGGTAGACAAATCCGTCCATGAGGCTCTGAAAGTGCGCACATCAGCATACAACACCGGGCTGGTGACATGGAAGAACACAAGATGGCAAGATACAACGTCAGGAGAGCAGTAATAGAGGCAAAACGGCGTTACAGGGATAAAGTTGAACTTCAGTTTGAACAGGCTGACTCTAGAGGCATGTGGCAGGGCCTCAGAACAATGACAGACTACAAAGGCACCCCCCTCAAACTGAACAGTGACATCTCCTTAGCAAATGATCTCAATTCCTTCTATGCAAGGTTTGAGGCTGTGAATAACAACACCAGCCTACAAACCACGGCAATGGGGGGGGGGGGGGGGTCTGCTGATGGAGACTCAGTGTTCAGGGTAACAGAGCATGAGGTGAGACGGATCTTTAAAAAAGTGAATATCAGGAAGGCAGCAGGACCGGACGGCATCCCCGGCCGCGTCCTAAAAGTCTGTGCCGACCAACTGGCCCCGGTATTCACTGACATCTTCAACCTGTCCTTGGAACAGGCTGTCATCCCCACCTGTCTGAAGAAGTCCACCATCATCCCTGTACCCAAAAAATCTACGCCCGCTTGCCTCAACGACTACCGCCCTGTAGCCCTCACCTCCATAGCCATGAAGTGCTTTGAGAAGCTAGTGAAGGGCTACATCTGTTCCTCCCTCCCCATCAACCTGGACCCTCTGCAATTTGCATATCGCCCCAACAGGTCCACGGAGGACGCCATAGCCCATGTGCTGCACACAGCAGCATCACACCTGGACAAGAGGCAGGGGAACTATGTGAGAATGCTGTTCATCGACTACAGCTCAGCATTCAATACCATAGTCCCCTCCAAACTCATAGCCAAGCTCAGGGACCTGGGCTTGAACTATGACCTCTGCCAGTGGGTCTTGGACTTCCTGACGGGCAGACCCCAGGTGGTAAGAGCCGGCAACTGCACCTCCTCATCCATCACGCTCAACATAGGGGCCCCCCAGGGCTGTGTTCTGAGCCCCCTCCTCTACTCCATGTACACACATGACTGCGTAGCACAGCGGAACAACAACACCATCATCAAATTTGCTGATGACACAGTAGTGGTGGGCCTGATCTCTGCCAACGACGAAAGGGCCTACCTGGAAGAGGTAGAGAACCTGTCACAGTGGTGTCAGGAGAACTGCCTCTCCCTGAACGTCAGCAAAACAAAAGAGATGATTGTGGACTTCAGGAGGTCGGGGGTCAAGGACTACAGCCCCCTCAGCATCGACGGGGCACCGGTTGAGAGAGTGAACAGTTTCAAGTACCTCGGAGCCCACATATCCGAGGACTTGACATGGACCACACACATTGACAGTGTTGTGAAGAAGGCACGACAACGCCTCTACTTCCTCAGGCGCCTAAGGAAGTTCCAAGTCAGTCAGAAGATCCTTAGGAACTTCTACTCATGTACAATAGAGAGCATCCTGACCGGCAACATCACCTCCTGGTTTGGGAATAGCACTGCACAAGACCGTAGCAGACTACAAAGAGTGACACGTTCAGCCGAACGCACAATTGGAGGGGGGCTTCCCACCCTCCAGAACATTTACAACAAGCGGTGCAAGGGGAAGGCTAAGAGAATTATTAAGGACTCGAGCCACCCGAACAACTGCCTCTTTGAACTGCTGCGGTCAGGCAAGCGATACCGGAGTCTTAAGGCGAGCACAGAAAGACTCAGAAGAAGCTTCTATCCCCAGGCCATCAGGCTGCTAAACGAACAATAATCACTATGCAACAACCATCAAATGCACACAGCACACACACCCACACACACACACTCACTCAAACAAACAACACACTGCAGCACCCACTCTCCACACTTTAGATCACACAAACACACTTACACTTTATATTTATTGATAAAGGATTTGCACTACAACTCGTACACCTACTGTGAATTGTACCTAAATTGCACCTCGTCCCATTTCTCCATTTCTGCCTTGCACTATATAGTATTGTATATTAGTACACTGCACAGTATTGTATATTGTATGGTAACTACGTCTATTCTGCATCGAACATTGTACATATGTCTAAACTGAACACTGTGACCTAATTTTTTTTACTTCTAATTTTACTATGTTATTTTATTTCATACTTATCTTGTCTTGCACAGTCTCTGGAGCGCAACAGTAAGAAGCATTTTGTATAAAAGTATTCTGTACTTCTGTATGACAACTATTAAAGAAACTAAACTAGAAACTAGCAAAAGCTCTTATTTGCCAGATTTACAGTTAATTTACATGTTAAAGAGAGACTGATTGTATGTTTATAGAGAGACATTTATAAAAACAATTTAATAGTTACAGTTGATATAATTGAATAGTTCAGCCTGCATTTGTTAGATGTGATACACTGGTTTTGTAAAACCACTAGCTGGCTGCTCTAATGCTGTGAGCATCATAGACTGTTGCTTTACTATACTTGATGGTACAGAAGCTGAAGCACTAGTTTAACAATTTACGTTATGTGCAGAGAAACAAGTTAAAAACAATTTATGCACTTTCAATAAAGCGTTTAAAAAAAACTGTTGGGGGAATGACGACGACTTCGTAACCTAGTTACTTTCAAAGTAACTAAGTTACTCTGATAATCAACTAATCAGTAAAGTAACTTAGATTACTTTTTAAAGGAGTAATCAGTAATCAGTAATCTGGTCTGGAAAGCTGAATTGCTCTGGAATGCATTTTTCAATTCAAACGCAATTCGTTTTTTTCTCCCCTCCCCTTTACCTAGAGATTAAAGTAACCTGGTGCAACCCGAGCCCCCTTACTGGTTGATACCATTAATACGGCAACCACCGGAAACCACTCTGTAGTGCAGACTGTCCTAAGGGCTACATCTGTAGGTTCAACGTTCTGTTATTCAACTTAAAATGTCTCTTGTGATGAGTTGCAGTTCATTAAATGTGCCTCTACGCTCTGAGCCAGTCCCATGTTTAATTTGACCCACAGTTTTCTGCAAACGTAGATCCATGCATCTTTCATTCATTATTCAGACATGTCCAAAGCTCTAATGACTAAGATTAAACTTGCATAGACATCATTAAGCACACTTTCTCAGTTACGGTTTAACCTCTAGATCCTTAGCTGTTGTTTATTTATGCAGTGGATTTATACTGATACTGATTCATACAATTTTCTTTCAACAGATTACAATTATAGCTTGTTGACCACAAGCCTCCAGTTCATGTTCATGTTTTTATTACTCACCCAGTGTTCGCAGGTCTGGTGGATTTTTAAACTATAGTTTGTAAAACATGAAAACAGGTCCCACAGATCCGAACACCACACAAGGGTTATAGGAGAACGAAGGTTCTGTATCATTAGGGGATCCACTCGACATCACTCATGCACTGTCCTCGCACGTGCACGCGCACTGAATAAAATTCCACAAATGTACCTTTAATACCAGTATTCGTCTGACCACACCCCTCGTTAGCTTACCTTAAGCAGGTGTGTGGTCACCTGCTCTCCTCCTTCTCGCTTTCACCACAAGGAAGTGCCTCGGTAGTACCCCACTTGACGTGTTGTTAGTTGAAAAGAGTTGTGACGAGTTTACATTGTGCTTAGTTTTTTCTTCTCTCATAACTGTTCAAAGGAAAAAGCTAAGTCATAATGTCTTCTTCGGAGAGTAGACCCACTCTTCACCAGCGGTTCTCCATTCCCGCCTCCGTCGTGCGTTTTGGTGCGGGGCTGCTGCCACTTTCGTGGTTGCCGACCCAGCCCAGGAGGCAGCCGATGGGTAGTTTGCCTCTCCGAGGAGCCGAGACATCGGTGCCGTCGCTCCGGCGATGGCATGATCTCGACTCTGGTTCCTATGGTTCCAGGGAATCGTCCGTTGTTGAACGGTCGGTTGTTTTGGGTCCGGAGGATTTGCGACGCAAACTTTTCGCGTCTGCCCGTTCACGTCGCAAGATGGTGGCATGCAGGTGCGAACGGCCTGGGTTTGGGGAATTGCTGGAGACCAGCGAGGATGCGTCGGGCTCTACATGTCCGATGGAAACTGAGGATTTCATGGAAGGGTCGGACGGATTCTTGTTTGAAGGTCCTGTGGAGGCGAGTATCCCTCCTATCCAGGAAACACTGGAGGGGGGAGAAATGGCTCCTTGGGACGCCTTGTTCGAAGATGTCGAGGAACCACCTCGGCCTCATCAGCAGGATGCCCTGCTATCAGCCACATCAGACTGTGGCTCCTCAATGGGTTGAAGCCTGCTGCAAAGGGATGCGGGTTCGGTGGAGGAAGGTCAGCAGGGGGAACTGCGGGCTTTGTTTCCCGAGCTCATGGCGGTAGCTGCCGCTGCAAACGGCGTGCCGCTGCCGCTGCCATTGCCTGCTCCTGTCCCCGACGATCTCATAGGTCATCTCTGGCAGCGTCGCCCGGTGAGAGGGGTGGATGTTGTCTACCCATTTTTCCCCTCAATGGGGGCCTATGTTCGTCAGGGTCAGGCGGTTTCAAACATCATGGGACTTGCCCCCGCCTACGTACCAGTTACGTGTGTACCAGTGTCGGGGTTGGTCAAAGGTATGAGAGAGGGCGTGCCACGGCTTGATTGGCCGATGGCCGCTCTCCTCTGTCCGGATGTGGTGTGCGAACCATTATGCAAGCCGGTTCTCCATGGAAGATCGGCTAGGCGATTGGCATATTGGGGTGACCAGTCATTTATCGCTGGTACACAATCGCTGGCTGCGGCTTCTAACATCGCCCACCTGGCTAGATTTGTATCGGGGATATTGACGGGCGGCATGGATCTGACCGAGGTAAAATGCGATCAGATCACCCAGGCGGCAGGAGCTGTCCTGCACCTTACCCAGGTGCTGGCCATAGCCTCGGGGAAGACGCGCGCCTTGGCCACCCTGACCCAGCGCCACCTTTGGCTGGAGCAGGCTCGAGTGCCGGAGAAGAAAAGAACCCCTCTTCTGACGGCCAGCCTCTCCGATGCTGGACTGTTCGGGAAGGCCCTGCAGCTGATGACCTCAACGTGCAGAGAGATGGCAGAGGAGCGATCCGTTCTCCAACCCCATTTTCCGCCTCCCGTCCTTGCCGGTGGAGTCAGAAGGCTTCCACGACGTCGAGCTCCCTCCGCCGTGCCTACCACTGCCTCCGCCGCCGCTGCTGGCCCCTCCAAGAAGGCCAGGAGAAGAGACGGCGCTTCTGCTACCGCCGGCCCATCCACGACCGGAGGAGACGGTAGGGAACGTCGAGACCAGCAGACAGTTACCTACCGTCCCTCCGGGGCTCCTCGGGGTGGCAAGACTCGAGCGGCGCGAGGTGGCAGACGCCGCTAAAAGTGACTTTTGCCTTCATATTTGGTACCTCCCAGCCCTTGGTTTTTATTTTGGAAGCATTTTGTGATGGTGTTTTTCACAACTTTAGTGGTGAAACTTTACAGTGGTTGCACACATTCAGATGGTGCCAAGACCCACAGAGAACCGTGTTGTCATTATCAATGCAGCAGAAACACTGCCAACATGTGTGAAATACACAAGCTGAGAGAGGGAGAAAGCCACTCACGACAAAAAATAAAACACTTCAAAATCTGAAAGTGCGAAGCCCTTTTGTATTTGTGTCCATTTAGACAATGCAGTTAAACATTCCACCTACAGTTATTATTAAAACACCAGAGATGGTCTACTGGTTACGACCCCTGCCTCTGGAACCACATAAAGGAACTTTTGGGGAAATTAGCTTATTTGCCATACCCTGGAGTTAGACAAGCAGATACATACCCTTTTCTTCTCTTTGCATGCATTAGGCTTAGGGAACAGCCGCACCGTTAGCCTAGCTTAGCGTCATTCACTGGAAGTAGGTGTGCCAGTGTAGCCTAGTTCCCAACAGTCACGAAATACACTCCAAATACAACTCCAAAACGTTCCTTTAAACATGTTGTGACTAGGGCTGCAACTAACGATTATTTTGGTAGTCGACTAATATGTTGATTATTTTTTCTGGGATCAGATCCTGCCATCTACAGTATTTCCTGAACTGTCCACTAACCCTTGTTGTGTGCCCTTCTCAATTTATCTCAATTACATGCAATCTAAACAGCACATTTACCTTTGCTCAGATTTATCAATAAAAGTGCTATTCGCTTTGTGTGATAAAATTGTATGCCAGTAAAACACACACATTTGTTGTTTCATATTTACCAGGTGGTGTTTTCACCAACACCACCATTTACTCCCAGTGTGAACTCAATGAAAATGTGTTTTTTTTATGTTCTTCATTCAGAAAACAAGACAAGGCCAATGAGTCTCAGGTTGAAAAAATAATTAATTGTATCATTTCTCTTTTAGTAAACATTGCAAACGGGTCCCACAGACCCGAACACCACACAAGGGTTAAGCAGAAAATCTCCAAGCAATCACATTAGCCTGTGTATTCCAGTATTCTACTATTACAGTACGTTGTACCTGTTTAAATATACTCTGCCTTGTGATCCAGGCTGCTATGTGCCATACTGGCACTGTGCTGGCACCATGCTGGCACTGTGCTGGCACTGTGCTGCGTGGCACCGTGTCCTGTTTGTCCAGAGACAGAGGAAGCCATCTGTTCCCATCAAGGCAGGAGGCAAAATACCACCAGTGTCCGTCCCAGTCAGAGATAACCTCATATCTCCAAGGCTTGATGTCACCACTGGTAAATGGACTGCAATTATATGGTGCCTTTTATCCAAATCGCTTTACAACTTATGGCTCACATTGACCCATTCACTCACACATTCACTCACACGGCGGAAGCAACCATGCAAGCTGCCAACTTGCTGCTCATCGAGTGTCTTGCTCAAGGACACTTCGACATGCTGCCGGGAGGAGCTGGAATTGAACCGCAAACATTTCTATTACCAGATGACTGCTCTAGCCACTGTCGCCCCCACCACTGACACACATTGGTAGTTGACATTCTACAATACATTATCAGTGGTTCGATGTGGTCATAGAACATTTACAGTACTATAACTAGGAGGTAACGTCAGCTCTGTTATTACATGTGACAATTTGTCTGTTATGTCACTATTCCATTACATGTTGTGTTGTGTTATCCCATTATGTGTTGTACACGTTAAACGAGTACAAATAAAAATGTATATAAATATATATATATTGTTATATATGTTTTCTGTTTACATAGTAAAGCCACGGTGAAATAGGACAAAGCTGGAGAGTGGAGATACAATATTTCTATTCATCTTGTTTCTAGGTGTAACAAGGAAGCTAGCCTGCCGCTTTTGTAATTCCACTTCCCATGTGTGCGTGAGACAGTCTCTACAAAGGCATAAGCTATATTAGAGATCCATCAGTTTGAACAAGACTATCAAGCCTAGGTAAAGCTGGACCCGGATATACTGTACATGCCAGTGACATGCCAATCATATGTGTATGATTAATGTAAACAACTATGTGTGTACCGTATATTCTATATCTAACACTCTGTCCTAACAGCTTAGCTTAGCGTCATTCACTGGAAGTAGGTGTGCCAGTGTAGCCTAGTTCCTAACAGTCACGAAATACACTCCAAATACAACTCCAAAACGTTCCTGTAAAACATGTTGTGACCTCTGTGTTTACCACGTGGAGAAAAAAATTATTATAATTAGACATTTAACTTTTCTAAGCAGATCTATACTCGGAACTGTTGTTTTTTGAAAAACCGGGCTTTTGAGGTGATGAAATCACTGCACCCAGGCAGCAGTGGTTCGGCAAAACAAATTTCTGAGTATATATCTGCTTAGAAAACTAAAATATCAAAGAAAATATATATATATCTACACGTGGTAAATATATGTTTAAAGGAACGTTTTGGAGGGGGTCGTTTATAATTCCATGACCGACGTTAAATGATTTATGTAGTATTGGTGATATATAGATCAGAGCAGTTTGTATCAAAAATGATAAAGAAAAACGCTGAAACTCACGTCAGTCTCCTCGTACCGTTGGGCGATGAGAGTGGAGCAAACAGATCCCAGTTATGTGATGTGGATCGATGTGATCCAGTTCCGGTTTGTATAATACTAATATACGCCCAAATCATGTGGATTATTGAGTTATGGCAACGGATCCATATCCACGGTGTGTGTATTGAGTCCCGCGACGATAAACGAGTGGCCGGAGGGAATAGGCAGACGCACCGGGATCGCAAGAGATCCACTTCCGGTTGCAACTCGCCGATCAGCCACCAGGTGGCAGTATTGAAGCGTTGCAGAGTTGTGATGGCTCCCGCAGCATATGACAAGGCTCCGTGAGTGAAATATGAATACCATGACGAAAATATGAAATATGAACTTGAAACATGTCGTACCCCGTTATTGGCAGAATTCGCATGAACTTGAAACCCGTCGTACGACGTGATTGGCGGGAAAAGTGTTAAAAGCCTGTCTCCTTGTTGGATTCATTATTCAGATATATATTGATTATTAACTTACTGGCATTCTGTCTGATCCCATCAGCTGTACTCAGAGCTTTGTCTATACTGTATATTTGAACGTTGATGGACTGGAGAGAAACCAAAGTAGATTTCTAAAACACACTTGCATACATTGAAGGGGTTTTTACTTATATGTACGTATACCTACATTTTACTTTTGGTTTAATATTTTGTCAGTGAGTACTAAGTGAAGTTCCTAACTAGCATTTATGTTTTCAATCAAGTGTTTAACTTTCTAATGACCAATAAACTAAAAGTGATATTTTACTTGGGTAGAAAATCTCGGGTTTCTAGTGCACATAACTATTATGAACGCTCAACCACCAATATTGGCTGCTGTGGTAACCCATACTGTAGGCATAACCATTAACTTATCAGACATATTTTGTTCTGATATGTTGTAAATACGATACATCTACCCTTACAAAAAGGTATCATAGTATTCCCATACATTTTTGGTGACCAGAAAATCGGTATCATGATTTTAATTGGATTATACCATGGTATTACTAAGTACAAAAGTGATACCATGGTGATACATGACTTTTACCATGGTAGTTCTATGTTAAATTATTCATACAATGACCGGTACCATGGTAAACTATTTATACAATGACCGGTACCATGGTAAACTATTTATACAATGACCGGTACCATGGTCAACTATTTACAGTATACAATGACCGGTACCATGGTAACATATTTATACAATGACCGGTACCATGGTCAACTATTTAAAGTATACAATGACCGGTACCATGGTCAACTATTTACAGTATACAATGACCGGTACCATGGTCAACTATTTACAGTATGCAATGACTGGTACCATGGGCAACTATTTACAGTATACAATGACCGGTACCATGGTCAACTATTTATACAATGACCGGTACCATGGTAAAACCAAAATTATCATCATACTACCATGATACTTTTTTGTACAGGGAACACACAGGCAAAATAGACCCAGGTATATTTATTTTAAGGAGATAGTAGGTGGAGAGGGAGACACAGGAGACTGGATCCCAGGCCTATACCAGGATTACATCCACTACATAATCTATAGACATTTTTGTATCCTATATTAATTGTGATCGCGATTTTGGCCTTGACAATTGATTAAACATGATCGACTGCAATATTGACGCATTCCATTTTGACCGCCTGCTCTTCTACATCAAATCAAGTGCTCCCCATTCCTCAGCTACATTGCTGGACCAATCACAGGTGTTCCTGTGCGCTTTGAGCACTGTTTATGTCATACGGCGGCGGCGTGGCTCAGGGGTAGAGCGCGGCGTCCAATGATCGAAGGGTTGGTGGTTCGAATCCCGCTCAAGCCCATGTCCATCCCATTGCCGTTGTGTCCTTGGGCAAGACACTTAACCTACTTGCCTCGTATGAATGTGTATGCATGTGAATGAATGTTGGTGGTGGTCGGAGGGGCCGTAGGCGTTGATTATTCGCCACGCTTCCGTGAGTCTGCCTCAGGGCAGCTCTGGCTGCAATTGTAGCTTACCACCACCGGTATGACTGTGTATGAACGAATAATGGACTCTGTGAAGCGCTCTGAGTCAGAGCAACAGTCAGTCAGAGAAGAGCGCTATATAAATCCAATCCATTATTATTATAGCCTCAGACAAAGTAGGAGAATAAATAAAAATAACTGAACAGTTCGCAAGATGAGGTATTGCTACATCATTTGGAATTATTTTGTGTGCAATGAAGGTGTTTAGTGCATCGTCAACACCAACCCCTCCGCACCACAGAAGCTGGCTATTAAACATAATTCCATATCTGCAAACACTCTCGTTTAGCCTGTAACGGTCTCCTGCTGTCAATTCTCCCATTAATCTCCCACATTTCAGGTCATTTTCATTGCTAATTAACAAGCTGCAACTCACGTTCCTTTGCACATAACCACGCAGGTAAATAACCATCATTATTTTGGCGAAGGACAAGCTGTAACCACTAATACAACAGTGGTTCTCAACCTTCTCCAGGTAAAGGACCCCAGATTGATACACAATAGGCCATGGACCCCCATTTGATGATATTTTGTCTCAGGGACCTCCATCTGAGTTAGTTGTTATTTGTTTTTTTCTTTCTTTTTTTGGATTCCCATTAGCTGTCACCTAGGTAACAGCTATTCTTCCTGGGGTCCACACATACCTATATTTCCAAAAATTCAACACAAGAAGAAAATAATTAACTCTTTCACGGCCATACCTGAGTATAGTCGGGTTATCTCGCCAATGGTTGAGCGCCAGAACCCCGAGTATACTCAGGTTTTGATCCTTTGATATTTTCCTTTGATCCCCGTTCTATACAGTCAGCCGGACCCATCTAGATGTCTATGATTCATCTACCTACGTTGGAATTGCAATGAAGATCGAATATCACCAGGTGGCAGTATCGCCTACCGTTGAACTGGAATGGCTTGGTGTGGATACACGTTTTCCTTTTTTTCTTTTTTTTGTAAGGGCTCCTGCTCCTGCTTGAATAGAAATGCACAGCGATCGCCTCGAAATTCCGTTGCCAAAGCTTATTTCCCATTGAAACATGTACACTGGTAATCGCGATGCAATCACTTGGCATTATTCTTTTTGGAATACCTTCTGGTATATGGTAAGGTATATTCTACAGTATGTCTATTTTAGCGAACCTGAAACATGTTTTTCTAACAATCACAGTTTTGTGTTTTACTGGACGCGTAAAACATGCTCGACAAACATGATCACAGTTTTGAGTTAAAACGACCCCCCCCCCCTTGATGATTTTGTGAAGGTAGATATGTACATGTTATATATCTTTGATTTGGGAGTATTTGGGGTTTCAGGGAATCAACCAGAACGATTCAGGCTTATCGCACATAATGCATCCTATCTCGCGATCTATGGAAAAATACTGGATTATTCCGGAAATGGGGCGCTGTTTAGCGCGTAGCGTTGGGCTGGGCAATTAATTGAAAAAAAAATCGCGTTCTTGATTCATAGAAATATGCAATCTCATTTCTAAATTATAACAATTTTTATTAAATTTTTGTATCCACTTTTTCTCCTTGTTTTTCTATTTTTCTCCCATCCCAATTTCGCCTCGCCAATTCTCCCTTCAATTCTCCCCTCCCCTGTCTCGAACGTTGCTAGACTATGCCTCCCACTGGTCGGCTGCAGTGAGGACCAAGCCTTGCATCATGTGTCCCCTCCGGTACACGAGGAGGCAGCTGTTGCATCTTTTCACCTGAACAGCGCGATCTCTCAGTGGTGAGGAGTAACGCGTGGGAGGCTCACGCTGCCCCCGATACTTCCTGATTCTGCTGTACAGGCGCACCAACCGACCTGTAGGAGTCGCTGTCCACAACGTCCAATCCCCACCCACCGGCTTTCCCACCCCTAACACTGCCAATTGTGTTAGTATGAACGACCAGCCAAGCCGGTGGCAACACCGAGAGCTGGGCTCGAACCCAGCATCTCCTGCGTTAGTGGCGAGCGCCTTCCCCACTGTGCGTTTTAGCTGCCCCCGAAAGTATAATTTTTTTTTTTTTTTTTTTCTCTTTTTTTTTAAATGTTGACGATTCTGACTTGAGTTATTTTGTATGTTACAAGATACTTTTAAGTTTAAGTCAAGCACTTTCATATATGTTATGTTTAAGTTTAAGTCAAGCACTTTGATATGTTATGTTGTCTGTTTAAGAAAGAGTGCAATAAATGATTTTATTGAAAAAATAAGAATTGTGTGAGAGAATCGTGATCTCAATTCTTAGAGAGAAAAATCGTGATTCACATTTTAGCAAGAATCTCCCAGCCCTAGTGTAGCGTGTAACAAACTACAGTGTGTAGAAATGAGCTTATTAGTCGGTAATGGACTATGAACAATGCCTGTAAAATTAGCCATACTATTGTCTCCATAGCTATAATACAGAACACACGATGGGTCTGCAAACATAGCTAAAATGGTCATTAACGCTGGCGCCAAACAGTGCAGATGGCGATAGCTGCTGGCTGTGAATGAGTTAAGTAGCAGACACAAATCAAAAATTCAAGAATCAAACACAAAGAAAAAAAGAAAGAAAAACAGTCATTTTAAGCTCAAAATCCAAATAAAAGGAAAAGGATGAGAAAATAACGAACACTTTAAAATAAAAAGTGGCGCTAAGAAATACACGCACACAAGTCCAAAGAGTGGAGTAAGTGAAACCCACTCATATATTTAAGTTATTAATTATATATTAATTATATATTTTTACACCCTGGAAAACCCCCTCAAGGAACCCTGGGGGTTTGCAGACCACACCTTGAGAACCAATGCTCTAGCAGTCTCTCTCAGGGACATTATCAGGAAGACACGCCTCCCGATGCCTCTCTATTCAGTGTTTCCCATGAATTACCTAGACTGTGGCGGCCCGGTCTAATTTGTCCCGCCACAGTTTTATAATGAACCGGAAATGTAAAAAAAGAAAAAAAAAAAATATATATATATATATATATATATATATATATATATATATATATATATATATATATATATATATATATATATATATATATATATATATATATATATATATATATATATATATATATATATATATATATATATTTTTTGTAAATATAAAGTTTGCCAATAGGGATGTATCAGTAGTATTGACAGTGGTAGTAGTCGTAATAGTAATCCAGTATATATACATTTACATTTAGTCATTTAGCTGACACTTTTATCCAAAGTGACTTACGAGTTCTGTATAACAAGTCATCAGGAAGGGCACAACTCTATCAGCTGAGTAACAATGTTCATCAAGGTGTTGAGTGCTACAGTGTAGGTTAGTTTATTAGGACAAGTGCATTTTTTTTTTTATTATATTTTTTTATTATTTCAGATAATGTTTGAAGAAGTGCGTCTTTAGTCGACGGCAAAAGATTGGACGGGTTTCGGCTGTCCCAACTGCCTGAATACTTTTTACCAACGGATTTCCAGTTCTGCGTTCGCGTTCTGCGCTCTGATTGGCCACTGACGTTTCTGGTCGTGCCAATCGTGTGACGGCAAGTTCTGCCACCGGTTAAGCTTAGGCACTCTTTCGAAGTTGGTTAAGGTTAGAGTTTGTCTTAGAGCAGGGCGATAGAACACCAGCCCTGATTCCAAACTCTACCAACTTCGAAAGAGTCGCCTAAGCTTAACCAGTGATAAACTAGGCGTTAGGTAGTTTGCTGCTGTTCGAGGCGGAAATGGGCGCGTCACGCGATTGGGCGCACATGTCACATGACCAGAAACGTCAGTGGCCAATCAGATCGCACCAGAAACGTCAGTGGCCAATCAGATCGCAGAACGCGAACGTGGAACTGGAAATCCGTTGGTAAAACTGGGGTGGGTAGTTCATTCCACCATTGTGGGGCAAGGACTGAGAAAAGGCAGGTTATATATTTTATTTCTAAAAAAATAAACCAGTTCAACACAGGTAACAACTTTTTCTTCATTTCTTTCATGGCTCAAATGTATGCTCTAGTCAATTTTGTGTTTTGATCTCCGGGGGGGCATGCCCCCGGACCCCCCTAGTGGGTCCAAGGTTCACCCACCACAGTCTCACAAAATCCTGTGGGAAACACTATTACAGGCCCTGCCCTGTCTGAGTCCACCGCTGATTGACCCATTAGAGTCTCCTCCAGGATAATGAAGGGGGCCCACCCACACCCGGCTCATGCGCTGTGATGGGTTTAACCCCTGCGCAATTACAGCTAATCTAGGGCCAAAGGCGTAGCTAATGGATTTCAATAAAGGAGGGCTGGCCAGCCCAGACGTTTAGAGTGCTGATTTATGATAAGAGGCTTGAGGTCAAGACGAGGCCTGGTGGGGGCTGCACTATAGAATGTCTGCCACTCTTGTATGGATGGAAAGTAATAGATTAATAGGCTACTGTAATCTGATTACAAAAAATGGTGGGGACTGAAATCTGTTACTGTAAAAAGCAAGTAAAACAGATAAAACAGGAGACTACTAGTTGCATTCACTGGATGGGAGGGACAGGAGGCTGTGGGAGGGACGGGAGGCTGTGGGACTCTGGGAGGGAGGGGAGGCTGGGGAGGGAGGGGAGGCTGGGGAGGGATAGGAGGCTGTGGGAGGGACAGGAGGCTGGGGAGGGACAGGAGGCTGTGGGAGGGAGGGGAGGCTGGGGAGGGACAGGAGGCTGTGGGAGGGACGGGAGGCTGGGGAGGGACGGGAGGCTGTGGGAGGCTGGGGAGGGACAGCAGGCTGTGGGAGGGACGTGAGGCTGTGTTATTTATGCGTTTGACCCATAGTTGTGTTGTGTTGTGTTGTGTTGTGTTGTGTTGTGTTATGTTATGTTGTGTTGTGTTGTGTTGTGTTGTTTATCCCTTTTTTATGTTATGCGTGCAATGAGCTCCACATATGCAGCTATCAGTCATCTATGCCAGTCATTAAAAATGTTAATCCATGATAATATAAATTACTATATATATATAGTAATTATGCATACTGTCTTTTCTTTAATAAAAAACGACTTATTTAAATTAGGGATGCTCGATATTGGCTTTTTTACCGATACCGATATACCGATATTGTCCAACTCTTAATTTCCGATACCGATATCAACCGTTATCAACCGATACCGATATATGCAGGGTTTCCCCCCCCCAAAAAACGGAATCATTTCAGGTAATTAACATTACATACAGTATCTCTTGTTTTGGAATTAACACAACATTATGCATACTTTTGACAATAAATAAAATCTGAATTTGTTCTTACTTGCTTGCCTGGGTAAATAAAGGTTATAGAAATGTAAAAGGGAAATTTTTTTTTTATTTTTTTTTTTGAAAACCGATACCGATATTTTCCGATATCACATTTTAATGCCAATATCGGCCGATAATATCGGTAGGCCGATAATATCGGACATCCCTAATTTAAATACATTTCAATACTTTAAAGGGGAGATGAAGCAGTGAGCAATGTGATCCTAGTTTGTTTGTTGTGTACCTTGTGTAAGACAGGGTCCTATAATCAAATGTGAAATCTAGCTTATTTGTCTGAAAAATCAAATATAATATCCCTGTTTTCAACATGGGCGCCGCCATTTTGTTGCTGACGTCATGGGGCTGGTTGGGTCTGGCTCCTAGTATACACTGTTGTTTAGATGCCTATGGATTGTCGGGTCAGTCTGTAAATAAAATGTTGCCTACCAAACATCGGGACCGCGGTGGTGCTTTTTGTATTGCTCCCGGCTGTTCGAACGAATTTTACCGCATGAAAGAGAGAGGAACGGTGGTTCATTTCCACAAATTACCAGTGAAAAAACCAC
Source organism: Notolepis coatsorum (assembly GCF_963971535.1). Lineage (NCBI taxonomy): Eukaryota > Metazoa > Chordata > Actinopteri > Aulopiformes > Paralepididae > Notolepis > Notolepis coatsorum. The sequence continues at coordinate 60,515,388 of NC_140175.1, read as the reverse complement.
TTTTATTGGCGCGTTGGCTGGCTGCACTGAAGCGGTGCGATCCACCTGTTGGACAGTGGACGAAGATCTGCGGGCAACATTTCATTGCCTCGGATTATGTTGTTGAGGGGGGCTTTGAAGAGGATGGGAGGTTTGTCCAGAAGACCACTAATAAGCTGAAGCCTGATGCTGTTCCCTCGGTCTTCAGTGGCTATAGTGCAGGGCCCCGTTCCCCGTACCTGGTTCAACTAAGTCGATCAAGATGTCATTATCCAGATTCAGTTAACCCGATGTTTGAAGCCGGGATTTTCCTGTTCCTCGAAGGTGGATTCAGTCTCGTTAACTCAAGCCAGACTTGAGACCCAGGATAAGTGCGCGCAGCCGCTCCAGTTGAAAAGCCAGCACGTATCGATAGCAGAGATCCTGATTCTCTAGCGGCATTGATTGATTAATTGATTTAAAACTTTATTAACATATTGCAGTACGGCTCAATCGCCTCGCCGACAAGTTAAATGCGTTATCTATAGGCAAATTTTAAGTCCCTCATTACCTCAATCAATCAGATTATATTTCTTTAAACTTGCCTGCTGGATTGAATAATCAAATGAGATCTTGCTAGCGAAAATAATTAGTTAAACTGTTATACAAAATAACGATACGGCTCTCTTCCCATTGATTGATGTATGGTCGATCTTTTACTTATCTCCACTGTGGTGTAACGGGTTCTTCTTTTGACTTTCACGCAGACGACCGGGGTTCGAAACCTAGTCTTTCCCTTCTTTTTGCGATGTAGGAATAATTCTATTTGGTGCACGTTGAGAGCTATATAAAGAATGACATCCTCAATGCATGTAGATTTATAATATTTTAACCTAAAACTAGGCTACTTTGGCGTATAATCATTAATATTATATTCCAAAAAATTATATTAGAAACACGGGGTTTCGAACACCGGTCGCTGGGTTGCCAGGGTTGAGCACTACCGCTGCACCACTGTGCCAGATGGGATAAATTCATTGTTTATACATTAATGAACGAGACAAGATCCACAATCCACGCATAGACACTTCAATTTTATGCTTGAATGAAACACAATCCAGGCGCTCCATTAAACATCCACAGCGGAGAATATGAAAGGAATCAGAGCCAAACGAGCGATAGGTTTCAATCATTAAAAATATCCCCGCGGGATTCACATTTGCAATGCTGCGCGTTGTTAAAATAACCACATAATGTGTACATCGCACCGAGCGAGCGCCACGGTATATATAACGTGCATTATTTAGGACAAAGTGAATTTAGTATCAGCATTTTGGGTCTATTTTACATTTCAAAAGCCCCCTCTGGAAGAATGGAGCACAAAAACGTAATTCAGAATGGTATAAAGCAGATCCTAGACTGTGGGAATAATTTCAGGAAAGAGCTGTCACTTCTTTGCGGGGGCGTGGCTGTGCTTCATCCGGCTAACTTGAACTTAACCCTGCTCTCGACCAGGCTCAAACTTTTGGATCTGTTGTCATGGTGATTTGGACAATCCAGGTACGGGGAACGGGAAAGTCCGGCTTAAGTCAGACTTAACCGAAAGTTATCCGGCTAACTCAGTTATCCAGGTACGGGGAACGGGGCCCAGGAGAGACTGACAGACCAGCCCAGGCCCAGGTAGTTCAACCAGCCTCAGCCCTAAGCCGGAGACAGAGCTCAAAGACGCGCTTCTACCGCAAAAGAGCGAGAGGTATAATCAGGGTGTTGGATCAGTGTTTCGCATATAATCTTTGCAGACTGTCTATATTTAGACTAGCCACCTGTAGTGATATGCAGTAGGTACGATAACGTTAGCTTTCTGTATAACGCTAGTCATAAATGTCATTATGAATTGAAAATGGGGGACCCTGATGTAAACAATATGAAAGTCTAGTCTCACCTGATACCTTGCTCTGTATCAGAACGTTAGTCATAAATGTGATGACTCTATATACATGTGATGTGAATGGGCCGGGTAATGATAGGTTTTAATTAATAGATCCCATGTCCTCTGCATAATTGTTTAGCATAGGTACCTTTATGAAATAAAGTTGTTATTCCTTGTACCCCGGTTGTGCAGTTGGTTATTTCAGGGCATTTGGACAAATAGCAGTTTCCCTGCTACATAGCAGTTTATCCTGCTACTGGTATAACTCACGTATTTATTACATACAGTACAGAAGTTGTGATGACTATATACAGTAGTACAGAAGCTGTGATGACTCTATATACAGTACAGAAGTTGTGATGACTATATATCTTAAATAGACAAAAAACACTATCAAAAATAGGGCTTTACCCACATGTGTTTGACTTCGGTCAAACCAGTCTGGATTCATGTTGTAGTCTGAAAAAATGCCAGGAAATGCTGAGAGAATTGTTGAATATATATAGAACACAAATGTTCTAGAATGTTTGATTATGACATCATACGGTGACATCACAAATGTTCTAGAATGTTTGATTATGACATCATACGGTGACATCACAAATGTTCTAGAATGTTTGATTATGACATCATACGGCCATCATATTTTCTCCATCGTCGTCTGGCTCAACAGGAGGAGCACGTCTCACTGGTGTCGCTCTAATAGGCTCAAATGCATATGCAATTGGGTTTCTATAAACCTCTGTCTGTTTGTCCACCTCGTCCAGATCCATTGCAAACTACAGCCTCTGGAGGTCAGTGTGCTACTGCGTGCAATTCTCCTGAGGTGGTCAGTAGAATGCAGTGCGCTGCAGTGCCGCAGGCAGCCAAACCACCCCCATGACGTCAGCAACAAAATGGCCACGCCCATAATGATAAATGCTTGAAGTCAATGCTCCATGTTGGAGAGGCATGCTTTATCCTCTCTGTAAACACTTGAATTACATTATCTGATTCCGCAGAGTCAACGTTCCTAGAAGGGCAGTGAATGCTTTCACAGTGAATGCTTTCATATCTATGAATATCATGAGCAAATTCCCTGTTGTGTCAACAACATTTCCAACTTACATAAGAACAAGAACACAATAATAATATGCCTGCTGTCTCTGACCATCTTAACACATTGAGTGCCACGCCCCTTCCGGGAAGTGACCACTTCCGTGCCGCCCATTAACCCCATGTAAACGTAGTTGTAGTTTGTAGAACTAAACCTATATTTTATAGTATCGCTATGGGTCTAATAACGCCCTCGAGTCTCATTGAGCTACTTCTGGTCAACGTGCAAAAAACGGATTCTTTTTTCATCCGTACATTTCCGTTTGATACCGTTTTGAATATGAACATAGTCTGGCCGCTTCTGAGCAATTCCAGGGAAAATACACGAAAACAGCGTTTTTGTGTAATTCAATAAACACATTTTTCGCCTGATTATCGGATCTTCCTTCAACGCTAGATCATCATTATTATCCTTTGTGGTGCACGCATGCAATGTGGTTTAGACCGGCGCGCCCCCCCCCCCCCCCCCCCCCCCCCCCCCCTCCTGCATCCCAACGGCAGAACAGCCAGACACATAAACACATATAGCTTCAATCGCAGTAGAAATAAATATCAGATCAACGCAAGCTTTCATATAGTGTCCTTACCTGGTCTCTGAAGTAATGAAAAAAAAATAATCCAATAATCTCATCGCCATTCCAGTTATCCACAGCGATCGTGCCTCCGACGTTATTGGGCATTGCTCTTCAACGGGCGGGCGGGGTCAGTTGTCCAAGCCATCCCTATAAGCGTGTGTTTTGCTGGAGTGTTTAGGACCCGCCCCCACGCCGCAGCTCGGTATAGAAAATAAACGAACCCTGGTCTAACCAGGTGCATTACTGTCCGAAGGCGTTAGAGGGCGGTATAATACCGTCTGCCAGCTTAGACACACTCAAAACAGTGGGTCTCATTCCCGAACGAATTTACGACCAACAATTTCCTCTTAGGCAGATTTCTGCCCATTTAAGACATATTAGGGCTGGTAGCGCGAGTCCCCAAATTTTCCTGAGATCAGATTTGAGCGTGGCTGAGAGCAGATGAGTGCTGAGGAGCACTCTTATGATTAATTGACTAATTGAAAATTGTATTAACTTGACAGACTGTGTTCTCATAGTGATTCCTTCATGTTAACGCTACAGGCCTTCTTGGAATTAATTACTTAATCATAATTAAAATAAATATGACAATATTTGTACGATAAGAAATTACGCATTTGATGTCGGAAAAATAAATAATATGGATTCATCTGATCACAGGGCAGCTGCTTAACCATATCTGAACCAGCTATTTTGGACAAATGTATAATTACTTTAATTACTCAGATATTCAAACACAATTATGCAATTATTGTGAAATGATTGAAAATAATAATTATTTAATGCCTTCTGTGGAATTTGTATTTCTTATTTGTTACACATCTGTTTTAATGATTAATTATATACATTTGAAAGAATGCAGGTCGCAAGGAATGCTTTCATCCATGACATGTTTCATATAGCCTATTGTGCAGATCAGTAGGCCTACTATAGTCTCTGATGTGTGTCAACATGTTCAGCCTATTTGCTTTTGCATAATACTGGGCTGGTTGTCTCTGATAATAAAGTGAGAACTGGCTTGTTCACCCTGTTCCCATGATTTTAAATAATTGCGTACCTATGTTGTTTTGAAGAAATGTGAGGATAGACACTACACTACCCTCCTCCTCATCTTCATCATAATCACATTGGTTAACATAAATGCGCGATTTGAATGTAGAGTGGTAGTCATTGCATGTGAATGAATAGGTCCGATATGTGCTCTAGACTAGGAAAGCCATAGACTCCTCTGGGTACCATTGCACAGTGACATGCTGTGGCAGGAAATGGGCTGTTTGAGTGACAAAAAGATGGTAAACATGTCTCTGTAAGTATAAAAAAAAATATATATATATTTAGAACTGTGAAAACACTGTCATTTAATTCATAATTATTTAGGAAGAGATTATTTAGGAGGCGACCGTTGGATTTATGGTGTACTATGGTGCTTCTAGTGTGAATCAAATTACTCTCGTATTCTCATTATTCTCATTTGCATTTAGTTGTGTAGGTTCATAAATCTTAGTTTAATTAAAAATAGAAAATGGAGATAGATGAAACAAGTTAAATAAATCAGGCAAACAAGGGGTGGTGGGGTTCAGATAGTTAATAAAACTTAGTTTGGTAAAAAAAGAGAAAATAATGAATACAAATATATTAAATAATTAATTATATGCCAATATTAAATACATTTTATGCTTTGAAGGCACAATAATTACATTGTATTATATCCAAATACAGACACAGATACAGATTAAGTATGTTGGTTGAACACATATAGATACATCTCTGTGTAGACACCTGAATATGTCTGACAATAATTCAATGTGTCTAACGCTAATTCCTTGCATTCCCTGTGTTCGCGAGGAAGTTGTGTAAGCGGCTGACCGCTCTTGATCCTCCCTATCCTAACATTGACACTTAACTTGCTACCTCTCTTGATCCTACCTATCCTAACATTGACACTTCATAGTGGGACAGGATACAGGTGCCGCCAGGGGGAGCTGGTGACGACGTTGGGCAGGGAGATACAGGTGAAGAAGGATGTGCTCAGGGCGCGGCGCCGACGGAGGCACTTCCTCTTCATCGTTTTCCACAGAGGGAAGAGGACGCACGGAGCTGGAGCTCCGGACCTCAAGCACGCAGGATATAAACCCAGTTACGAAGCGGGTTAGTAATGAGTATGCGATAGCTTAGCTTTTAGTTAATGCGGAAGAGACATTGGGAGCGAAGCAGCAGACGAGCGACTGCCGAAGAGCGTGGTAGATATTGCCCACATTGCATTTTAGCTGAAGTATATGCGTCATGACAGGGGGTTCACCACGACCCACAGCTTAGCTTCAGTTAGGCTAGCACCACAGTTTAGCCCACGTGTCGCCCCACCCCTTCAGCCCAGCAGCAGACGTCACTACACTGCACGCTCCTCCAGCCCCTCCGAGCCGTTGCCCCAGCAGTCACCTGCCCAACGTCTACCCAGCCCGGCTGCCTGCTATCACGGGACCTCTGGATGGCCATCTCACCACATGGACGGTTGGTGGTGGGAGCGGGCCCGCCATTTGGATAAGTACAGCAAGCGCTCCGAGTGCTGAAACTTTATTGGTAGACATTCTCTCTGTGCAGCGCGGGCTCCTTAAGGGCAAAGAGAAGCAGTGCTTTGAACTGACGCTGGTAACAGTGTTCAGGGGCGCCCCAACCTTTTATTATTTTGGGGAAAAGCCAAAATAATAATGTGTGTTCTTCTACAAAATTCCCATTGAATAACCATTGAATATCCCTCTCCCTCTTCCTCCCCTCTCCCCACCTACGGAGAAGCGAAGCAGTAGATAACCCTTAAATGGAAGAGGTTATTACTGTGTCTAGCCCAGTGTGGGAAGAACTTTAGTCTGCATTGTAGAGCGAGAGCACTAGGTGCCCAGTGCGAGAGTAACTTTCATACGTGTGTAATTATTTGTAACGTGCATCAGACTTCCAGTAAAGGAGAAGTAAATGGGACCACTGTGTGCGTGTCTGTTAATGTGCATCTTATCTAACCCTTTCCTTTCCGGGTAATGCTCATTACAATTTAACCCTTTCCCCACCCCCCTGCCTATAGTTCATTGTGAAAGGTCTCCACTCATCATTCGGGAAGGGTACTGCTTTGGGGAGCGAATATATCATCCATCTTTACTGCCATCGGGTGTGGGAGGGCCCAGGAAGTATTGGGGGAAGTGTGGGTGTGTGGGGAGCTGCTGTTGATCGCCCTGGAGGGCAAGAAGGACCAGCGCACCATTCCTAGGTTAGTGAATCCTAGGCCCCATCCACTCCCGCTGCTCGACCTCCACTTCAACATCCCTGGCCTACAGTCGGGGACCCAGCTGGACCCAGCTCTGCTGCGTTCTCACTACCAGGTGGCCGTGTACATCCACTCCCATAAAGCAGGGATAATCCACCCTGCTACATTTGCATATCCCTAGTGTGCATTTATGACTGATGATATATGGATATAATGAAGAATTTCCATTATACTGTATGTTTTCCATGGTAACTGGAAAACTCTTTGTCGCAGACAGTGAAATCCTGGTTGTTCCCCACCCACCTAGGTTATCTAACTATCGTGCTGCCACTAATAGAAACAATGGCCTGGCCTGCTTCTAAGTTCAGTGGCCTGACTGCGGGCAAAAAATAATAATAATAATAATAAAAAAATAATAATTATAATAATTATTTGTTTTGTATCTGTGCAGGCCAGGCCACCGGGAATACTCCTGGTGCTCCCGATGGCCAGTCCGGGCCTGACTACAACAAAAAAACTAGCTCAAGGATAATCTATGGCGAAAAGGTGAGTTTTGAGCATGCTTGCCGATTTGATGGTTAGTGGGAGCTTGTTCCAGAGTTTCGGCGCTGCAACTGCAAAAGCTCGGTTTCCAGGAGTTCCTCAATGTAAGCGAGACTGTTTAAGGCTTTGTAAGCGAACATGAGGATTTTGAAATGTACTCTTTGTTTCACTCTTTGATCAAAGTGAGATTAGATTAGATTCAAATGTATTGTCATCATACAGCACAAGTAAAATACAACGAAAATAAGTTTGGCATCCAACCAGAGTAACATACAATGCACAGGTATTAATTACTGAGAAAATAACTAAAGAACTAAACCCAATCGTGCGGATATAGCTATAGTGGAATAGACTGTATTAATATTCCATATATTGTTGGTTTTATTATTTATATTGCTTAGTGCGCACATCTTAACTCATTCAGAGCCAAAAACGAGATATCCTGTTTTTCCTTTTTTTTATTATTAACATTCTACACACTCTCGGTACAGACCTGCCTGTGTCTCCCTGGCACCGCTGCCTACGTTATAATTGCAATGACGAATGAATCCTGACAGGTGGCAGTATCGCCTACCTTTTGAACTGGGTCTCTCCATTGTCTCTCAGTCTCTCAGTGCCTCCGGCTGCAGGAATCCCCTCCCCCTCAAAGTGCACAGCCATCTGTCGCCGATTTGCCAGGAGGTAACCGATAGGTATATGAGTACTGGCTGTGCGTCCTGCTCTTCGCCATCGAGATATACCTCATCTCCGTTACCTACTGTACTTGATCAACGAATAAAACCAATGCACCCAGCACCTGCCAGGCCCCGCCCTAGTGACGTACTATAAAGCACTAGGCGTGGTCACCACTCGCCCTTCCTCGGAAAACAGTTTCCAATAGAAAAGTTTGCCAAGGGACCTCAGGGCACGCTAAGAGCAGGACGCTCGCCAGTACTCATATAACTAGGTTCGTTACATAGTCGTACTGGCGAATCGCGTCCTGCTCTTCGCCATCGAGATATGGGGACAGAGCAGACGCGAGGACCGACAAATGCACCCCCTGAGGACCCAAAAGCCCACAGTGGGGGGGAGGGAGTCCCGTCACCCCTCCTTCCTAGTGAAGAGGGGGCGGCAGTCAACTCTACCCAAGTGCGAAAAAGATGGAACCAGAACCTCCTAAACGCACAGCACAGGCGGGACCACGTGTGACACAACACATTGTGGTCCACACCCACACACCCCTGCTAAAGACGGGAAGCAGGAGAGGTTCCAGACCTCAGAACCGCCTGGGAGACAGAACCCCCGGTCATGTCCATGAGGTAAAACCTTACGAAGGGACCCGGTGAGGACCATGAAGCTTCAGCACAGATGTCCTCTACCGAAGCCCCACCTAACAGGGCAGCAGAGGCCGCCACCCCACGAGTGGAGTGCGTCCTGACACTCCCAGGGGGGGCCAGCCCAGCCAACGTGTAGCAAAGGGCAATGCCCTCGCACAACCAATGGGACAGGCGCTGTTTCGACAGTGCCTTACCAGCGCGAGAGCCACCGTAACAGATAAAGAGCTGATCGGTAGCCCTGAGGCCCTGAGTACGGCTGAGGTAAATCCCCAAAGCCCGGACCGGACATGACAGGTGAAGGCCCGCCTCCAACTCACTAGCGTGAGGAGGCGGATGAAACGCCTGAACCATAATAGCCCTGGAGCGGAAAGAACTCTGGATATTTTTCGGCACAAAGGCTGGATTAGGCCGCAGAGTGGCACCGCTATCGAAACGAATAGACAGACACTCAGGCCGCACTGAGAGAGCACAGAGCTCACCCACGTGCTTAGCGGAGGTGATGGCCAGCAAGAACGCAGTCTTGAACGACAGCTGTTCCAAAGGCGCTTGCTCAAGAGGCTCAAACGGGGCCTTGGACAACCGACCAATGACCAATTGAAGATCCCAACCCGGAGCCAGAGAGCGTGTCACTGGCTTAAGGCGCCGAGCGCCAAGCAGGAAACGCTTCACAAGAGGGTGGCTGAACAACACAACACCCTCAAACCCCTCATGATAAGAGGATATAGCCGCAGCATATACCCTCACCGTCGAAGCCGACAGTCTATCAAGGAGAGACTGAAGGAAAGTAAGGACAGCATCGAGGGGGCAGAACACCGGGTCCCGGGAGCACGCGCATTCTGGATGGTGTCAACCACAGAAGGGTCCATCCTCTCCAGACTCACCCTCTCACCAGCCAAACCATCAGAGGCTGGCCCAGCACAGGGGGCTGGCCCAGCACAGGGGGCAGCCACAGCGACCCCGCCGTGACCAATAGCTGGATCAAGACCGGGAACCACACAGCTGTGCCCCAGTCCGGCGCAACCAGGATCACGGTCCTGTGCTCCCACCGTACCCGCTCCAACAACTGACCTACCAGGTGTGCGGGGGGAAAGGCATACAGAAGCCCGGGCGGCCATGGATACACTGAGAAGGCATCCACCCCCAAGGGAGGATTGTCCCCCCGGCTGACTGAGAACCACAAGGGGCACTTGTGAGATCGTCTGCTCGCAAACAGATCCACTGAAGCTTCCCCGAAGCGATCCCAGATCTGCCTGACTATGTCTTGGCGCAGTTCCCACTCGTCGTGACGAGGACCGCCCCGTGACATCATATCTGGGCCCACATTCTCCTTACCAGGGATGTGGAGCGCCCTCAGACTGCGCAGATTGCGAGACGCCCATAGCCAGAGCCCGACCGCCACCCGGTGCAGACGAGTGGAGCGTACTCCACCCTGTCTGTTGATATACGCCGCTGCTGCCATACTGTCCGTCCTGACCAAAACGTGCTCGCCTACCACCAAGTGGGCGAGCCGTCTGAGGACCAGGAGGACGGCCTTCAATTCCAACACATTGATGTGCAGGGCAGACCGGGCAGCATGGATCGTCCAGCTGCCCCCTACTGCGTCGGTCCGACACGTCCCCCCCCATCCCGTGAGGGAAGCGTCTGTGAAGACCGTGACGTGTGAACGCCTGCTGCCCATGGGGACCCCGATGGTGAGGACACCAGTCCTCCTCCAGTGGGCGAGATCCCCCCGTATCGACAAAGGAACCGTCAACCGTTTCCACTTGTCCCTCACCGGGTCTATTCTCATACTGGAGAACCACCTCTGTATCCTCCTCATGAAGAGGAGGCCAAGAGGGACCACAGCGTGAGCAGATGCCATCATACCGAGCAGGCGCATCACCTGCAGCACCGTGACCGTCCCTCCAGGACGGAAACCCCAGAGCGCGTGGAGGATAGACACCCTCCGTTGCTCCGAGAGGGTTACCCTCATGGGTCTTGAACTCAGAACCAAGCCCAAATACTCCACCTGTTGACTGGGAAGAGGCGTACTCTTCTTCCAGTTCACAGCAAAACCCAGCCTGGTGAGGAATTCCACCACCAGCCTGGTATGAGACCTGGCGACCTCCTCCTCCGGCTGAGGAGCAATATGTCGTCAAGATAGAAAATAATTCGTATCCCCTGACGACGTAGAGGCTCCAGCGCAGTCTCTACGCACTTGGTGAATGTGCGGGGAGCCAGAGAGTAGCCGAACGGCAACCTCTGGTATTCGTACACTACGCCCTGAAATAGGAACCGTAGGAACTTCCTGTGAGGAGGGAAAATCGGGATGTGAAAATACGCATCCTTCAGGTCTATGGAGGTGAACCAGTCTCCCAGGTGTTTGACGGTCAACATTCTGAATGGTCTCGCCACAATCAGACGATTGAACGCTGACAGATCCAGTATAGGTCTGACACCTCCCGTTTTTTTGGGCACCAGAAAATAACGGGAGTAAATGCCTGACATTGCGTCCTCTCTCGGGACCACGACTACGGCCTGCTTCGCCAACAGAGATTGGATCTCGTCGGCCAGAGCTGTCACTGCTGCTGACCCTGACAATAGGGTCTGCACCAAACCTGAAAACGGAGGGTGGGGTTGTGCGAACTGCAAAACAGGCCCCCGCCTCAACGTTCTCTCTACCCATCTCGACATATGGCACTCTTGTAGCCATATGTGATAATAATCCCAGAGCGCACCCGCCGTCAACTGACGCTGGGCCGCAAGGAACTGTAGATAGGCGGCCCGGTCCTTCCCGCTGTGCATAGCCTCTGAACACGCCAAAGCGGACAGGGCGTTCGCACCCAAAGGGGGACCCCGACAGAAAGGGCCGGTTTGATACGGGAGAAGCTGACATCAAACTAGGTGACACACGCTCCCCCACTGAACACCCCTCCAGAACATGCTGAGGAGTTGTTCTGCAGCCAGACATGCAAGGCGTGAGGACCCCATGGGTTCCCACACACCATAGCCCTGCAGTGATATTGCTACCACCCAAATCACACGCGCCTCTTCTTTTCAGACCACTGCCGATCTCGCGGGAGTGGGAGGCATCAACGTGATACCCCGCCTGGCGAAGGCGAGGTCGGGGTAACCCGTGCTGAGCATTCTTTCGAAGAGGTCTCGAGTCCCCCTGCTGACCACCGTTGACAGTGGCAGCCGTAACACCAGGCTCACCAATCGCACAACGCGTGGCGAGGGAGCCACGTGACAGCACAACATTCTCATGGACAGACCCAGGCTCAGCCATCAACTGGGTATCAGCCCCTGTCCCCATGAGAAGCGAAAACGTGGGGCCGCATGCGCGGCCCGCAGCCAAAGGAAAACGATCAGAGCCCTTTTTCCGCTGGTGACGGGGGAAGGAGTGATCGATGAGCGGGCTGCTCGCGGCAGGATGGCGACGGCTTGTATATTCCAAGCCGAGCACATCCAACATGGCCGATTCTTCGGCTGCCAAGGCTGTCGGCCTTGTGGACACCTGTTGACTCGACGCCCAGGGTACCACTGGCGGGGGAAACATGGCCGCCTGTCAAGGGCCTCGCCACAGTCGCTGACGAGGCCGTGCTCCAACCTCTGGCTGCATAGCGTGAGGCGGTGTGGGACCTAGGTCAACAACCGCCCGCGTCTCCGCAGAACGACAAAAGAGTCCCTCCGCGGAAAGAGGAGCCGTGAGGAGAAGAAACCTTTCTTCCTCCCCAAGAGGAGACTGCTCCAACCAGAAATGCCTATTAACAAGCGTTGATAGCATCCTAATCCTCCCCGCAGTTATAGTTTGCGACTGAGTCAAGATCTCTATAACACCAAAAACATGCAAAATGTTTTCAGCGTCGGCTGGTCCTGTAGCCCCACTACCCGAGGCTAATGTGGACAGAAAAACAGTCAGCTGAGCCACAACACTGGCCGCCGCTAAATTCCATCCTGTAGCAGTATAACTCTCATCAATCCATACTGCCACCTGCCGGGCCGACCTGCTCTCAAGCGTCGGCTTCCGAGTGGGACACTGTTCAACCCCGCCGGGGCACAGGATCGATGCTACCTGGCTCTCTAGCCACGGCACACCCGCCCTGCGCCCTGTTGTCAACCCATTCACCCATAAAAAGGGTAAATAAGACTCAGCAAAACCCCCCACATTAGCTACCGACTGACCTTCATCAATGAACCGGTTAAGAGGAGGGAAAAGCAGTGACATCCCACGGCGGGGAACATTAAAACAGTGACCCAGCATTATAGCATTAGTGTTAGCAGCGCGCTCCAAGATCGCCTGGAAAACGTCCAACTCAGAGGGACGTTCACCAAGACATCCCGCCCCTGGCGCCGACACACAACTCGGTTGTGTAACAAAACAACCAGCAGCATTACTAACACCAGCGTTAATGCCCGATGACACAGAGCCTACCTGTGTACGAGCCGGCTCGATAGCCAAACCTCACACGCTGTCCCTCGATCTGCTGCCACAAGACGAGGAAACACCAGGATAGACCCGATGTGTCGTTGGAATATGCCGCGAAGATTCCAGGGGTAGGCAAATCTCCGGTAAGCACTCAACATTGCGCAATTTCTCTAAACTTTTCATTACACTAGTTCACAGGGTGCAAGCATCCGCCATGATGGAAACGAAATAGAGGAAGGGCGAGTGGTGACCACGCCTAGTGCTTTATAGTACATCACTAGGGCGGGGCCTGGCAGGTGCTGGATGCATTTGTTTTATTCGTTGATGACAGTACAGTAGGTACTGGAGATGAGGTATATCTCGATGGCGAAGAGCAGGACGCGATTCGCCAGTACGACTATATAACTATTGTTTCCCGTATTATAGCCAGGCCCAATGCACACCAGTAATGGTGATCGCGATGGAACTACTGGATTATTCATTTTGGAGTACCTTCTGACAAAGGTAACGTCTATTTTAGGTCTATTTTACCAAACCTAAAACATGCTTTTGTATTGATCGCAGCGTCGTATTTTACAGAACCTAAAACATGCTTTTGGTAACGATCGCAGCGCCGTAAAACGACCCCCCCCCCCTTTATGACTTTGTGAAGAAACATCTGTATGGTATTACCTTTGATTTGGAAATAATATAGGTTTCAGGCGAGCAACCCGAACGATTTGCACATCCATAACACGTGATAACTCCCGTTCCAGGAAAGCAGCCTGGATTATAGTGAAACGAGGCGATCTTTAGCACGGGATAGGGCACAAACGAAGGTATGTAGACATAAACAGTTTTTTCCATGTTGGTGTATAAATAGTGCCTGTCAAATGAGCCATACTATTGTCTCCATAGCTATAATATAGAATATACGATAGCTCCACAAACATTGTGAAACATTGTGAAAATGATCAATAACTCATGGCGCCAGGGATTAAAGATGGAACAACAGCGTGGCGCTCAATGAGTTAAGAGCCAGTGGAGAAACAGCTTGGTGAGGCAGCTGCACTCAGCACACACACACACACACAGACACATGTACAGTACTGTATACGTGTGTAATTAATCGTCCCAGCTACACTACGATTCTATTATTCGAATGACTTGTTTTATTAGGAGATCGCTGATATGCATTGCCCCCCTGGTTCATGGACGCAGATGGAGCAGGAGGTAGCCTCAAGAGCCAAGCACACAGTTGTTCAGTATTGACTAGGGCTGACCCCTATTAATCGATTAGTCGACTAATCGGTCGAAAGGGGCCGTAGTCGACTGGCCAACCTCTTAGTCGAATATAATAAAAAAAAATTAAAAAATAATAATATCTTTTTTTTTATCATTTTTTTTTTTATCATTTTTTTCAAAAGAAAAGAGGCATAGCAGCGTGGCTAACGCTAATGGCACGCATACCAGAGGCTAACTGCCTACGAAAACAGGCACAGAGGCACTGAAAGAGGATTTCACCCATCTAATGAACACACTATACTAGACAAATATCAAGATGTATCCATCAGTGGACCAATTGCATGCTTTTGCAGAGGACAAGAAGCCTTCAGTCGACTCCTTCAGACATTAAGCACCCCCACAGCCCAAATGGAATGATAAAAAGAAGAAAAAAGAAAAAAATTTAAAATATTATACCTTTTTTTTTCTTCTTTTTTTAAGTCGACCAATAACGACTAATAACTAACGGCAAATTTTGGCCAATCCTAGTCGACCATCCAAATCCTTAGTCGGGGACAGCCCTAGTATTGACACTGCTAAATAAGATGTCACGCTAATATGTCATGTTCTACAGTAGGACTTACTACTATTATTACCTAATAAAACAAGTCATTAGGATAATAGAAGCTTACTGTTGCTGGAACGATTAATTACGCACATACAGTGTGTGTGTGTGTGTGTGTGTGTGTGTGTGTGTGTGTGTGTGTGTGTGTGTGTGTGTGTGTGTGTGTGTGTGTGTGTGTGTGGTGTGTGTGTGTGTGTGTGTGTTTGTGTGTGTGTGTGTGTGTGCATGCGTGTGTGTGTGTGTGTGTGTGCATGCGTGTGTGTGTGTGTGTGTGTGTGTGTGTGTGTGTGTGTGTGTGTGTGTGTGTGTGTGTGTGTGTGTGTGTGTGTGTGTGTGTGTGTGTGTGTGCACTGAGCACAGCTGCCTCACTAAGCCATTCCACTGGCTCTTACGATGTAAGCAATGTAATAAATAAAAGCAACAATAAATAATATAATAGAGAACTAGACGGTATATGGAATATGAATACAGTCCATGAATATATTCCACAATACAGTAGCTATATCAGCGCAAATGGGTTTAGTTCTTATTTATTTATTTTCTGACATGGTCATGAGTCATGACTATAAATGTAAAACATAATTGTTAATGATACAAATATTGTCGTATTTATTATCATTATAATTATTATAAGGATTTCTCCCAAATGAAGCCGTTAAAAACAAGGGCGCACACCAATATTTATTATCATTCTAAATATTTAATTCCGAGGATGTCTGTAGAATCTAAGTGAACACAATCCCCATGGATTTCTCGGGCACACACCAGTCTTTATGAATTAATTTATGAAAAGATGCTGTTCGAGGATGCCAAAAAAGTTAGTAAATCGAGTTACGAAAAAAGTTGTTGGTAACTTTATCGTAAGGTCAATTGTTGTGAATCGTCAGGTGCACATTCACCATGAGCTTTTCAAACACCAAGAGATAAACCTGAATAAGAGATTGATGACGTGTCTGTCCTGTTTCCTTATAATGACCTATTAAGCCCTTACAGTACATATTTGTGGAAATACATGGCATTGCTGTAAATAATAATAAAAATAATAAATATTATCAGCCATTAAGCATTTTTTGACCATGCTTAATAGCTGATTTACTGCTATTGGATGATGATGTGAATTTAGAGATCAGTATATCTGTCTACGTATTGATTATTGATTATGTGAGCAGGTTCAGAAGCTTACTGTATTGCTGCCACTATGGCTTAATTTTTATTGGCAGATTGATACGGACAAGCCTACTTTGAAATGAGATCACATCTAAACAACTTTACAGTTGGCAAATTAATGTTTGCGTAACTCAGTTGAGTAACTCACTCACTCACTCACTGGTTAGCCGTTCTGCCCCTAGTGGCGGCACACAGGATATGCACTTTGCATCTATGACATATCCCTGTTTTCTTTATTTCGTAAAAGTTGTGTTCTTCAGATACAAGGTTTTCACACTTTCACACCAATACAGTCCCCTCCTTCCTGTATTCTCTCTCTCTCTCACTCTCTCTATCTCTCCTGTTGCATTCTTTCTGCTGTATGATATCTAATAAAACACAAATGCTTTCATAATCTTTGAAGGAAACCAGTTGTGTGGAGCCTGATAAAACCCAGGGCACAGAGCAACTGATTGTTATGTTTAGATAATAGCTCACATTTCATATTTCACACATCAACAAGAGCAACACAAGCTATTAACTTCTAACCCACTATCTCTGTCGCTCCCTCTCTATGTCTACGTGGGTTCTCCCTCCCTCTCTCATTCTAATCCTCACACTGCATATATGTCTCTCTTTACCACCCCTTCCCATGTATCAAATCAAATCAAATCAAATTTATTTATAAGGCCCGACAACACACGTTCTGTGCCACACTAGCTCACGCTCAGCGTCTCATGCATAATCTCGCTTCAGCGTATGCACACTGAATAAATTTCAAATGTACCTTTAAAATGCCAGCATTCATCTGGCCACACCCCCATCCGCCTACCTACATAAGCCGGGATGGGCCACACACTCATCTCCTTCGCAAATTTCATCACAAGCAACGTGTTGCTATATGCCCACTTGACGTGGAGAAAGTATTGCTCTAAGGAAAGGAAGAATAAGGAGAATACGTTGACATCATATCTTTATTTTCTCTCTCACTTTTTTAAAACGAGAAAATACGGCGATATTGTCTTCGTACTGGAGTGTCTGGAAGATGGTGATCATTCCACAAACTCCACCGGTTTCGTATTGGGGGCTCACGCCGCTACATACCTCCCAGCTACAGTCTTCTTTGATGCGGCTGGACGGAGTGAAACCCTCCGGCGGTGCAGGGACTGTAGTGGCGCGCCGCTGTTGTGAGAAGCGGTGCGTTCCAGGTTGGGTGAGTAGTGTTTTTGCTGGCAGGCTCCACTTGTCTGTTAGTGCTATGGGGACTAATTGACAATGTTATGAAAACCGGGCCCAGGCTAGGGTCCTTTGTTCAGTCTCCTAGACGACAGGAGACCTTGGTCTGAAGCCATTTTAGTTAACTAGTGGGCCGCGACCATTAACACTGGTGATCCCTGTGTTTTCTGGACGAGTGGTTTTCCCTCTGTCCCGTGTTAAGCCCCTTCTTTCATATCCAAATGAGAGTATTCCTTCACGAGGGGATATGTGCATGGATGTGCGATAGCGGCAGATCCATGTTCAAGTCAGCTACACAGGCCAGTTTGGTATTGTGCTGATTCCGTCGGGTGTTGGTAAAATCACCGTTGTAAAGCAGTGTGGACATCTTGTTTCTCTTTTCTCTAAAAAAGTGAGGAGAGGTTCAGAACGGCGGCCTGTCTGGGTGAGTGTTATGTCATTGTATACATGTTCAGGTGATAGCTGCTTAGCTTACGGTTAGCCAGTCAGCTGTTAGTGCTGCGTTAGCCTGCTGGGATCGCTGCATGGCCTGCTCAGGTTGGGCCTACTGTTAGCCAGTCAGCTGTTAGCTGCGGTGCTAGCATGTCGTGATCACTAGGTAACGTTAGCTTGCTGCTATAGGCCATGGCCTGGCGCGGGGTAGCTTTAGCTTCTCGCGCGCCGCCGTGAGCTCGCTTCTGGTCGCGTGCGCCGTTAGCTCGGCGTCTCGCGAGCAGGGGCAGTAGCGCCCGAACGGTTGGAGCGGCCGTTAGCTTGATGCTATTCTGTTGAACGTGCTTTGATTTTAACATGTTTTGCACTCTTGACTACGACGTCATCCTTGACAGGGGATGTTTCGTCGACCCTGCCCTGAGCCAGGACGGCGAGGTTGCGTCAACAAAGAGGACTGTAGTGCGGGTTGGAGCGGCGACGCTGCCCAGTTCGAACAACACAGGAGCGGCTGTGTTCCTACGGTGTCTGTGACTGCACTTCGCTGATCTACGTTCCGGGTAGGACCAGGTTTGACCAGACCTTATAACACGTCTTCTGGTTTAACTTTTCTAAATGTTTTGTGAATGACGATGTTTTCCCAAAACGTGTGTTGCTGCAATGCATTTAGGATACGGCGCGAGTTATGTGTGAACTGTCTTTGTCACTGGCAGTTAGCTTCTCCGTGCAAATCGGCTTGTTACAGATGTGAAAATGATCTGTTTGTTGTGTGAGAAACATCATGTGTGTTTATATGTACCGTGTACTCACAACTAAGGTAACTAACCTATGAAGCTATGCTTAGTGACAAGTGAGTAAAAGAATGTTCTTTTCTCAGCCTGTGATGACAATGAACAGTGTGTTCACATATTAACAGGTTTTCCTGTTTTAACTGGCCGTATTGAGGGTAAAATAAGAGGATTGTGTTTCCCCCCGGTTCCCTGGGGACTTTTTCATCCTCCTATCAGACATGTTGTGCACTATTTGTGTCTTTTGTGTGGTAGGGATGCGATGTAACCCTTAGCTTGATTGCTGAGGTTGTGCTAAAACTGCTGGAGAAACTTTATTTCCCTAAAAGAAAAGATGGTTTGGTCGCTGTCGTGTGTGCTTAGCAAGGCCTGTGGCCGTTACTAATCGAGAATTATGTATTCTCTCATTGTGAAAAACGGCGTTCCTCTGTTGAGTGTTTTTGCCATTTTTTTGTAGGTGATGATGGGTTGTGTGTGTCATGTGACCTACAACTGGGTTGGACTGGCCACAGAAGCACATGTGTATGTTGGACCGGGGCTCTTAGAGCCCTCTCTATTCTGTGTTTTTTCCTTAGTAAAAATCATCAGATAGCAGGTTAGCTCATGCGCTGTGTGGAGCTGTCAGACGCTTCATAGAGCTGACTATGACTGTGTCATATTCTCTTTTTGTCATTACATCGTATCATGGGTGTGGGGTCGTAAAGGGGTGAACTGGTAACTTTTCCTCTTCCCCTTGTTCTGTCGGTCAGGGGTACACCCCCTGTCCTTCAAGGTTCCCGTCACGTGGCGGTTCGGCACGTTACGGGGGGGGGGGGGGGGGGGGGGGAGTTTCCTGGTCCCACGGCCTGGTATATTGATATAGAGTACGTCACCGTGCGCGTCTCTGTTGGTAGGACTTCCGTGTGCTGTTCAGGTCCATGTGATGGATCTGTTTCAGGGGGGTGGTCAGGGCTCCTCCTCACCAAGCGCCTATTCGGGCCTTCTGTGAGTTCGGACTCCTTCTTCCATGTGAGGGAGCCTCCATCAGAGTACAGAGCCTTCCTCCTCAGATTGTCAAAGTGAGTGGACCCTCTAGAAGGTGTCCTGTTCTATTGTATATGTATTCGATTCAATTCGATTGTTGAGTGTGTATGGGTTCAGTGCCTCTTCCCCGGAGAGCCCTAAAACCAATTTTTTACATGGCTCAAGGTGCAATATATTCTTTTCAATCTGTACAGCTCGCGTGGGAAGTCTCTCTGGGGATCCCTGTCTTCTTCCTATGGGAGGGTGGTGGGATGTAAAAATGTGAAAAATGTTTACCCCTGGCTGTGTAGACTGGGATACATACTGTTGATGCTTCCTTCTTTTCTATTCACAAAGTGTTGGAGTTAGGAAGTGTCACACCCCTCTTGTCGTTCCCCTGGGCGCCTTGGGGATTCAATGACAGGTCTAAATAGCCTGTTCATTGATGGGGGTGTGTCCCAACGCACGTATAGTGCTAGCTCGCTGTAAACAGGCGATTGACTGGCACGCCTTGGTTGCTTGTGGTTGAAACAGCGTTTTTATAAAGCAACTGAGATGGGGGTTTTTCCTCTTCCGACGACCAAATCCCACGACCTGGGTTGGTTTTTCGACGGATTCTCGTTCATGTCTGGGGGATGATGACGGAATGGATCTGAACATATGTAGAGGGGTCTCACGCCCTTGGGGTGGGCCACCAGGCGCGGTTCGCCCGAACGTCTGGGTGGCGCCTTCTTTTCATGTTAAGATCGACACGCATATCTGCCCTTCTCCTGGAGTAGGCATGTCGGCGTGGTTAGGGCACGGGACTGGTTCTGGTCGCGCTGGTCCGGATCAGTTGAACCCCGGGGATGCAGATCTGCTGTTCTGGTACCCTGAGGGACTTGGGCTTTTTTCAGGGGGAAAACTGCCAGGTCGGTCCGGGTGTCACAGGGTTAAGCGCTATGGAGACCCTGGTTGGGTACTTTTTTACTCAGCACTGTCGTAATGGCTTACAGCCATGCCATTCTGTACGCGCTCGATCTCGTCGGATCTCGGCCGCTACACAGGCAGTGGTGCAGTCGTGGTCACACGCGGTTACACGCCATGTTACTAGATGATCAGTACGCGCGCACAAAGATGCGCTCTATCCACATATTACGACTGCACCGCTGTACACAGGTTGGTCCTGGTTAGTACTTGGTTGGGAGACCGCCTGGGAATACCAAGTACGGTGTGCTTAGGGGCTGGTTCTCCATTATTTTTCACTCCTCTCTCACGCATGGCGAAGAGGGGCCTGTGGGGGTGGTTTTTGACCTCCTCTGGTGACCCTGTGCTTCCCGTACCGCCAGGCCCGGTCCGAAGTAATGTTTCGTCGACCCGTAGGCCTGGGTTAACCCTTTTTTGAAAACTGAAACACTTGTACTGCGGTATAGCCGGTGTATACCCGCAGGTGTGTTTTGGAGTTTTTTCTTGAGGGGTTATAGGAACAACCACCGCATTGGGTAACACCGAGGTGGTTGATTCCCTGGTGTGTTGGAGCAGTGTCAACTCCCGGGTTCACCGTTGAGGGTGCCCCTGCACGTTCATGACGTCTGCCAATCGTGTCAGCCTTCTCTGCCTCGACCCCTCTGGGTGGGGGTTTTTAAATGGAGGCCTGGTCATGCAACACCGCCAGCTTACGCTCCTTCCGCCGGTGCGGCTGTGTTCAGCTGTCCCCTCTGGCGCCTGTCTCGTCCGCAGTCTCCAGGCTAGGGTTAATAGCCTGTTGCCTGGTTTTTTCCCCGGTGCGCTGCCTGCTTCCGTTGGTTAACCTTTTTAGTGTGCTTACGGCCATGCTGACTGCCTGTTGCAGGGTCAGTGTGCCAGGCGGTGTACTATTGGGGGGGACGGGGCCCGCTCGGCTTACGGCCATACCAACCTGAACACGCCCGATCTCGTCCGATCTCGGAAGCTAAGCAGGTTCTGGCCTGGTTAGTACTTGGATGGGATTCCGCCTGGGAATACCAGGTGCAGTAACTGAGGGGCCTTTGTCCGAATACGCTGGCGATGTGGGGGGCGGGGCACTACGTGCCCACCTGGTGGGGTCTTGATGCTGGCATCATGGACTTCTCCGGGCCCCCATTCCAGGGAGTCCAGTCCTTTTGGTGGGCGGCCTTGCCACGGGGTTGGGTTTGCCCTTGACCCCGTGATTCTGGGGGCAGTAACGAGGTTGTTCCTCCGTTCGTTCCCGGGTGGCATGCGGGTTGTGCGTGTGTGTAGTCGTGGGGTCAAGCCACGGTCTGCTCACCCTGTGCGTTGAGTTGCTTGAGTGCCTCTTCGCACGGTCGGGTCCGTCGCCCTCCCGTGAAGCCACCAATAGGGGGGGTGCCCTCCATTAGGGTGGGTCGGGGGGGCTCGGCCCTCCCTGGTCTGATGGTTGTGGGGGGCCTCAGCAGGGTACATTTGTCGAGCTTCTAGCTCCCGCTCAGCTCCTATTATGCATGAGACGCTGAGCGTGAGCTAGTGTGGCACAGAACGTTAGGTTATAACTATAACCAAGTTCTGTTAACACTAGTGAACGCTCAGCGTCTAGACGCTGCTGCAGGCCCTTGATTTTTCATTGTGATGAAATTTGTTGGGAAGGAGATGTGTGTGTGGCCCATCCCGGCTTATGTAGGTAGGCGGATGGGGGTGTGGCCAGATGAATGCTGGCATTTTAAAGGTACATTTGAAATTTATTCAGTGTGCATACGCTGAAGCGAGATTATGCATGAGACGCTGAGCGTTTACTAGTGTTAACAGAACTTGGTTATAGTTATAACCTAACGTTAATGTCCTCATGGGCCGTACACTTCTTCTTTAAACAAGTCAAGAAGAAACATCACAATAAGTCAAGAACAAAACAAGAACACCATAAGGTCCAATTTTTTTTTAAATAAATGCAACACTTTGTAGTGGGCGGAGATGGAGCAATAAATACATGTAGTGAGCATATGCATACATGGTGACAGACTGACAGTAGAATCATAGTATATAAGAAAATTGTGAAATAGAGTAATACTGTAGATAAAACTACTGCAAGCGTATGGATACAGGATGAGATACAAGACAATAGCTCAGGCGGGCCTGTATATGTCTCTCTCTCTCCCTCTGTCTGTATCTGCCTCTCTCTCTCGCTCTCATCAACCTTTATTTATTCTCGAAGATACAATTTAGGTCACCCTCATTTTCGATGTCGTCGAGACTTTACAGACATTTTAATGCACACATTTCTACAATATAACAATAATAAATATTAATAACTATCTCTCTGTCTGTCTCTCACTCTCCCTGTCTGTCTCTCTCCCTATCTCTGCCCTCTCCTTCTGTCTCCCCCTCTCTATTTCTCTCTCTCTGCCCTTCTCTTCCTCTCCATCTGTTTTCTTATCTCCCTCTACCCCCCCCCCCTCTCATTTGAGCAGTAGGGATGTTTGATGGATTTGTTGTTCATTATTCAAGCACCGTTCCTCTCTCCCTCTACCTCTCTCTTTCTCCCTCGCTCTGTCCTTCTCGCTCTCTCTCCCTGAACTGTCTATCCACCTTCTCTCTCTCTATCCCCTTTCGACCCCCCGCCCCCCAGTGAGAAGGAGAGAGGAGGGGAGTATCTCCCAGAATGATATGAATCACAAACCTGCTGTGCCTCCCGTTTGCTCTACTTCTTTATTTTCTTGTTTCAGATTATGGTTGAGGTATTTCTCTCTCTCTCTCTTATTAGATGATCTATAATAGAGATAGACTGGTTATCTTTTATGAAATGATATATAATAGAAATAGACTGGAGAGATGTGTTCTCTTTTATAAAATGATATATAATACGGATAGATGGAGTGAGTGATCGAGTGAGTGAGTGAGTGAGTGAGTGAGTGAGTGAGTGAGTGAGTGAGTGAGTGAGTGAGTGAGTGAGTGAGTGAGTGAGTGAGTGAGTGGCTGACCTGAAGGCATCCTAGTAAACTGGACTGCATTTATATAGCAGCTTTTATCCAAATTACAACTTATGCCTCACATTCACCCATTCACTGACACATTCTCAGACCGACAGCAGAGCCAACCATGCAAGGTGCCAACCTGCTCAACGGAAGCAGTTAGGGGTTAAGTGTCTTTGCTCAAGGACACTTCGACACACTGCCGGGAGGAGCCAGAATCAAACGAGAAACCTTACAATTTAGTGGAAACCTCATCCTAGTTTTCAAGTTTGTTTATTAATTATCACAATAAAATACACATACTTTACGGTGACATGCTTGGTTCTGTATGAGCCCCTGAGAGTGTGCTTCATATAGTGGCTCATCCTAGTGACTCATCCTAGTGGCTCATCCTAATGACTCATCCTAGTGGCTCATCCTAGTGGCTCATCCTAGTGACTCATCCTAGTGGCTCATCCTAGTGACTCATCCTAGTGGCTCATCCTAGTGGCTCATCCTAGTGACTCATCCTTGTGGCTCATCCTAGTGGCTCATCCTAGTGGCTCATCCTAGTGACTCATCCTAGTGGCTCATCCTAGTGACTCATCCTTGTGGCTCATCCTAGTGGCTCATCCTAGTGACTCATCCTAGTGGCTCATCCTAGTGACTCATCCTAGTGGCTCATCCGAGTGACTCATCCTAGTGGCTCATCCTAGTGGCTCATCCTTGTGGCTCATCCTTGTGGCTCATCCTATAGTGGCTCATCCTAGTGGCTCATCCTAGTGGCTCATCTCACCTGTTTTTCCACATCTTCCCTGTTCTCTATCTCTCTCAAACATCTCTCATTCTCTACCCTGCTGTCTGTTCAATAGACCGCAGTATCAGTTGTTGTTGTGATCATTTTGAAAATTAAATCTCGAAGCTCCAGCTTTTATTTTACCTGGTAAAATAAAGGTAAAAAAAATGTGCATGAATGCTAAGCTAGTCTAGCATTTTTTCCTTTTTTCTCTCTTCTCTCTTTTAAATGCCCACTTCTAGATAAAAAATAATCCCCCGCCTCATCAAAGAGAGAAATCAATATTAGAAGATTTAATTCAAGGGCGAGAGAGCCTGCATAAACCACAGCTTGGGGTGATCTTTTAATAACCCATTCGTTTTACCATAACCGCAGGAGGCCTTGGAGAGGCAGGCGGAGAGGTCTATATTGACCGCCGGCGGAATAATGGCTTCCATAGCAAGGCACCACTTCCTCCTCAGTCAAACTACAGGATGTCATAGAGATGAAAATGACTTCCCCTTCTCCACTGGAAAACACATCCCTCTCTCGGCAGAAGCGGCGTTGTCTCCCAGTGCTGCTGGACCTCCCGTGAGCCGCTGCGTCTGCCTCTCATCCTCCTCGTATTGTTCTAACTCGATCATCGGGAGGCACTCTGTCACCAGAGACAAGTGGATGAAGCTAGACGTCTGTCTCCTTCCCTCCATGACCCTGTGAACCCAGAGCTCTCTGAGATCAATGGAGTGGGACTGGGACCTAAACAGTGCTGGTTATACCAGTCAAACGTATGTGTTTGTGAGTAACAACTTTGCAATGTTTAGGGTGCTAGAAACGTTTTGACATTCATCATTCAGCAGAACATCATTCAGCTGATCTTTTAAAAATGAGAATATTGGTATCGTTTGGGCACATACCTGTACCTCAGTAGGGCTGTGAGATGCGGAAGACATCTCTCTCTCTCTCTCTCTCTCTCTCTCTCTCTCTCTCTCTCTCTCTCTCTCTCTCTCTCTCTCTCTCTCTCTCTCTCAATTCAATTCAATTCAATTCAATTCAAATGGGCTTTATTGACATGGGAAACATACGTTTACATTGCCAAAGCCAAACAAAACAAAACAATCAAACAGAGAAAACAAAATAAATCAGTACATTACAGACGGAATTTCTAGTACAGTCTTTATGGTGGTTGCATTCCGCTGGATGTCCTTTTCTTGTCACAGCAGCTCACAAATCTTGCTGCTGTGTTTGCACATTCTTGTATTTCTCCCAGTAGGTATGGGAGTTTTGAGTTATTGTCCATGTTTTCAAAGTCTCTTTGGGTGTTTGCAATTTGTGGGAAGTATATGTCTCTGATGTCTTGGTATAGTGGGCAAGTTGTTAAGAAGTGGAGCTCGGTTTCCACCTCATCTTGTGTGCAGTGGGTGCATAGTCTGTCTTCTCTTGGGAGCCAGGTCTGCCTATGGCGGCCTTTCTCAATGGCTAGGCTGTGCTCGCTGAGTCTGTACCTAGTCAAGGATCTTCTTAGTTTTGGGTCAGTCACGGTGCTCAGGTATTCTGCCATTGTGTACTCTCTGTTTAGGGCCAAATAGCATTTCAATTTGCTCTGGTTTTGGGTTGTTTCTTTCCAATGTGTCAGATAGTTTTCTTTTTGTTTTCTTATAATTTGATTTAGTCCAGTGTGGTTACTGTCTGGTGGTTCTGCTTGTGTTTGTGAGCGGAGTCCCAGAACCATCTGGCTGAGTGGGCATCTATCGAGGGTCTCTCTGTGGGTGAGGGCTATGTTGTGGAGTGTGTCTGGGTCGCTTTCTTTTAGGTGGTTGTGGAATTTGAATGCTCTTTTTTGAATTTTCATGATTAGTGGGTATCTTCCTAGTTCTGCTCTGCATGCATTATTTGGCGTTTTCCGTTGGGTGCGGAGAATGGATTTGCAAAATTCTGCATGCAGAGTCTCAATTGGGTGTTTGTCCCATTTGGTGAAGTCTTGGTTTGCAAGTGGGCCCCAGACTTCACAACCATATAGGGAAATCGGTTCTATGACGGAGTCTAATATTTTGAGCCAGATTTTGACTGGAATGTCTAATATGATGTTCCTTTTTATGGCATAAAAAGCCCTTCTTGCTTTGTCTCTCAGGTCGTTCACAGCTTGATTGAAGTTCCCTGTAGCACTGATGTTTAGGCCGAGATATGTGTAGTTTTTTGTGTGTTCTAGGGAAATTGTGTCTAGGAGGAATTTGTGTTTTTGTTGTTGTAGGCTGGGCCTTTTTTGGAATATCATAATTTTTGTTTTGTTTAGGTTTACTGTCAGTGCCCATGTCTGGGAGAATTTGTGCAGAAGGTCAAGGTGCTGCTGTAGCCCTTCTTTAGTTGGAGACAGCAGCACCAGGTCATCTGCAAACAGTAGGCATTTGACTTCTGTGTTTGCTAGGGGGATGCCAGGTGCTGCAGTTTGTTCCAATGTTTTTGCCAGTTCATTTATGTATATGTTGAAGAGGGTTGGACTCAAACTGCACCCCTGTCTAACCCCACGGCATTGAGGGAAGAAGTCTGTGTGTTTTCCCTCAATCCTCACAGCACATGTGTTGTTGGTGTACATTGACTTTATGAGGTCGTAGGTTTTCCCTCCAATGCCACTCTCTAACAGTTTGTACAGCAGACCCTCGTGCCAAATTGAGTCGAATGCTTTTTGGAAGTCAACGAAACAGGAGTATACTTTGCTTTTATTTTTATTTATTTGGTTGTCGATTAGGGTGCTGAGGGTGAGAATGTGGTCTGTTGTACGGTGATTTGGTAGGAAGCCAATCTGTGATTTGCTCAAGGTATTGTTGTTTGTGAGGAAATGTGTGAGTCTGTGGTTAATGATCATACAGAGGATTTTTCCAAGGTTGCTGTTGACACAGATCCCACGGTAATTGTTTGGGTCATATTTGTCTCCCTTTTTGTGGAGCGGTGTTATGAGTCCTTGGTTCCAGATATTGGGGAAGATCCCGGAGCTAAGGACAATGTTAAGGAGTTTTAGTATAGCCAATTGGAATTTTGGGTCTGTGAATATGATCATTTCATTTAGGATACCATCCGCTCCGCAGGCCTTCTTGGTTTTAAGTGATTTTATTTTGTCCTGTAGTTCTTGTAGTGTAATTGGGGAGTCTAGCGGGTTCTGGTAGTCTTTTATGGTTGACTCCAGGCTTTGTAGTTTATCTTGTATGTGTTTTTGTTGTTCATTTTTTTGTATTGGGCTAAAGAGATTGGAGAAGTGGTTTACCCATACATCTCCATTTTGGATGGGTAGCTCCTCGTGGTGTACTTTGTTTATTTTGTTCCAGTTTTCCCAGAAGTTGTTTGTTTTTATAGATTCCTCTATATCTTGTAGCTGGTTTCTAACATGTTGGTCTCTTTTTTTTCTGATTGTGTTTTTGTAATGTTTCAGTGTTTCACTGTGTTCTGGTTGTCTGGGTCTCTGTGTTTTTGGTTTGATAGGTTCCTTAATTTCTTCCTGAGATTTTTACAATCGTTATCATACCATTTGTCATGCATATTTTTATTTTTATTTTTCCTCGCTTTCCTATTTGAGGCCTTTAGGTTGGATAAGGAAGCTGTAAGGTCAAATATGTTATTGATGTTTTCTACCGCCCCGTTTACACTTTTGCTGTTGTGTTGGACGTTTTTTTCTAGGAATTGATCTCTCTCTCTCTCTCTCTCTCTCTCTCTCTCTCTGTACTGCATGTCTCTCTCCCTATCTTTGCCCCTCTCCTTCTCTCTGTCCTTTCCCCCTGCCTCTCTCATTTGGGCAGTAGAGATGTTTGATGGATTTGTTGTTCATTATTTTAGGTGACATGGATTTGTTAGTGTTAGTTGGCTCAGTAGGACTGTGACATGTGGAAGACATTACTCATCACCATAATCACAAAGACTTTTTTTTTTTAATAAATTATCACAATATACTGTATGTATGCTAAATCAAATCTGACACACATCTGATGTGTGGGTTGGAGTTGAGTGCTGCCAGGAGAGGTCTGGAGAAGATCACATTATGATATGGTATTGTACACATTATCAAACAGCAAGGTGGTGACTTGTCAAACCATGGTACACTGAAGTATTGAATAAAACCATTTACAAACTGCATTTGAACATGATTTAAAGGTAGAATATGTAATGCCGTCAAACAGTGACCTCAAGGCACTTTTATATTTTTTACATGGTTTGTGTTGGTCTGATGTGTGGGTTGGAGTTGAGTGGGTATAGGGGGGAGGGATTGTTATTGCTGGCCACACCTCAGGCTCTGCCAAGAGAGGTCTGGAGAAAGTCACACTATATTAAGTTACTAAACTCCAACCCACACATCAAACCAAAACAACAAATGTTAAACAAAGTGCAATGCCAAAAGGTTGCTGTTGACGGCATGGCAGATTAAACTTTGACACTAGATAGATTTTCCCCAATACTGAAATCTGATATGAAGAGCATGTTAGATCTCTACACTGTCTACACTGCAGATACATAAGACTCAGAGTGTGTAAATTGGCAGTGAATAAATGGCATCAGTGCCTCCCTTCTCACCTATCAGCCTAATTAACTCTGAAACGGGGCTGAAGGAACATAGCATGCTATCTCCTATACTGTAAGTAGTAACCCTTACCCTATATCAGTCCACTAGCCAGGTAGAAAAGTGCGCTCAGTAGAGAGCAAATCTCTGCCAAGCGGTATAGCCTGCTGTTAGAAAAGCCTGCCTAGTGCCTGCTATCAGAAATCCAAGCTGAGGCTACAATGAGACATAAAAAGGTCTCAATCAGGCGTAGGGCTGGGCGATATGGCCAAAAATGATATCGCGATAACGATATCGATAACAATATCATATCACTCGATATCGATAATTATCGATATTGTTATAAGTATAAAAAAATGTATTTAAATTTGTTTAACAACAGATGTACCTGTATGTTTATTTTGCAGCAATTCTTTGTTGTTGCCGCCATCTTTAGTGTTACATCCCCTCCCACTCCAGTTCTCAGGCTGCAGCTGGTTTGAAAGCTAAAGTAAACAGGCTTCTCTGCTGGCTGTGGCACCAGGGGGTTCAACAGTTCTGGCTCTGCTAGTTTCTTTTCTATCTTTTGGCGCTTTTTTGGTGGACAAACCACCGCACATGTGCACCGTGACTCACGACTGGAGACTAGCTCTGCTAGCACACATAGCTAAGGATGGGTACCTTTCACATTTGAACCGATACGGTACCGGTACCTGTGAATCGATACCGGTACCCAACGGTATCTTTTTTCGGTACTTTAGTCTCAAGAAATTTTATTTACCTACCTCAGTAGTGAAAAAAAAATCCAAACTTCAAATAACTACAATTTAGACAGTTTTCGGCTTGCCATTGCTCCGACTGCTTTGTTATTGAATCAAGTCAAATCCTAGGTAAGCATATATTGTGCGTGTGAACGTTGACATAAAAACAAAAAAAACAAGTAAAAAATTTAAAAAAATATTTTTGTATCTCACTTGAATCGATACTTGCTAGTACCGACGTGTTTCGGTTCGGTACCTCAAAAGTACCGAATTCGGTACCCATCCCTACACATAGCCTACTGTGTACAGACGGTTTCAAACTGTATTTTAACACTTTGAGTGTCGGGACCCGTCTTTAGACGTCTTTCCTGGCCATGCTAAAGTTGCCGGGGGACGCTGTACAGCGTCCTTATATCAATATTTCAAAAATCTGCGATCGGATTCATAATGTCCCTCCGCTGGCCTGAGATCCACCAGCAGGACCCACTGAGCTCTCTGGCGGTTCAGGAGCGCCATCTGGTGGCCGATCGGCGCAACCGCTTAACAGGAAGCGCAGTAGAGGTTTTGCTGGTCGGCCATATTACTTCCGGGCACTCGGTATAGGTTCCGGCACTCTAGCTCGTCACACTACATAGCGATCGATTGCCAATAACTCGATAAACAACATGATTTGGACGTATATACCATTATACAAGCTGGAGATGGACCGGGTAATAATATATCCCATAATGATAAAATTTCTACTCGACGATGATCGCCCAACGGCGCGCGGAGACTGGGGTGAGTTTCAGCGTGTAACGTTACCGTCTTCGATAATAACTGATATTATCAACATTTGACCCACATTAGATGATTGGTATAACGCTGCCCACGGAATTATAAACGCCCCCTCGCCCATCCGGTCAACATCAGATGACGTGTAGTAACTTCTAGAAGTACGTCTAGTTGGAATTTTTTATATCGCGCTGATTGCCATCAAACTGTATTTCATCATCAATATAATGCATTTGGGGCTATATATCACGTTCTGGAGAAAGCTGCAGAAAGAGATGAAAACATACTTATACATTAGACCATACTTTACTATGAATATGTGAATGAAAAAGTTTAACGTTGCTACACAATGAACAATACATATAGGACTTTGAATGGGCCCTAATAATGGCAATGTAGCAATAGAATTTAAAAAGTTATAGCCCTGCAAAGAAGGGGACTTTCTCCATAGACAAATAGCGCTGGCAATCTATGGTATATCATTAATTTAACCTTAGGCAACCAAAGTGTTAAATTAGAAAGCAAACTAAATAAATGGACAAGAGAAAAATAAATCTCAATTTGGTCAGTATTGTCATTTGGACAAGCAAAGCCATTACTTTAAGTTGCAGGCAAGAAAGACAAGTCTGTCCACTGTCTCTGGTTTTAAAACTGCCCTGTTGCAGGTCACAACAAAAAAAAATCTATATTTTTTTCGATATTTCATTTTTTTCTATATTGATTATTAAAATATATCGTGATAATTATCGTTATCGTTATATCACCCAGCCCTCAGGCGGTGTCTCAATAAGAACCCAAAGGACAACTTTCTCTGATCAGATCTTCATGATCACGGTTGAACAAATCAATGTTCATTGCAGACTATTTTGCATTATATTGGTCCTCACATTGAAGAGGAACATGCAACAAACCACAATGACCGTGGCCCAGTAATAGGCAATAGCGAATGTTGTGAAGGGCCAGATTAAACCGAATATATATATTTATTTATATATATATATTTAATTGTATTTGTATATTCTCTAATATTCCCTGATATCCCTTGTATATTCCTTGTACAATATGCATTGAATATCCATTCTAGCCTACTGAACATCCCATAATAGTCTCCATTCTACTATTGGTCGAGACCTTGGTGCCAGGCTGCCATACCCCTCAGACCCAGTTCAAACGTACGAACAAGTCCTAGTTCCGCGTAGGAATTTGGCTACCGCACCACTATTTGTTCATAGTGCGTATATATACTGCGCTACTAAAGTAGGACTTTCTTTTCAGTCCAGTTTCTTACCCTCCAATAGAGTCACAGACGTAAAGCCTCCCCGCGATGCCACGTGTGGGAGTAAGGCCAAGTTCGGCCTACCATCGGTATTGAGACATCGTGTATATTAATATTTGAATAGTCATATTTGGCACTATATCGTCGAGTTGGACGTAGTCTATTAAGCTAATAATAGTCTGTTAATATATAGTGCTTCGTGCGGTGAGAATACTACCGTAGTCAGTACCCCATCGTTTCGGGCAGAGAACTGGCTGCTTACCCAGGGTGGTTGACCCTATGTGAAGCTGCACCCGAGGAGCCCCAGAGCCGACGAGCGAGTGGACCTGTATACCGGATTATTCTACCGACGACAGCCCGCCTTCCCAGGCACGGATTATGCTTTGGATACTTTGATTATTCTATGGATAAAGACCCCCGACACTACCGTGTGTTGGAACCCCCCCCCCTGGAGAGGACGCAAGGTGAGGAGACGCTCTGCAAGACGAGGTCTCTCCACATCTCTCCCCCGTGGACCGGAGAGAGCCGGCCCACAAAGAGTCCACCTGCTTTCATCTGTGGTCCAAGGATCGCCGGCGCATTGAACGGCACTACAGTGGGTTCACCTGGGATACCCTTGGCCGGACGAGGCAGCTGGATTCTACCCCCCCCCCCTCCTACTCCTGTCGGCTTACAAGCGACCGGATTAACCCCCTCTAGTGTATCCAGCCTATAATCATTAAAGTATCATTGCTGTTATTCCTTAACTATTCCAGGTCGTATATTTACCACCTGCGCCTTCAGAGATTGGACATTATCTATTGATATACCGACGAATACTCCTTGCCATAAAAGTGCATACTATTTCAATTCATAAATGTAATTAAGTGACTAAGTGCTTATTCTACACACCATCGCTGTGTAGGAAATAAAGACCTGTTTCTAATTCGTACATTTGTGTTGGATCCGTTTCATCTACGTGAGAGTGTTCATGATAATATATTTATGCCGTGTACTGGGTGGCCGAATATTAAGTACAAAGGTAGTGGTAGTAAGTATCATATCTAGTAATACAGTCAGGGAATTGTACCCCTCAGTTACAATTGGTCCTTCGAGCCGGAGGGTAATTAGTGTAATATTAATATAGTGTTATTAATATTGAAATGGCCTATGATGAACACTCCACGAAACGATCCTCCTAACCAACGCCCGCAGCGCGAACGACGGCTCCCTCAGTACTTAGAGGCTTACGCTGTCAGTCAACAACCTAGTCTTCTACTAACAGTAAACGCGGTAAAACTAGAAAGTAAAAGTATGTCTAACCCCAACGCCCAGACTACCCCGACCATAGAGGCCCCTACGGGCTCTAATGTAACTGACCAAGTTCACGGTGGGGACCAGTGGGAACCAGACATGACTTCACACCCCGCCAGTACTGAAGAAGTAGTCCCCGATGAGTCCCGGGAGGAATACAACGCTACCGAGAGAGAACTCGGCACGGAAGAAGACGGGGAGAGCACCGTGGAGATAGAGCTCCAAGGCTCCGCAAGGAGTACCCCGAGGGAAGGCTCCCCTATACAACCGCCTTCTCCCAGCGAGGCAGAGAGGACCCTACAGCAGGCATTCCTCGTCAGCCTGAAAGCCTCTACTGAACGCGATAGACTCCAGGGTGAACGCGATCGATTGCAGCTACAGCAACGGAGCGAAGAAGAGCACATACGCCTGGAAATAAGACGCATTCAGATGGAAGAGAATGTGGCCCGAGACCGAGCAGACAGCCAGCGAGCAGCTGCTGGTGCTCTACGGGACGCAGAGCGCGACAGACAGCAAGCGCAACTAATAGAACAGCTGATCAGACGGACAACACCCTCTCCCTCCGCCAGAGGCTCCAGGAACTCGTCTAGACACACCTCCAGGGCGGCATCCCCTAGCCGAGTAAACAACCCTGAACTTGACCAACAGACGAGGTCTATACCCCCCACAGACCACCTCCCCCCACCGGTCCAAGCGAGACCTAGCAACCGGGAAGGAGCAGCATATCCTGTGGAGAGGCTAAACCAGAGACTACAAGCACTGGATGACCTAACTGAAGACGAAGAGGGAGAGGAGGAGAACCGCGCCCGAAGACAGCACAGTACTCTACCGGACCAGGAGGTCCGGTACAGCCCAGGCTATACTCCCGCGGAGCTGCGCTACAGACCCCCGACTCTATACACGGGTGAGCACGACGCACGACCCGCACCGAGGAACAGCACCTGGACAAGCGGGCCATGGTACACTGCCGGTACCAGCCCATACCAAGGAGCGGGAGGAGACTCGCCTAGGAGGCCTCTCCCCCAACGCTCGCCGATGTATCCACAGTCAGCGTCATACATTGGCACGCCTATGGTACCCGACTTCACCCAAGAGAACCGGGCCCAGTATACAGAACTCCGCATGTGTCTGGAGACCATGTTGGTGGATGTATTGGATGAACGCCACAAATACGCCATCCTACTGCAGCACTTAAAGGTGCCCCGCGCACATAATATAGCGCTCGCCTACGCGACTTCCACCACCCCATACACAGCAGCGCTGGTAGCATTGGACCAGAGGTATGGGCGCATATGGGATTACGTGATCCAGGAGATCCGACACATCGACCGCTTACCCCCAGCAATAGACAATCGAGCACTGGACGACCTGTCCATCAGAGTGCAGTCCCTGGTAGGGATGTTGGGAGCGCAAAGAGAGAAGGGGAAGTATGAACTTTACGCCAACTCAAATGTGGAAAGGATCCTGGAGAAGCTGCCGCCCGCTCGTCAGGAGCGCTTTAGGCGGCAGAGGGACCACAGAGACCCGAATGGCCCCGAACCGAACCTCCTCGATCTAGCAGACTTCCTGGCGAGAGAAGTCAGCAGCCTACGGCTAGATACATTCGGACGGAGCACCCCTGGCTCCAGAGAAGGAACCAGACGACTAAATGATGGAAGAAGATCGGTGACTGTGATGCACCAATCGGAGTCAGTACCGAGCAGCAGGAGCCACAGTACCCCCTCCAGAACGGAGAAGTGGAAGATAGTGTGCCCCTACTGTGAGAAAGAACACTGGCTAGCGCAATGTGACTCCTTCCCCAAGCTGAACGCGGAGGAAGCAGGTCAATGGATAAAGTCCAACAAGCGCTGTTTTCGCTGTGCGCGCTCACACATGGCAGCCGAATGCCGCTTAAAGAAAAGGTGCACCAAGTGCGATGGAGCCCATCTGGACATACTTCACGACAGTAACAGACGGCGCCCTTCACCTGCACCATCCAGCCGCAAAGCGAGCGTCATGTACATCGATCCCGCCAGCAGCAGTGGAGCCCGAGTACTCCTAAAAGTAGTGCGTGTGACACTAAGCCACCAGAATAAAGTCCTGGACACTTACGCCATCCTCGATGACGGGTCAGAGAAGACCCTGCTGCTCGCCTCCGCTGCGGCCCAGCTAGGGCTGCGGGGAAGCGAAAGACGAGATTTGAAGACGATAAAGGGCGAGAATGTCTCATTCTCTATCGCAGCAAGCGGCCAGCCTGAGCGACGGTACCAGATTGCAGACGCTTTCACCAGCCAAGAAATAGGACTGTCGCGGTACACATACCCCGTCGCCAAGCTGATGGAGAAATATGCACATCTGCGCAAGTTACCGATCCCGCTCATAGACAATGCTATGCCGACCCTGTTGATAGGCTCCGACCATGCAGACCTCATTGTCCCGATAGACCGGGTTCATACCGGACCCCGAGGCTGTCCTGCAGCAGTCGAGACCCGTTTGGGATGGACTCTCCAAGGCCCGCTCGCCAAATCTCTCAACCGAAGTACAGCCACTAGATGTCTCCACTCCCGAGTCACAGAGGGAGAAACCGCACTCCTGCAACACGTAGAGCGGCTATGGAGCTTGGAACAAATGCCCTTTAAGAATGGAAAGAAAGACATTCGCTCTAAAGATGACATTTACGCCATTCACCTCCTCGAGACAGGGACCAAGAGAGTCCCGGTCAACGGCGTGTTGAGATACGCCACGCCACTCCTGCGGCGAGAAGGAATGCCTACTTTCCACGCCAAGACAGACGCCATAGAACGGTACCTGCTGAACACGGAGCGGCGCTTAGCCAAGAACCCCGCCCAAGAGAGTGTATACCGCGCTGAGATTGAGAAGCTCATCACAGCGGGACACGTCACAAAGATGGACATTAAAGAGGCTGACCAGACCACTGAATCGTGGTACGTGCCCCACCACAAGGTCCATCACAACGGTAAAGACCGCATAGTATTTAACTGCAGCTACCAGATCGGATCCCAAAATCTGAATAAAGAGTTACTGCCCGGTCCCACACTCGGCCCCTCCCTACTCGGCGTTCTACTCCGCTTCCGCCAGGAAAAGGTGGCCATCAGCGGGGACATTAAAGGAATGTTCCTGCAGGTGAGATTAGTAGAGGCGGACAAGCCCCTGTTACGGTTCCTATGGAGAGAGAAGCCAGGAGATGAGCACCCAGCCATCTACCAATGGGAAGTCCTCCCCTTCGGAACGACGTGCAGCCCCTGCTGTGCGACATTTGCACTACAGAAACATGTAGCAGAGGACCCAGCAGCGGACGAAGAGGTCCGACACAGCGTAAAGAACAGCTTCTACGTAGACAACTGTCTACAAAGCCTTTCAACCCAGGAAGAAGCCGAGGCTCTCCTGATTAAACTCCGCGCCTCATTGATCAAAGGCGGCTTTGATCTCAGGCAGTGGGCCAGCAGCGATCCGCAAGTACTGCGCAGCCTCTCCTCCGAGGACAAGGCAGCCAGCAGCGAGACCTGGATGGCTACAATCCCGGGAGAAGCCCAGGAGATGACCCTGGGATTGGTGTGGCAATTCAAAACAGATTCGCTTCACTACAGACACAAGCCCCTGACTACGGAGCAGGGAAGGCCGGCGGCGGCGCCGACCACCAGACGGAGTGTGTACACAACACTCGCCCGACAATATGACCCGCTAGGATGTATTCTACCGTACACCACCAGGGCAAAAATGATTGTACGAGCATTGTGGGACAAGGACCAGGGCTGGGACGACCCCATTCCCGCACACCTTGCATCCACCTGGAGAGAGTGGGAGATGGAGCTCCACTCACTCCCAGGCGTTAATATGCGCCGAAGCTACTTCCCACCCGCGGTGAGGCCAGAGACATGTAAAATGGACTTACACGTCTTCAGTGACGCCTCAGAGGTCGCATACGGATCAGTAGCCTACTTGCGGGCCCAAGACCAGGGGGGAGAGATCTACACAGCATTTGTCCTCGCCCGCTCGAGAATAGCCCCACGCAAGCAACAATCTATCCCACGTCTAGAGCTCTGCGCAGCCCTAGCCGGAGCGCACCTAGCCACGCTCATCCAACGTGAGCTCACCATACCGGTGTCTAGAACAATCCTGTGGTCAGATTCCACGACGGTACTCGCCTGGATCAAATCGGACTCATGCAAGTACAAAGTCTTCGTGGGAGTCAGAGTCACCGAGATTCAAGACTTAACCGAAGAGTTAACCGGAGAAACAGAGTGGCGCTACGTTGATACAAAACAGAACCCAGCTGACGTCATCACCCGGGGGATGCCCCTGGATGACCTCACCCGTCGCAATGTCTACAGTGACGGCCCCGCATTCCTAAGACTCCCGGAAGGACAGTGGCCCATGCCTATCCCGAGGGAAGCAAGTCCAGAGGAGGTGGAAATTAAGAAGTCTGTGTTCTGTGGATTGAGCACCGTAGCCTCCACCGACCCTAACATAAACGATTGCACGTCCATAGAGAGTGCACAACAAAGAACATTCCTGCGGTACCACCCGGAGTGCAAGTCCCCCGCTGATATGTCAGCAGCTAACTACGAGGAAGCAGAATTGATTCTACTGCAGCGAGCCCAGAGAGACTCGTTCCCCGATGAATTGGCCTGTCTACAGGGAGGAAAGCCCGTCCCATCCGACAGCAGATTAATTCACCTGGCCCCCGAGAGCGACGCTCACACCCTCATCAGAGTGGGTGGTCGCCTACGCAGAGCCCCCAATCTACCGGATGACATTAAATACCCGATCGTATTGAACAGCCGACACAAGGTCACAGAGCTGATTATAAAGAAATACGATGAGGATGTACATCACGCAGGAGCAGAAAGAGTCTTCGCGGAAATCAGACGTCGTTACTGGATCCTACAAGGAAGAGAGGCGGTACGACGCTTCCAACGAACATGTCTAGACTGCCGCAAGTGGCGCGCGCAGCCCAGCATACCAAGGATGGCTGACCTTCCTCCATGTCGCCTCCGAATCGGTGACAAGCCATTCCACTCAACGGGTATGGACTGCTTTGGCCCGCTGCACATAAAGAAAGGAAGAGGAACCGAGAAGCGGTGGGGTATTGTATTCAAATGCATGACCACCAGAGCGATACACATCGAGCTTCTCCCGACCATGAGCACAGACTCATTCCTTATGGCCTTCCGTAGATTCATATCACGGAAAGGAAGACCGTCTACCCTATTGTCCGATCATGGGACAAACTTCAAAGGCGGCGAAAGAGAGCTGAGAGAGAGCTTCCAAGCTATGGGCCCAGAACTTAAGACCCACCTCGCTCCAGCACAGGTTGATTTCCAATTCAACCCCCCAAACGCACCCCACTTCGGTGGCACTTGGGAACGAGAAGTGCGCTCCATAAAGACAGCCCTGTACGCAGTACTTGGGGCCCAGACTGTGGCGGAAGAAGTCCTAATGACAGTCCTCACGGAGATTGAGGGAGTACTTAACTCGAAGCCCCTCGGATATGTCTCCAGTGATGTGGCGGATATCGACCCAGTTACCCCCAACACACTCCTGATGGGGCGGCTAGATCCCACATTACCCCAGACAATGTACCGGCCTGAAGAAGCGAACGGCCGACGAATGTGGAGGTACAGCCAAGTATTAGCCGACAAGTTTTGGAACAGTTTCCTACTGCACTACCTACCGTCTCTACAGACCCGCCAGAAGTGGGTAAAGGAGAGAGACAATTTGACAGAAGGAACAGTCGTCATGATTATTGATCAATCGCTGCCCAGAGCTATGTGGCCGGCCGGCCGCGTAAGCAAAGTGATCACCGGTGCCGACGGCAAGGTCCGAGCAGCTGAAGTGCTCGTCCAGGGTCGCACTTACACCCGTCCCGTGGCAAGGCTCATAGAACTGCCTCGACTCCCAGACACAATCGATGATGACCATGACCCTACAACCCTATGACTTTGTGAAGTTGACTGACCCCTACAGCAAACCCTTATGTGTAAATAGACAACACGATTAATCTGTCTCCGTTTAACTGATTAGGTCTGGGACCTATTCAGGGGGTGGCTGTTGTGAAGGGCCAGATTAAACCGAATATATATATTTATTTATATATATATATTTAATTGTATTTGTATATTCTCTAATATTCCCTGATATCCCTTGTATATTCCTTGTACAATATGCATTGAATATCCATTCTAGCCTACTGAACATCCCATAATAGTCTCCATTCTACTATTGGTCGAGACCTTGGTGCCAGGCTGCCATACCCCTCAGACCCAGTTCAAACGTACCGCTCGACATGTACGAACAAGTCCTAGTTCCGCGTAGGAATTTGACTACCGCACCACTAATGGGACTATTTGTTCATAGTGCGTATATATACTGCGCTACTAAAGTAGGACTTTCTTTTCAGTCCAGTTTCTTACCCTCCAATAGAGTCACAGACGTAAAGCCTCCCCGCGATGCCACGTGTGGGAGTAAGGCCAAGTTCGGCCTACCATCGGTATTGAGACATCGTGTATATTAATATTTGAATAGTCATATTTGGCACTATATCGTCGAGTTGGACGTAGTCTATTAAGCTAATAATAGTCTGTTAATATATAGTGCTTCGTGCGGTGAGAATACTACCGTAGTCAGTACCCCATCGTTTCGGGCAGAGAACTGGCTGCTTACCCAGGGTGGTTGACCCTATGTGAAGCTGCACCCGAGGAGCCCCAGAGCCGACGAGCGAGTGGACCTGTATACCGGATTATTCTACCGACGACAGCCCGCCTTCCCAGGCACGGATTATGCTTTGGATACTTTGATTATTCTATGGATAAAGACCCCCGACACTACCGTGTGTTGGAACCCCCCCCCCCCTGGAGAGGACGCAAGGTGAGGAGACGCTCTGCAAGACGAGGTCTCTCCACATCTCTCCCCCGTGGACCGGAGAGAGCCGGCCCACAAAGAGTCCACCTGCTTTCATCTGTGGTCCAAGGATCGCCGGCGCATTGAACGGCACTACAGTGGGTTCACCTGGGATACCCTTGGCCGGACGAGGCAGCTGGATTCTACCCCCCCCCCCCTCCTACTCCTGTCGGCTTACAAGCGACCGGATTAACCCCCTCTAGTGTATCCAGCCTATAATCATTAAAGTATCATTGCTGTTATTCCTTAACTATTCCAGGTCGTATATTTACCACCTGCGCCTTCAGAGATTGGACATTATCTATTGATATACCGACGAATACTCCTTGCCATAAAAGTGCATACTATTTCAATTCATAAATGTAATTAAGTGACTAAGTGCTTATTCTACACACCATCGCTGTGTAGGAAATAAAGACCTGTTTCTAATTCGTACATTTGTGTTGGATCCGTTTCATCTACGTGAGAGTGTTCATGATAATATATTTATGCCGTGTACTGGGTGGCCGAATATTAAGTACAAAGGTAGTGGTAGTAAGTATCATATCTAGTAATACAGTCAGGGAATTGTACCCCTCAGTTACAGCGAACATGAAATACACCAGACTGTTCTGACAGAACAATATTCCCCAGAACAAGATATTCACTGGGGAAATATGCTTTCAATGCGTAGGTATGTCAAAAACAATAGGTTCACTATGGCATGTTGTAAACAGGTGCCAGAGATCTGTGTGGCATCGCCTTCTTCATTTAAATAAAACAAGATACCTGTGCCCTCAATCAAAGTTTACACCACTTGCAACATATCAGTTTAATTACATTGTAAAATAGTGGGCTAACGAATACTCCCCCTTCCACTACCATTCTACCACAACACCACTGATACCCAATGACTCACTGTATCAGCGTCGAGGGGGGAAAGATGCCCTGCCCAAACGTCCTATTGCGCTCTAGATGCAACTTGAATGGTGAGAAATGCCAAAGCCTATTTTGGGAAATCCGGGAGGGGTTGTCAACAAGCACAAGTGATTCTGCATGTAATGCCCAGCTGAAAACCCAGTGTGCTTTCTTTGTCTTGAAACGTTGTAATTTAATCGCCCCCCCTTATACAGTCCCATGACACGCATCTTTCCATTCAGTTCAGCCTACTTTGGAAATCAAGATGTGTGGCCTCATTAACTCATTCACGGCCAATCACGTAATATTACGTGTTTGCTCGCCAACCGTTGGGCACCAAAAAACTTAATATTTTTAGATCATTTTTTCTTTTATTCGATTTTAATATCAATATGACACTCACGGCCCGATATGTTACCGCTGAAAGCCATACTGAGACCCCTAGAGTGCAGTACCGGCCAGATCCTGCTAGGTGACAGTATTGCCCACCCTTTGAAACCCTGTTCCAGACTGTGTTCAAGATCAAGTTCAAGTTTCTTTATTAGTTGTCATACAAAAATACAGAATACTTTTATATGAAATGCTTGTTCCTGTTCTGCTCCTGAGAGTGTGCTAGATAGAAATTGTATAAATAAGTAAAAAATAGAAGTCAAAAGTACGTAACAAGTGTAGACAAAAGTGTTCAAAACAAGTGTTCAATATACATATATACAATATACAATACAGAGTAGGAAATTTTTTTTTAACTGAGTTACAATACAATATAAAGTACAATGCAGAATGGGATGGTACAACTTAGGGTAAGGTGCAATGAGGTATGAGTTGTAGTGCAAATATTTTTACCTATAAATATAAAGTGTGTTAAAGTGTCTAAAGTGAGTGCTACAGTGAGTTGTTTATTTAAAGTGAGTGTGTGCGTGTGGATGTGTGTGCTGTGAGTGTATTTGATGGTTTGTTACATAGTGTTATTGTCGTTGAGCATCCTGATGGCCTGGGGATAGAAGCTCCTTCTGAGTCTCTCTGTGCTTGCCATGAGACTCCGGTATCGCTTGCCTGACTGCAGCAGTTCAAAGAGGCAGTTGTTTGGGTGCCTAGAGTCTTTGATTATTCTCTTAGCCTTACTCATGCAACGCTTGTTGTAAATGTCTTGGAGAGTGGGAAGCCCACCTCCAATTGTGCGTTCGGCTGAACGGGCCACTCTCTGTAGTCTGCTACGGTCTTGTGCGGTGCTATTCCCAAACCAGGAAGTGATATTGCCAGTCAGGATGCTCTCTATTGTGCATGAGTAGAAGTTCTTAAGGATCTTCTGACTCACTTTGAACTTCCTTAGGCGCCTAAGGAAGTAGAGGCGTTGCCTTGCCTTCTTGATTACACTGTCAATGTGTGTGGTCCATGTCATGTCCTCGGATATGTGGACTCTTTCAACCGGTGCCCCGTCGATGCTGAGGGGGCTGTAGTCCCTGACCCCTGACCTCCTAAAGTCCACAATCATCTATTTTGTTTTGCTGACGTTCAGGGAGAGGCAGTTCTCCTGACACCACCGCGCCAGATTCTCTATCTCTTCCAGGTAGGCGGCGGTCCTCTCATCGTTTGCAGAGATCAGGCCCACCACTACTTTGTCGTCAGCAAATTTTATGATTGTGTTGTTGTTCCGCTGTGCCACACAGTCGTGTGTGTACAGCGAGTAGAGGCGGGGACTCAGAACACAGCCCTGGGGGGCCCCTATGTTGAGCGTGATGGATGAGGAGGTGCAGTTGCCTGCTCTCACCACCACCAACAGAGTGCCCACCCAGTCAACTCTGGGGGTCCCTGCCCCTGATCAAGTGGGCCTTCCACAGGGCTCAAGACCGAAGAGTGATCATCCATCCTAGAAAACATGTTACATTCACTATTTTTATCTATTATCACTTATCACATTAACCATTTATTATGGATGCCATAGTCAACCTGCCGAAAGGCCTAGTCCTTGCTCACATTAATATATGTAGCCTGAGGAACAAAACTTATGACCTTGCTCTATTCTTTGAGTCAAATAAGGTTGATATTCTAGCAGTTTCCGAAACTCATCTGGACAGCTCCTTCGAAGATTCTGAGGTTGAGATGTATGGTTTCACAATTTACAGACATGAAAGAAACAGGTTTGGTGGTGGTGTGGCAATTTTTATTCGTGAACATTTCCCTGTGAAACTTAAGCATTGAAGCTATATGGCTACAAGTGCAACTCCCACACCTGAAACCTATACTTATTGGCTGCTGTTATAGGGCGCCCAGTGCCAATATACAGTATTTAAGGGGAGACACTGCAGGTGAATAGGGTAAAAAAATTAACTAATAGATATCACAATGAAACTTCCCCAGTTGATTACTTATATTAAGACAAGACTTTTTTGTATTACAAGTTTTCTGAAATTGTATGTTTAAATATGCAAATGAGGCATGATCTACTTAAATATGCACTAATTTGCATATAATTCCAGGACAGAAATCTGAACATTGGATAAAGCCAT
Organism: Notolepis coatsorum; assembly: GCF_963971535.1. Lineage (NCBI taxonomy): Eukaryota > Metazoa > Chordata > Actinopteri > Aulopiformes > Paralepididae > Notolepis > Notolepis coatsorum. The sequence continues at coordinate 60,472,283 of NC_140175.1, read as the reverse complement.
TTTCAAAATTATAGTTTCATTTTGTTGACATATTAGAGCCAAAGGTTATTACAGAGGGGATTTTGGATATCTCTTTTTATCACTCCATAAATCAGAAAATACTCCATTCAGTCCATTTTTATGGTAAAATTCCATATTTCGCCATGTTTTTAGGAATAAAATGTGATATAAATCAGGGTATGAATGCGATATCAACAAACCCTTCTGTAAATACCTTCAGAACATAGATATGAATAGAACTGGAAGGTTTGGTGTATGTGTGTGCTACTGAAGTGGAGATTTCTGGCTCAGAGTATGAGGAAAAACTCTTAAAACTCATTTTTGGGAAAACGCCTTCAAAGTTCTGTATTGTAAAATGCCATACCTTTTTTTTTTAAACAGATATTTACAAACACAATACCTAATAAAAACCATTAGTAATAGACAACCTAAACACATGCCTGATAACTGAATAATAATAATAATGATGTTATTGAACTGAACATAACTACACACAGGCTACAAACAGTGTAGTACAGTGTAGTACCCCCTAATAGGCAAAAAATATTTGAATAGATATCACTATGAAACTTTCCCAATTTGTTATGTACATATAAACTAAGAAAAAATATATTGCAAGTTTTCTGAAATGTATGTTTATATATGCAAATGAGGCACTTCCCCATTAAATATGTGCACATTTATGGATGCAATAAGGCAAAATGATGTAAAATAAACAACTAAATGTGTGTTACTGACGTTTTATTGTCACTAGTTTCATAGAAGACATGTTTAGGAAGCAAAATATAACAAAATCTCAAAATCAACAAAAAAAGTATATTTGACTATTCACCTGCAGTGTCTCGCCTTAAGTAGCTTGTGTGACATGTTGGACAGGGCCATAAAGGAAAATGGAGAGTTGTACTGTCTTGGTGATTTTAATATCGATTGGCTTTCTGAAAACTGTCCTCTGAAGAACAGGCTCAAAACCATAACTGACACCTGTGGATTATTGCAATTAATTTCCCAACCAACGAGAATAATTTTGGGGTTAAAACTTCTAAATGTATTGATCACATTTACACTAATACTCCCAATCTGTGCTCTTCACCCGTTTCAGTCCCAGTTGGCTTCAGTGACCATCATTTAGTTGCTGTCTCCAGGAAAACTAAGCTACCTAGGGCCTGTCCCAAAATTATAATTTCTAGATCAGAAATTTAATGAAGATGTTTTTCTTGAAAATCTTAAGAATATTGAATGGGCTGATGTATGCACCATTGACGATCCTGAGATCTCTTTGAATTTATTTATGGAGCATTTTATGAAAATTGTGAACATTCATGCACCATTAAGGAAATTCACGGCTAAAGCAAAATGTGCGCCATGGATAGATATAGTACTGAAGAACTTGATGGCTCAAAGGGACGAGGCCAAAAAGGTTGCTGCTCTTTCTGGATCTTCTGTTGACAACTTTATTGTACGTTAAGAAATCAGGTAACCAAAATGAATAAAATAAATAAAAGAACCTACTATCAAAAGAGAATTTCTGAAAGCGGTAACAACAGTAAAAAATTATGGAATGTAATGAAGGAAATCATGGGTAAAAAGATGACCTCCATTTCTTTTGTAGAATCAGATGGCGTCTATTTGACTAAGCCACTTCAGATCGCAAATTATTTTAATGATTCTTTTGTCAACAAGGTCTGTACAGTGGACAGTACTGTCAATTCTAACTCTGATGTGCTTATAAAAAAGCACATCATGAATAATAAGATGTGCACTTTTGAATTCCACCAGATTTATGCTGGAATGGTTGAAAGGTTGTTGAGCTCTCTACCTGTTGGCGGCCCTGTTGGTACTGACCTCCTTGACAGCAAGTTGTTAAGAATATCTGCGGCATATGTTTCGAAACCAATCTGTCATATTTTTAATAGATGTTTGATTAGTGGCGTGTGTCCAAAATTGTGGAATAAGGGAAAGATCATCCCACTACCGAAAGACACAAAAGCAACTTTCTGTGGTCCCAATAGCAGGCCTATCAGCATTTTGCCAGTACTTAGCAAACTGTTGGAAAAAATTGTGTATGAGCAAATACAAGTCTATTTCTCTACTAATGGTTTAACTGCTTTATTCCAACATGCGTATAGGCCTGGGCATTCCACCTGTACCGCCATCACTCAAATGTCTGATAGTTGGCTCACCTCTATGGACAACTCAAAGCTCATTGGTACTGTATTACTTGATTTTAGCGCAGCCTTCGATGTAATCGACCACAACATTTTAACGTCTAAACTTGTGTGCTATGGTTTTACATCCTCTGCAATCCAATGGGTTAGGAGTTATCTTTCGGCCAGGTCGCAGAGAGTTTCTTTTAATGGGGCTCTATCGAGCAGTAGGGCCCTGGACTGCGGGGTCCCGCAAGGAAGTTGCCTAGGACCCCTCTTATTCTCAATTTTTACAAATGACATGCCGTTTGCAATTAGTAGAGCTAATTTGACAATGTATGCCGACGATTCCACTATTTATTATGCGGCTGCAACATGTACAGAGCTTAGTCAGGTTCTGTCTAGTGAGCTGAGCATTATAACTGGATAAAATCAAATAAACTTATACTTAATTTATCAAAAACAAAGTGCATAATATTCGGCTCTAATTATAGACTATCACACAATCCCAAATTGAATTTACAGATTGAGGGTCAAACCATTGAACAGGTAAAGACTGTGAAGCTTTTAGGACTCTGGCTTGATGGTGCATTGTCTTGGTCCGATCACATCAACAAGGTGGTTGCCAAAATGGGCAGAGCGGTTGCAGTCACACGGAAGTGCTCACCTTATCTCACATCAGTGCTGTTTCGTCAAGTTGTGTGCTCTATGGTTTTATGTCATTTAGACTACTGCTCTGTAGTATGGTCATCTGCATCCAATGGTCTACTCAGAAAACTACAAGTAGCTCAAAACAAGGCAGCTAGACTGGTGCTAGGCTGCTCACCTAGGGCTAGTGTAGTTGACATGCATGCATGTCTCTCATGGCTCAGTGTTAAGGTAAGATTATCTGCTAACTTAATTACATATTTTCATAGAGTTACTCAAACTGTATAATTGCATTGTGTACAGCGCAAGTACTCACACACATTCAACCAGAGGGGCAAGAGGTGGATTGATTAATTTACCTCTACCTAAGTCTAATTTTAAGAAAAGGGCAGTATTTTATATGGCGATAGTATCCTGGAACTGTCTTCCCAGCGATGTTAGGAACATCAAAGAAAAGGCTAGTTTTAAAAGAAATCTTAAACACTATTTACACTCGCACACACAATAACATTTTGTATTCAGCACAGCTGGAATACATGCACACCCTGATAAATTGTTTTATTTTGGTATAACTGGATTTTATCTCTTGTTTTTTCATCTCCTGTTTTACATTTATTTTTTTCTATGATACATGTTTTTACTCTATTCTATGATTAATTGTCTTTGTGATATATGCTAGGTGTATGTTATCTTGTGTATATGTATGTTGTTGGACCCCAGGAAGACTAGCTGCCGCTAAGGCAGGAGACAGCAGGAGACAGCAGGAGACACACACACCACTGATGATTAACGGGGCTACCGTGGACAGGGTGAGCAGCTTCAAGTACCTGGGGGTCCACATCTCAGAGGATCTGACATGGTCAACACACATAGACACAGTAGTAAAGAAAGCGAAGCAGCGCCTCTACCACCTGAGACAGTTAAGGAAGTTCAGAGTATCGGGGAAGATACTCCAGTCCTTCTACTCAGGAGCTGTAGAGAGCATCTTGACCGGAAACATCACTGCCTGGTATGGAAACAGCACGGCACAGGACAAGAAGGCCCTACAGAGAGTGGTGCGCTCAGCTGAGCGTACCACGGGTATTGCGCTACCTACCCTGCAGGTTCTATACAACAAGAGGTGCAAATCCAGAGCCTGCAGAATAATGAAAGACCCCCACCACCCCAATAACAGCCTGTTCCAGCTGCTGAGGTCAGGCAGACGCCTGCGAACCCCAGCTACTAGGACGGAGAGGCTTAGGCTCAGCTTCTTCCCCCAGGCCATCAGAGCCTTGAACAATGAACATTGAGAGACACAGAAACTGAACTATCCACACACAAGCACACACAAGCACACACACGACACGCACGCTGAGCACGCTCACACACTAGCAGCCACTTTAACACTCATGCCGCACACACGCACACTTATGGCCAAGAGGAAAGGCCACTTTAAATTAGTATAACAACAGGAACAGTGTATTGCACTACTAAAGCTACCTAGCATGTCCTATATGCTCTGTAAATACTATGTACAGATACCGAGATGTCACACCATGTTACTTGTTTATTGCACTGTTGTTTTTATTGGATTCTATTATATGTTGTACCACTGTATTTTTATTGGATTCTATTATATGTTGTACCACTGTATTGCACATCGTCGCGGGCAAGACCAGCCGCATTTAAAACTCTTGACTTGACTTGACTAATGGGGATCAGTTTAAATAAACAAAAATAATCAAACCTGGGGTCTACCCGTCAGGAAGTCCAAGACCCACTGGCAGAGGTCATAGTTCAAGCCCAGGTCCCTGAGCTTGGCTATGAGTTTGGAGAGGACTATGATATTGAATGCTGAGCTGTAGTCAATGAGCAGCATTCTCACATAGTTCCCCTGCCTCTTGTCCAGGTGTGATGCTGCTGTGTGCAGCACATGGGCTATGGCGTCCTCCGTGGACCTGTTGGGGCGATATGCAAATTGCAGGGGGTCCAGGTTGATGGGGAGGGAGCAGGGCTCGAGACTAACGATGTCCCGTCGTCCCGGGGACGATCAAATATTGATTTGGGACGAACAGAAATCTTTGCTGGGACGCATCCGGGACGGAGAGGATTTTTTTTTCACAGGAAATGTCAATTGGCCGACTGTCAGTGCGCGCATATATTGCTGTCAAATGAAGTCTAAACGTAGCGTGATTTGCCAAATCCAATGACTATCTCCGCCTCCCAACGCAGCAATACGCTCATCCAGCATCAAGTTCCTACCCACCTCTCCTCCGGTACAGTACGCGCTGTGCACCGTACGATTGCAACGGTGCGGAACCTTTTTTTGCGGAACTTAAATCCCCACGTAATTTATCAACAACACTGCGGTCTGCTGTGAGCATTATAAAACAAACGTGTGTTTAACCGACCGTGAATTAAAGTGTCAATGCTGTTTGTCATTTTAACAGCAGATACTTTCTTAAATGCCATCCTCCCGACAGAGCAGTGTGACTGGGAGCTCTGATGGGTTCGATTGCTGGTGTTAGCATTAGCTGAAGAGCTAGTTTTAGCTTAACGTTACCTTGGCTAAAGTTGGGACTATTCATAATCCAGCAATAATGGCTGCAGACCTGCAAGCAAAGTACAGCAAGTTGGCAAAGGAGTATTCCAACGTAAATCACATTTTCACCAGTAAAGTTAGTCTTTCCATCTGCAGCTTCAGAACATCCCACTCCACTGACACATGCCTTCTCTACTTGAACGACCACATCAAACAAGAGGTGGACGCGGGCAAATACTGCGGCATGGTCATGCTGGACCTACAAAAGGCCTTCGACACTGTCAATCACACCATTCTGATTGACAAGCTAAAAGCAATTGGTTTTGATAGTTTATCAGTGAGCTGGATACAATCCTACCTGGAGGGGAGGGAACAGATGGTGGAAGTAAACGGTACCCTATCCCCCCCCCTCACAGTGAGCTGTGGTGTTCCACAAGGAAGCATACTAGGACCGCTACTATTCCTAATTTATGCAAATGACATGTCGTCAGCTTGTGACTGCAACTTGTTCCTGTTTGCGGACGACTCAGCCCTGCTGGTCTCTGACAAGAACAAGTTACAGGTTGAAAAAGCCCTCAGCTCGGAACTAGGCAAAATCTGCATATGGCTCGCCGACAACAAGCTATCATTACACATGGGCAAAACAGAGTCCATTCTCTTCGGTTCAAATAACAAACTCAGCAAGACCGACGGCTTCTCGGTTACAGTGGGTGACAATATTATCACAAGGAAAGATGAAATTACCTACCTGGGTTCCATCCTAGAGGCTAATCTTTCCTGTGACAAAATGGCATCCAATGTAATAAAAAAAGTCAACCAACGAACGCGTTTCTTGTACCGGATCTCCTCTCTGGTAAACAAGAATACCCTGAAGACTCTAGCAGGAGCACTCATTCAAGGGTACTACGGCTATGCTTGCACCTCATGGTACCAAAGCACCTCAAAGGCACTAAAAAACAAATTACAAACATCTCAAAACAAGCTAGTCAGACTACTACTTGACCTGACTCCTAGAACCCACCTCACCCCTGCCCACTTTGACAACCTAGGATGGCTTAGAGTAGACGACAGAGTACAGCAACTTGCAATGGGCCTGGTCTACAAGATACACTACGCGACCAAGGTACCCATGTACATGTCAAAATACTTCCCAAAGGTCAGTGAATACCACGATCACAACACCAGAGGGAGCTCCACAAATCATGTAAAACCCAGATTCGGCTCAAACAAGGGACTAAACACGTTTCGCAATTATGCCACATCAATGTGGAACGCCCTGCCTAAAGCTGTAAAGGAATGTGAATCACTACCCACCTTCAAAAACACTCTCAAAAAACACCTACGTGAGACTGCAATTCGAAACTGGCCCCTACAAATGTCCTAACCTAGTTGTACAGTAAATGACCAAGTAAGGCTTTGTCAATATTCCAATGTACAGTGTAAAATGTGTGTGTGTCCCCTTCCCAACCCCCCCCCCCCCCCCCCCCACCTCCAATGTACAGCCCTCACCCAACCCACCCAACCCCACCCCACCCAACCAACCTCCTCCAATGTACAGTTTCTATGCCAAATGTATATACACTCCTTTTCTGGACACTTTTGTATCACAAACAGTACTGTATTTGCAAATCTGATATGTCATAAATGTATAGATGTAGCAGTACTGTCTATCTGTATGTCATGTATGTCATATATGTTATGATGAATTGAAAATGGGGGACCCTGATGTAAACAAGACGAAAGTCTTTCTCTGGTCTGCATCCCCTTAACAATTGTATGTATTGAGCTGTACTGTACTGTACCCATTCTGCAATCTGTTAATAAACTTTTCAATCAATCAATCAGCTACATGCTAGCTAACCTAGCTCATGTTAGCGTCGTCACTGAACCACCTCGCGTACACAATTAATGACATGTTGCGGACAGCCGTCTCGGTGACAATGTTTAGCTTTTAGTGCCAAATGATAAGAGTCTGAGGCGGAGTCTCAAAAGAGAATGTTGAATATTTATTGTGCAAATATCACAACAGATCTTCTCCAACGGAGCCTTGTAGCTGAGTAGGGTGGGTATATCTGCAGAGCCACTTGGTAACGAGTGCAACACCGTGTAATGTCCGTGTGGATCGTTGGAGTAGGGTATATCTGCAGTGCTGCAGCCCCATACTCAGTGTATAGATTTGTATTAGTATCAATGCAATGACATTATGTAGTTTAAAGCTAAACTTGATTTGATCTTTATTTATCTCTAACATTTTCAACCATAAACACACATTTGTAATAACAAAAAAAAATAAAACGAAATAAAATACATTTAAATATATTTTCCTATGGAAGGAATAATCAACATGGCTCCAATTGGTTGACTATAACAGCACCGTGACCAAATATCCCTATACTAGCACCTTGTTAAACACTTTTTTTTTTATTTATTTTTAATCATAATTATTCTTGTGAAATCTTTCCACCATGGGAGCCTTTTGACTAAATCAATTTATTCTCCCCTTCTCTGAAAGGTGTTTCTTATGGCAATAACAACTATAGACAACAAAACCAAAGTAAAGAAACTACATTTGATTTTTGGGACGGTTACATTCACTTTGGGACGGTTAAAATTGTATTTCGGGACGGTTCTGGGACGGTGGTGAAAAAAGTTAGTCTGGAGCCCTGGGAGGGAGGAACAGATGTAGCCCTTCACAAGCTTCTCAAAGCACTTCATGGCTATGGAGGTGAGAGCTACAGGGCGGTAGTCGTTAAGGCAAGCGGGCGCAGATTTTTTGGGTACAGGGATAATGGTGGACTTCTTCACACAGGTGGGGATGACAGCCTGTTCTAAGTTAAATATGTGTCACATCTAATGTCGTCCGGGCAGAGAATTTTGGTCCAGGCAAGTCTAACGCTTCACCCAAGCAACTTGAAACGCATCTAGCACACTCAATCCATAAATTGTGCCAAATTATGCCTGGGACCAGATGGACATCAATACTGGAAATCACGATCAGACAATTGGAATATTCTTTTTGGAATAACCCCGATTAAAGGTAAGAACTATCTGATGTCAATTCCACCTTGATCCTACAATGATTTCATATCAATCCAGCTGATCAGCGTGTGTGGTGTTCAAAACGAATGCCGTTACTGGTGATCAGATCATCAAAAAAATAGCGCCCCCCCCCCCTTTGATGCATTCATGATGAAACATAATACAATACCTATTATATACATTTGATTTGGAAATAGCAGCGTGTCCAGGCGAGAAACGCCAACGACTTCAGCAAAATTCACATAGCTCCCTATAACTCAGCTTTTCAGGAATTTGCCCGGATCACTCTGAAACTATACATATTCACCATGGGATAGCGTGTGAACATATACATGAAGAAATTTACTCTTTGTTGCATGTTCGTCGGGAGATAGTGACTGTCAAATGACCATAGTATTGTCTCCATAGCTATAATATAGAATATAGATATAACTCTGCAAACATAGTGACGCACAGTCAAAATAGGGAATGGAAAGCTGGCACATTGACTACAGGGATAAGGATAATGGCTGGCGCTGAAAGTGTTAACAACAGCTAGATGACATATCTTTTAATGTTAATCACTATCGTCAAGGATTAAATTTAGCCACTTATTGGGTCTATGGCTGTAGACTGCAAATGAACAATAAAAGACAGACTTTGCACAATAACCCTAACACTTATAGATTTAAACTTGTTTAAAACTTGTTAAAAAGGTGTCTTGTATTAAGAGAGTTTTATTTTAAATGTTATGATATTGTAAGAAGAGGCAGGACGAGATAAGCTGTGCTTCCTTCTGCCCCTTCTCCAACTCGTCCTTTGTTTTTCTATGGATGAAGACAGACTCATTTATTTATGTATTTTGTCTTTACTGTGATTTGTATGTTTGTTGTGTTCGAGATTAATAAAGACCAATCAATATTATTCTAGATGTGTTGTTTCAATCTTCTTTGTGACACAAACACTAGGAATGGCCATTGATTTTAAGAATATTTCAATAGTACAATTTTAATTGTAAGAAATCAAATAGTTTATGCGAATATCGTTTTGTCTCAAAAAATATATGTTCCCTTGTTTTTACTTCTCAATTCAGGGATTGTAGACTTCAAAGGACACAGTATACAAATGTGTTCTTTCGTAGACCAGGGTGTGTCCTTCGTAGACCACAAAAGCCGAACTGAGCATTGTCAAAAAAAGGTTGGAGGACATTTTAAAACAGCCGTTATTTGTACAAACTAACCACATATTTGGAATTCTCGCCTGAAAATATGCATTCGATAGGTGTTTTATGCAAAATGTGCAGGACTGTTAAGAGGTTAAAACATCAGATGGATCCTCCAAATTCAGGAAAAGATTTGCATTTGAAGGAGCCTTCGAATTGGGACAGCTTTGTGCGCCGCTTCGACACAATTTGATGCATGCGGTCTTCAAATGCAGCCGGAGGCTACAACCCCTGAATTGAGACACAGCTTATGTAGGGTATTGAGAGAACTGTTGCACTGCTGAACGGCCTGCTGGTTACAGGTAGCTAGCCGGGTAGCATAACAGTCTGTTAATAGCTGGGAGAACAGAAAAGAAAGATGAAGAAAGAGAGACTGGAGATGTTACATTATAGCAATGTTTTGTACGTTTGTCATGTTGTTTCACTAAATTCACACATTTCAAGCACCAGTGATGCAACTTTCAGAATTAATGCTTTACGTTTGCCTGCTCCGCTAGCGTTAGCTGTTAGCAATGACAGTAGCCAGCTAGCTTGCTTCTTGGATTATCTCACGTTCGCTATTATGTCAAAACAAAACCATACGATAACATGGAAGTTCAGACATTTCCCAGCCCCCAACTATCAAATAGCAATTTTGTTAGTTTTGTCATTCCCTAACAAGCACAAAGTCACATGCCTTTATGTGCAATGTACTTGGCTATAAACCTGATTCTGATCTTTGATGGGGTTCTGAAGACTGTATTATTTATTTGGGGGGTTATAGATTCTTAAACTCACTCTGAAAAATAATAAATACTTAAATTCATCTGGTTTATTTCAGGGTTTGGTTTTTTGGTAAAAAGTCAGAGGAGCAGATTGTTCCCATAAACAGTGTTTATGGTTCTCATAAAGTGGGCACGCACGCTTGTGTGCCTCTGGGGAGTGGGGAATATCATCTGAAATCTTAAACTGGATGGTTTTCATCTTCGCATAATTGTTTCACACAATCTGATACTGATATCCGAATCATGAAATTTTTTATAAGATAGATGTACTTTTATTGTCCCCTTAGGGAAAATGGTCTTGGACTCTGTTCTGCAGTTTCACAATAAAAGCACCACCACACATGCAACATAGTGAAACGCCACATCAACAGCACATCTCATTATATGAGCAACACAGACACAGAAGCCTCCATGGAAAAACCACCAATCATGACCCATACACACCTAATGGCAATGGTGACATATTGCTCAAACCCTCAGGTCAACAGACTATACCAATGAGGATTGAGAATCTAAATGGACCACAGCCAGAAATGAAGGTTTATGGTTTAGCCTGCACTGGGGAACCCTGAATCTTTTACCAGAAGATAAAACATGGAACGTGGAGTGGAGATATTGTCATTATTCACCAAATAAAATGAAAGGAGCAGGAATTAGTTTTGGTGGCAGAAAGTGGTTGTGGAGACTGATTGATTGATTGATTAATTGATTGGTTGATTGATTGATTGATTGATTGATTGATTGATTGATTGATTGATTGATTGATTGATTGATTGATTGATTGATTGATTGATTGATTGATTGATTGATTGAACATTTTATTAACAGATTGCAGAATGGGTACAATACAGTACAGCTCAATACACACAATTGTTAAGGGGATGCAGACCAGAGAAAGACTTTCATCTTGTTTACATCAGGGTAGGGGTGGACGGTATAAACGGTATACGGTATAAACGGTATGAATTTGCTCTACGGTATGGATTTTGACTATACCGTGTAACCGGTAGGGCAGCTCTAAAATAGCAATGACGTCATGTAACCACAGCGCGACTATTTCAATCGCATTTGCCCCTAAAAATAGATCAAATTAGTCATAGATAATAGATATGTGCAAACTGGAAAAAGTTATTTAGGAGGCTTCGCGCAGTGGGCGCACTGGGCGTGTCAACACACAATTGTCATTTCATAATAAACACATATCACCGCGGCGCACAGCAAGTTTCAATTTCAGTTCCTGGCATTTTTAACCAGTGGAGAAAGGTAATAGATCTTACCTATCGTTTTTCTTATATGAATTATTCTACGTTAATAAAACATATCAACTACAGTTTGCTGTAAACATTATGATATGTGTGTAGTGTTATGATAACGACGGGAGGACGGCTGCAGCAGTGGATTTGCGAAATAGCATGCAGCTGCAGAGCCGCAGAGCCAGGGGCTCTTTCAGGTCTGGTCACAGGCCCGCTCAACAGCGCCCCCCCCCCACCAAACGGCTGAACGACCTGAAAGAGCCACTGGCTCTGCGGCTCTGCAGCTACATATGCTTCTAGCAAAATCCAGCCCCGCTGTTTGCAATGGGAGCAGCACGGAGTCTCGACTCTGGACTTATTTTATTTGGAATATAATGACTTTATACGCAAAAGTAGCCTAGTTTTAAGTTAAAATATTATAAATCTACATGCCTTGAGGATGTCATTCTTTATATAGCCTGCCTATCAGGCAAAAAAAAATATTCTAACGGAAACACTGATACCGTGATATATACCGTTACCGTCTATGCTTCAAATTATACCGTGATATAAATTTTAGACCATACCGTCCACCCCTACATCAGGGTCCCCCATTTTCAATTCATAATGACATTTATGACATACACCCCCACCCCCCCAACCCCACCCCACCTACCCAACCTCCTCCAATGTACAGTTTCTACGTCAAATGTATATACACTCTTTTTGTATCACAAACAGTACTGTATTTGCACATCTGGTATGTCATGAATGTATAGATGTAGCAGTACTGTCTATCTGTATATCGTGTATGTCATATATGTTATGATGAATTGAAAATGAAGACGAAAGTCTTTCTCTGGTCTGCATCCCCTTAACAATTGTATGTATTGAGCTGTACTGTACTGTACCCATTCTGCAATCTGTTAATAAAGTTTTCAATCAATCAATCACACAACATACAGAAATACATATATATATATATATATATATATATATATATATATATATATATATATATATATATATATCATGACATTTATGACATACATGACATACAGATATACAGTACTGTTTGATCAAAAAGAGGACACCCTGATGAAGGCCCTGTGTAGGCCGAAACATGTCGGTTTATTTAAAAATTCTCTAAACAATGTGAGCCATAAAATAAAGGCATTTTAAAACTTGTAGAGCTGCCTTGGATCTCAACTTTTTTTATACAGTACTGTTTAACAGAGATCCTAACAGAAAATATATACATTTGAGGGGGAGGAAACTGTACATTAGGAGGGGGTTGGGTGGGTGGAAGGGGATTTGGGGATTTGGACATTTACGGGGGCCAGGGCAAAGTAAAATATATTGTTGGTTTCCTGTTGGTTGTCAGTTTGGCCATGGCAATTTATTTTATTTTATTTTTTTATTTTATTCTTTCCCACGGCGACTATGGATAGGGAATTTCTTTATTTAATTAAAATGTTCACAACAACATGGATGCATGTACTCTGCCAGCATGTTTAATATCCATAATACTAAATGTTTGACTAAGATTTGTATAACATTTTATTGTAAAAATAAAAAAATAACTAAAAAAATTACCACCATTAGCCTTTTCATGTCACGCACCACCTAGAGGGCGCTCGCGCACCACAAGGGGTACGCGCACCACAGTTTGGGAACCACTGGGCTAGAGCAACGAATGTGAGTGTCGCGTTGAGGCATCAGTGGTCTCAATTGGCTCTGTACACTTTGTCAATCAAACACAGACTTGGTTCCAAATGTAAAGTGCACTACATATTAAATGTATTATTATTATTATTATTATTATTATTATTATTATTATTATTATTATTATTATTATTATTATTATTATTACACTCTCCAGAACTGGCCTGATTAACACTTTGATTGCCTAAGGCTAAATTCATGATATACCATAGGTTGCCAGCTCTATTTGTCTATGGAGAAGTTCCCCTTCTTTGCAGGGCTATAACTTTTTAAATTCTATTGCTAAATTGCCATTATTAGGGCCCATTCAATGTCCTATATGTATTGTTCAGGGTGTATGAACGTTAAACTTTTTCATTCACATATTCATACTAAAATATGATCTAAAGTATAAGTATGTTTTCATCTCTTTCTGCAGCTTTCTCCAGAACGTGATTTATAGCCCCAAATGCATTATATTGATGATCAAATACAGTTTGATAGCAATCGGCGCGATATAAAAAAATCCAACTGGACGGACTTCTGGAAGTTACTACACGTCATCTGATGTTGACCGGATGGGCGAGGGGGCGTTTATAATTCCGTGGGCAGCGTTATACCATTCATCTAATGTGGGTCAAATGTTCATCATAGCAGTTAGTGTCGAACACGGAAATATTACACGCTAAAACTCACCCCAGTCTCCGCGGGCCGTTGGGCGATCAGCGTGGGGTAGACAGTTTTCCATTATGGGATGTAAATATATCCGGTCCATTTCCAGCTTGTATAATAGTTTATACGTCCAAATCATGTTGTTTATCGAGTTATTGGCAACGGATCGCTATGTATTGTGACAAGCTAGAGTGCCGGAACCTATACCGAGTGCACGGAAGTAATATGGGTGAACAGCACATCGTCCAAGTAACTTCCTGTTTGGCGATTGCGCCGATCAGCCACCAGATGGCGCTCTTGAACCGCTAGAGGGTTCAGTGGGGCTTTTTGGTGGGTCTCAGGCCAGCGGATGGGAAATATGAATCCGATCACAGATTTTTTAAATATTGATATCAAAGACGAGTTACGGCGTCTTCGGCAACTTGAGCATGGCGGGGAAGGACGCCTAAACTCGTCTTCTGGCAGTTAAAGTGTTAACACTTTCACTGCCACACACGAGATATCTCGGGTTTCCGATAGTTATGTTGAAAGCCACTCACGGGATTTCTCGGATTTAATTTTTAAATTTTTTTTAGCGATCTGAAATCATATTGCATCACGCGAGCCTACCCAAGTATACCCGAGCACCGCCGGCGATCAGATGTGGAAAAAAGCGCCCCCTATCGTCTCCCAGATGACATAAGGGATTTTGGAATGGACTCAATGAAAATGGATGGGGAAAAAAATCCTGTACTCCACATTTTCCAGTCCACTGATGCAGCCGGGGTTACCACAGTTCATTCTGGAGCCTCTCAGGCCCGCGGAATCATGTACTGTGCTGTACACACGTTGGATCCATACACTTGGAATATACCAGTTGGATACCATCTGATGTCAGGTAAGGAATCTATGTTATCAGTGTCAGGATAATCAGACTAATTTTGATGAAGATATAGGCTGTTTTGTGAAATGGGCTCTTTCGGTTTCACTGAAATGAACACGGCGATTATCCGTGCGCGGCTCGAATGTGCTTGCGTGCACGTATAATATTGATCATCTAGCGTTTATTTGAAAACGATTCATAAATAGGCCGACGAATATCAACGTTCTGGAATATTCCAGTAAAAGACGATTATCATAGAATGGTACTCTAGAATGAACAGTTTTTTACCTCAAAACGGATGCTTTTCAAAATGCTCTCAAACGGAAATGAAGCGATAAAAAACCAATCTGCCTTGACAGCACTGACTGGAAAAGGATTCTTTGATAAGCGACGGGCAGATTAGACACATAGCCATAATTTAAAACATAGATTAGGCGATATTAAGCGTAACATTGGCGCCGATGGTGGCATTGAAGCGATACCTCTGGCGCGACCTCGTGGCATTCAAAGTGTTAATACAAAAAAAAAAAAAAGACACACTGCTTCAACCTTGCATACTGTTTTGAATTCAGTGATTACTGTACCGTGTGTAGCCTGGGTGTCTGTCAGGCTTATATCCTGAACTCATCAGTGATTGGATCCTCCCCAGGACCAATGGTATTGCAACCCTCAGCATATAATCATTTTGGTCAAAGAGCTGCTCACGTGGATACATGTAAACACAGGCTAATTGTCCAGCCCACAAATTGCCAAGTTCAATCAGAATGTAATTAAATGTTGTTTTGCCCCTCTGACAAAGTGATATTCCATAATTATCCATGGCTTCTAGTGAAATGCAATACAATCTGCAGACTGCATGGTTTATGAACGAGGCTTACAAAGCATACTTCCAACACATAGTAATGGAATTACTGTAAGAAAACAGAATTCCAAGCCAATGTGGACACAACACCAGCCTACCATGAGCAGGCCTCCACGTTCACACATGGTGGCTGAGTAGAAAATACATATGGAACATGCCCTTCCAAAAAAGTATCATGCTATTTCTAAGATAAGATAATGGTAGTGATCAAAGATAAAGAATAATTATTGTGGATTATTTTGAGCAGTCAATGTGATGAAACGTTACAAAGGTTATGGAGAGGACTGGGGATATTATTTGAAGAGGGGAAGGGCCCCGAAACATTCAAAGCCCCGGGGCCCATGGTAGGCTTAACTGCTTCTGCGCCAAGAACGAGTTTACTCGTTATTGCCCGCCAATCGAAATGCGAATCTGGGAGACTCTGGACTCTGTCTGATATTGCAACGGCTCAATACCGCCGCCTGATGGATTTCGGGCGATGTTGCACCCACTCTAAACCGGATGGGGCGCTCTGTGCATCGGTGAATATATGTTCGGGGCAGAGCTCTCTTGTTATGTGGATCCAGACAAACACTCTAGTGCAATGGATCGCTTTCGGGACGCAAGAATCAATATGCTTTCGGCGTTTATTGCGTCATACAAAGGGAAAACGGATCTAGAAGATGGATATTAAATAATTGGAATATTTTTTCTCCAGACTCATCGGCCACAGGTAAGAGGAATCTAACGTTAATTCCAGCTCGATTGTCCATTTATTTCATTGCAATCCATCTGATCAACGTATGATGTCGTACTAAAGAAAGCCGTTACTGACAATCATAAACGACCCCCCCCCCCCCAGGGCTCGAGACTAACGATGTCCCGTCGTCCCGGGGACGATCAAATATTGATTTTGGACGAACAGAAATCTTTGCTGGGACGCAAACGGGACGGAGAGGATTTTTTTTTTTCACAGGAAATGTCAATTGGCCGACTGTCAGTGCGCGCATATATTGCTGTCAAATGGTGAATGTCTCTTGCTGACTAAATTGACAGAGTTCACTGAAGTCTAAACGTAGCGTGGTTTGCCAAATCCAATGACTATCTCCGCCTCCCAATGCAGCCATACACTAATCCAGCATCAAGCTCCTACCCACCTCATCAGCCAGTCGCGTTGCAGCAGCGTCACACCCCAAATGAATCTCGCATTGAAAAAGAAAAACGTGTTAACAGGTGAGGGAAATCTCTCTTTTCTCCACTGGTATTTAACCCTGGTTGACACAGTGAATGACAGCTGGTAATTGACAGTCGCACGCAGGGCAGCCTGGGAGAAATGCGAGGCCCTGTGCGAGATTTAACGCGAGCCCCCCCCCCCCCCCCCCCCCCCCCCAAAAAGGTTTAAAAAAAATAAAATAAAAAATTATATATATATATATATATATATATATATTTTTTTTTTTTTTTTTATACAGTCAACATATTCTTAAATAATAGCGCTGCCCGAGGCGGGGCATGATACAGTCAACATATAGCAAAAGAGAGAGCGAGAGAGAGCTCCCGTTCTACAGTCAATATACAGTGTACAGAGAGAGAGAGAGAGAGAGAGAGACACATTGGAAAGAAATTGAAATGCTATTTGGCCCTAAACAGAGAGTACACAGTGGCAGAATACCTGAGCACTGTGACTGAAGATCCTTGACTATACAGACTCAGCGAGCACAGCCTAGCCATCGAGAAAGGCCGCCATAGGCAGACTGTGTGTGTTAGAAAGAGAGAGAGAGAGAGAGAGAGCATGTGTGTTAGAGAGAGAGCATGTATGAGAGAGAGAGAGAGAGAGAGCATGTGTGTGTGTGTTAGAGAGAGAGCATGTATGAGAGATCCAAAAGGACAAAGATCAACACTTAAATCCAAGAGAGAGAGAGAGAGAGAGAGAGAGAGAGAGAGAGAGAGACATTGGAAAGAAATTGAAATGCTATTTGGCCCTAAACAGAGAGTACACAGTGGCAGAATACCTGAGCACTGTGACTGAAGATCCTTGACTATACAGACTCAGCGAGCACAGCCTAGCCATCGAGAAAGGCCGCCATAGGCAGACTGTGTGTGTTAGAAAGAGAGAGAGAGAGAGAGAGAGAGAGCATGTGTGTTAGAAAGAGAGCATGTATGAGAGAGAGAGAGAGAGAGAGATATAGAGAGAGAGAGAGAGAGAGAGAGAGAGAGAGAGAGAGAGAGCTTAAATCCAAAGAGAAGAGGGTCTATACCAGAGAAACCAAAGCAGCAAGGAGCCAATGGCCGACATCAGCTGAATAGGCTAGCCAGGTACTGTGACACACACAGCTTTGGCCAACGGCCCAACGCTACCCAAGCTACACAAACGACCAAGACATTCACACACAGCACATGTCGTATCTCCAAATGTTGTGAAGTAGCATATGTTTTGCCTGGAAAAAAACATTGTTATTAACAAAACATTCGGGAGGGGAAGGAAGGAAGAGTGGGGTAATGTCATGACATTTTCATTAATCTTACCTGCACCAAGGAACGCAGGGCGAAAGGCCGTAACACAGGTCTCCACGTTGACGAAAGGCCTCTCGCTGTCGGGACAAAAATAAGCTGCTGCCAGAGCCTTGTCATGGTGCAGGCCCGACTACATCTTCTGTCAAAGATGATGTCGTAGTCAGAGTGCCAGAACCCCCTGCTATTCTCACGGCTAATGTCAATGGTCGTAGCACAAGCTAACAGCTAACTCAAGGCTAACTGATAGCATCAAACGAACGTTCCCAGCCGAGCGCAGCCGGCCGTTAACGTCGAAGCTAAACAGCTAACTGGCTAACAGTTAGCTCAACCAGGCTATCGCTAACCATTAGCTAACGCAGAAGCAAGCTATGCGGCTACATACAGCCAGGTGCTGACACCAGGCACACACCGTTAGCTACTAGTAGTACTATTAGCTAGTCGGCCAGTTTAGCTCCAGAGAGTGAGAGAGAGAGAGAGAGAGAGAGAGCGATGTCCACGGCGGGAATAGAATAGAGTTAATAGAATAGGTTAAAAACTCACCAAACGTCCAAGAGGATGGAGACAACCGCGTGGAGTTGACGAAGTTCATCTGCCAAACGACCCTCTTCATCCTTGGCTGCAGGTTAGCTAACGCTAGATAGCCTTTAGCTAAGCTAGCTACTAGCCAACATCATCATGGGCCATGGCCTATATCCCGACTGCATCATGACAAGGCTCCGGCCATTTGTCCCGCCTTTCGTCAACGTTCCTTGGTGACTGACCGACTGATAATGACCGACCTTGGCTGGCATAACTAAGCATAATAGTCAAAAGCTGCACGCGCGAAATATTCAAACGCAGCTGATTCTTCTTCTTCTTCTTCTTCGTTTAAGTTTCCGGCGGCGTACTATGATGTAAGTAACCACTCCCTTCGTTGAAACCAATGCCTGCTGCAGAGCACCAGAGCTCCAATAGTGACCCAGGTGCAGACCCAGGAACAAGTCAGACACATTCTACAAACGTGTCTAATGTGAAATATATAAGCATATAAGCTAAACTAGATTTTAGGTATGTGATGAAAAAGGGCCTCGCGGGAAGGGGGGCCTCGCAAAAAAAAAAAAAAAAAAAAAAAAAAAAAGTATTTTTTATTTTGCGAGGCCCCCCTTCCCGCGAGGCCCTGTGCGACCGCACTGCTCGCACACCCCCTGAGGCGGCCCTGGTCGCACGGCACGAGACCACTGTACAAGAACCATGAAAAGATCAGAATGTTATAAAAAAAAGAAAACGCGCTATACTGTGGCAATTGTGGCATCCTCTCAGTGAAGAGATCACCGCAAACATGCTGCGCTATTTGAAGAGGATAAACACAGACCCAAAATGACCAACAGGGAACTGCATCCAGCAATACTACCCCTGAGTCTAAGGTGAGGACACATTTAAATCACAGAAGTGTAATGTTAGTCTATTGGAACTGTATACAGTTATCGACGCGTTCTAGTTATAGCTGCTTATTGCTAGCTAACGTTACTGACAAACTAGGGCTGGGCGATATGACGATATTATATAAATATCGGGTACAGTTCATTAACGATACACTTTTTTAACGTATCGTGGATATCGTGATGTTTTGCCCAAGAGGATTGTGTCGCGTCAATCTGGTCCACCCCGTTCAAACTTTTGAACAACGCCGCTCCCACACACGCACTACTGCATCAACGTTAGTACGTATGATTAACAAAGGCATTCGTTTTGTGGCATCAACATTATATAGTTACACGTTATATAGTTACACATCAGCGTATTTACCCAAACATAGCAACGTCCAATGACGACATAGATAGCAAGCGTTACTGTTCATATCTCAGTCCGTGCCGAGTTGTGCGTGCCCATTCTGCGGTCTGGTAATAAAGTTTTCAATCAGACAGATGTATGGAAAGGCTTTTATTATAACATTTGTTGCAGTAAAATCATTATGCCTCGTTGTCATGCTGCGGTGCGCTAGTAATCACTCGTCGGCTGCGGTGAGCTGTTGTTGTTGTCGTTGAGCTGAGCTCTCGTTAAAATCAAGGAGGGCATTCAGGAAGTAAAAAAAGAATAGCGCTGCTTGCCGATTGGTGCTAAGAACAGCAGGGCGGGTACAAGCGGTGTGACGTAATTGGCAGACTCGACTGTCAATCAAAATTATTATGTTGCCGGCTGAATGATTGAACGAATGAACGTTATTAACGATTGCAGAATGGGTACAAACAATACAGTACAGCTCAATACAACAACAGTGGACTGACTGGAGGATGAAGACCAGAAAAAGACTTTCGGCTTTTTTACATAAGGGTCCTCCATTTTCAATTCATCAAAACATTTAGAGACATACAATTGTTAAGGGGATGCAGACCAGCGAAAGACTTTCGTCTTGTTTACATCAGGGTCCCCCATTTTCGATTCATCATATTTCATATCTAAATTATATAATATCTCATTGCTAAATATATGCAATATATAATCTAATAATCCAATAATCTAAATCTAATATATAATATAAAAATGCTAAATGCATGGGTATTTTATTTTGTCTTTAATGTTAGCTTGCAAACTCAAATACTGTCTTGGTAAGCCTCATAATGAATTGTTTGGGGAAAAAAAGAAAAACATCGTGATGCGTATCGTGTATCGCCGAAAGGTCAGAAAATATCGTGATATCATATTTAGGCCATATCGCCCAGCCCTATGACAAACGTATCAGACTGCCACTGATTAATCCATAGTTCACACTATTTTATTCTTATTTTTAATATTATTATATTGTTATTCCTATTTTAGTCCTATTGACCTAAATGTTTATTGTTGTTCAATGTGAGCGATACATAGTCTGCTCTGTAGTGCCGAATTTCCCTCGGGATTATTAAAGGATTTCTATTCGATTCTATACTAACAAGTAATGTTACTACCATTGCGAGTTAATTGGCATAACGTTACATTTATCTAAACGAACGTGGAGAAATAGACGACAGGCTATAGGCAAACTTCACTTCAGCTACACAATGAATCCATATTCAGTGAGGAGGGCCCGCTGGAATTTAGCAGCAGTTATCAATATCGACCAGGAGGACAGCGCGATCTAAGGGACATGTTTCATTACTAGTCAAGTGTCATTACTTTAGTTATCAAAGGTGGAATCTCTGGACGCAATGACATTATATAGTTTAAAGCTAAACTACGTTTTTCTTTCTTGTTAGAAGAGGTATAACTTATTCAGTTAGATTTGATTTGATCTTTATTTATCTCTAACATTTTCAACCATAATAATCAACATGGCTCCAATTGGTTGACTATAACAGCACCGTGACCAAATATCCCTATACTAGCACCTTGTTAAACACTTTTTTTTATATATATATATTTATTTTTTATCATAATTATTCTTGTGAAATCTTTCCACCTGGGAGCCTTTTGACTAAATCAATTTATTCTCCCCTTCTCTGAATGGTGTTTCGTATGGCAATAACAACTATAGACGACAAAACCAAAGTAAAGAAACGACATTTGATTTTTGGGACGGTTACATTCACTTTGGGATGATTAAAATTGTATTTCGGGATGGTTCTGGGACGGTGGTGAAAAAAGTTTGTCTGGAGCCCTGCCCCCCCCCCCCCCCCCCTTTCCTTCACGCATTATGGAGCATAATGTATACCGATCATATGCATTTGAATTTTTTTATGTAGCATCGATTATGTATAATATGCGTCGGGCCTATAACTCGCGTTCTAGGAATGACTGCAGACCACTCTAAAAACATACTTCACGACGGTATTAACACGACAATGTATGAATGTAAAAATATAACGTTCCCACATCCGGAACGATAGATACCCGATGTTGAATGGGCCATAGTAATGTCGATATAGCTATAATATTTTAAAGGTTATAGCCCTGCAAAGAAGGTGAGCGACTCCATAGGCTTACAGCGTATCGGAAAGGGTGAATTCCTCCAATACTGAAATCTGGTATGAAGAGCCATTCGTAACGTCAGAAATTAAAGCAAAGTGACTTGATGTTCTCCATTTGTGGCACAAAAACGCATGTTAGGTGAAAGATTTAAAAAAAAAAATCTAGATGACCCCAAACAAATAGTCAAGGTCCATACAGAATATAGCCTACTCTATTGAAGCGCTCCTGGGTTTGATTGACTGGGTGTGGACACCGTGTCATCAGTCAGGGAAGAAGGGGGTATCCTCGGTCACCTGTGTAATAGAGAAATGTGTGTACAGTCTATTATTGCACCTGTGATGTTTGGGATCCTCTGAAAATCCACTTTTACACCTCGTCTTTGCACCGCGGTTTCAGCAAGCTTAAGGAAAGTGGCTGTGTGCTTCAGCATTGCAATAAAAAATGCCTTGAAGCACCTGGACCTTCTCACCTGGTCCTGGATGACAGCAACACCCATGTGAGAATGCTGTTCATCGACTTTAGCTCAGCATTTAACACCGTCATCCAAACAAACTCATCGCCAAACTCGGCGGATTCATTGGTTGGGGTGGGGGTTGTTGTTGGGTTTATATGAACAGTGCTGTTAGATTCAAGTCCAGCCTAAAGACGTGGCTCAAAAGGGACTATATTTAACCTAGATATTCAGCTAAAGGCACCTTTAGATGTTTTTATGCGTCTATGAGATGTGTTGTGATGTCATGTGTCTTTATGATGTCTGTATGATGCATGTCTGAACACTTCGTTCCCCTACCCCCCTCCAAGGACCACAATGGAAATAAGCTCTGAGCTTTTTTGTGTCCATCCTTGGCAGTATTTCCAGACTGTGCTTCTGTCACATGTTATTTTTATATATTGTCAAATAAAGTCATTCATTCATTCATTCATGTTGGTGCGTAATGGCCTGGATGCCCTGGTGAGCAAGCTCCAGCCTTTCACGGAGCTGAGTGACATACTGTGGAGGAGTCTGGGCACTTTCATGGCCGGGTGGCAGACCAGCCACCAGGTAAATTGGCTCAGTCACTTCCCGCCCAAACAACATCATGTTGGGGGTAAACCCAGTGGAGCTGTGCTTTGTTGCCCTGTAGGCCATTACAGCATAATACTGTCTACACTGCAGATACATTAGGTAAATTGGCACTGAATAAGTGGCATCAGTGCCTCCCTTCTCACCTATCAGCCTAATTAACTCTGAAACATGCCTGAAAGAACATAGCATGCTATCTCCTACTGTAAGTAACCCTATATCAGTCCACTAACAAGAAACATGCGCTCAGTTGAGAGCAAATCTCCACCAGGCTATGCCTGCCATTAAAAATTCCTGCCTGCTATCAGAAATGCAAGCTGAGGCCACAATGAAAAGGTCTCAATCAGGCTCGGTCAGTGTCTCAATAAGTTAACTATATACTACAAGATGAATGGCAACTTTCTCTGATGGTATCTTCATGATCACGGTTAAATTAATAGATGTTCCTTCCCTGCAGACTCTTTTGCATTATATTGGTCCTTGTATTGAACAGGAACGTGCAACAAACCATAGTTCAGATAACCAGTGTGGAGCACAGCAGGAGAGAGCATTACATGAGGTGAGCATTTCCTGGTCGATAAGATGACAGTAGCCTAGTAATAGGCAAATATAAGACTGTTCTGACAGCACAATATTGATTGTAAAACATGTTTTCAATGCATAGGTATATCAACAACAATGTCATGTTGTAAACAGGTGTCAGAGGTCTGTGTGGCATCACCTTCTTGTGTGCAAAAGGTGTAACTTTATACTGAATGTAATATTTCAATGGACAATGATGGAAATTAATCAAATACTTGTCGTTACCCAATTCGAAAGATATTTTGAGGATTCAGGTCCTTGGCCTGCTGTCAGTCTATGTGTGACATTACTGGCAAACTGGCCCTGTATTAGTGTTGTAATGATACCAAAATGATGGCTTTGATACGATACCCGCCTAAATATCGATACCGATACTGAGACGATACCACGGCAAAAACCTAAAACATCAGGAAAAGTAATGGAATAATTTATTAGATGACAATCCTGACATGACAGAAATACATTTATTTAAAAAAGGACAACAGAGGATATGTATTATGTACTGCACAATAGGTGTGAACAGTTTTTTATTAATAGTATTACTGTAGAAATTAGCTTGACTGGGAATCTTGGAGTTAGCCATCACAGTTTGTCTTGAAAAATAAAGAATGTTTGGGGGAAAAGGCTATGTTTAAGATGTACATAAAGGCTAGGGATGTGTGTGATTAAACAACTACAACTACACAATGTTTCTGCAACTAATAGTCGACATAAAAAATTCTATTCGGTTAAACTATTTTTATAAAACC
Source organism: Notolepis coatsorum (assembly GCF_963971535.1). Taxonomy (NCBI): domain Eukaryota; kingdom Metazoa; phylum Chordata; class Actinopteri; order Aulopiformes; family Paralepididae; genus Notolepis; species Notolepis coatsorum. Next base: position 60,447,823 of record NC_140175.1, on the reverse strand, counting down.
ACCAGATAAATGTGTGAAAACACATTTTGATTTGTGCATTCTAATGCTGCTGTTCTTGAACACATCCCCCTCGGCTAGCTCTCCAACTCTCACAGTCACTCACCCCTCCACTCTGTTAGCTACATAGTATATTGTTAGCAACATACTATGCTAGGTCAGCCGCAATTTGCATGGGTTTGGAAATTACTTGACAGTCTTCTGTTACACAGCAAGATTCAGCAGAGGTATGTTGTCTGTAGAGCAAATATTCAGTCCATTAACTAAGTAACTAAGACAGACACACACACACACACACACACACACACACACACACACACACACACACACACACACACACACACACACTGCCCCGCAACGAAATACGGCTCTTATTAAAACACTGTCTGGGTATTGTACCATTTTTAACGGCAGGGTATTATTGCTTACTTTTACACAGACAAACAGACACACAGAACACATAATCTCCAGGCATACCACCTGGCGGAGATAATTATTACCACTGAAATACATAGGATGGTGGGATCAGAGTTGCGTACACCTATACCTTCCTCAGCAGCAGCAGGCTATACCCACCTCTACTGGGCATCTAGAGTATATCCACCTATTCACCTAATAATCACTGACATAAAGAAGATGGCATGGGTGACATAACAGCAGATAACCATATAGGACCTTGACTAACTCACTTGAATCAGCCTGAATACAATTAATTTATTCATAATAAAAACACAATATACGTGTGCCCTCAATTAAAGCTACACCACTGATTACCTATCAGACCAAATAATCTCTTTGCTTTAATCCCTTCGCATGCAGTATCAGCGTCGAGGGGGGAAATGCCCCGCCCAACTTTCTATATTGCGCTCTATGCAACTTGAATGGTGAGAAATGCCAATGCCTATTTTGTCAACAAGCACAATATGGGATACTGCCTGTGATTCTACATAATGCCCAGCTGAAAACCTCCTTTGCAAGCCAGTGTGCTTTCTCTGTCTTGAAAAGTTGTAATTTAATTGTCCCCCTTATACAGTCCCATCATGACACGCATCTTTCCATTCAGTTCAGCTTATATCAATATTTAATACAAATTTCAATAAAACAAGTATGATAACGTTAACAACCATTAGACAACAGATATGTCTGTGTGCTCATCGTTATCGTCAAGGAATCGACCCACTTAGTGTGTCTGTGACTGATTGCACATCTCCACTCGATCATCAACAATATAGCCTATCTCTGAACGAATTACCCTATGGATCAAAATATGTTGCCTTCACCTTAGCTTTCATTTTGGAATAACACTTTACACACATTACATAACATGGATCAATCGCATGCACCTTGCGCTGACGATACCTACCTCGCGTGAACACTGACTTCATGTTGGAAATATAAGTTAGCCCGATCCAAAGGAAGGCATCACCTCGGAAGCGCTTGGGGAAATCCACATCCCTCGATGTCAAGACGGAATCGAATAAATATTATCCTGGGCAAGGTCCATGAATTAAAAGTTCACCCCTGGGTTTCCCCCTCGAAGAAGAAGCGGGACGGAGAACGCGGTCTCCTCTTCACGCCGCTCTCAGGCATCATGGAGAGGTGCGCAGCGGAGAACCTGCGACTCACATCGGGACGCAGAGCTCCAGGTTATCCACACAAGCAGCGCCCGGCATCTCTGAAACCAACCGCATTCAAACTCTATCAAAGTGGCGATAATCCAACGGTCAGATAATGCGCTAAAGCTGCGGAAAAGCCCCTCGTATAGACACAGGATTGCACCGAAGTTAGATCCGCATCACTTCACCCCCCCCCTTGTTGTGCCAACGCGGTTCGTTCTCCCGTGTGGGTGCGCTGTTGCCCCATGCACTGTGTGTGGGGGTGTATAGAGTCTGACTGTCTGTCTGTCTGTCTGTCTGTCTGTCTGTCTGTCTGTCTGTCTGTCTGTCTGTCTGTCTGTCTGTCTGTCTGTCTGTCTGTCTGTCTGTATGTCTGTCTGTCTGTCTGTCTGTCTGTCTGTCTGTCAGAGAAGGGATGGAGGGAGGGAGGGTGGAACATAGATATAATAAAACATTTATATATGGGATGGAAGAGGAGGAAGAGGATGGGCAGAGGCGCACACGTGTCGTATTGTATCTCATCGAGAAAATCTCTATGAACATCTTTGAATTTCAGGGCGAACAATACAGGTGTAACAGTACTGTATCGTGTCACAAGAGCCAGGTCTAGCGTACCAATTCAAACTAGAAACAAGCAACAATATTTCCATTCCCTGGGTCATGCTGCTCAGTTTGGATTCATATAAATATATATTTTTATTATACATATTTTTTATTTTCAATTTTCATCAAACAACAACACAAGTTACACAACATCAATAATAACAACAACAATAATAATAATAATGACAAGACAATAAGAAATAACAAATACATACAGATCAAAACATAACTAAATATACAATATACAAAATACTAAGTAAAAACCAAAAACATCACAAACTCATTAATTCATATAATTCATATATTCATATAAATATCTTAAAATATGCTATACTATAAATGCTAGTTACGGCGTTTATTAAAAAAAATGTATTGAAACTTGTAACTTGCTGTTCTGTTGTGTAACACCGTCAGTAGAATTATATCATTGCAAATATTTATTTATCAGTCATCAGAAACTCTCCAATGAAGGAGAGTCATGAGGTACAGGCGTTGCTCCATTTTAAAGGGAAACTTCACCATATAATGGATTTCACAGGTCAATCGAATATCTCTCTTTCTCTATCTCAGTTAAAAACCAGGAGAGAAAGCTCACACCCTGCATGGTCACCACATCCTCCAAGCTCTCCCCCCAGGGAGGAGACTGAGGACCTTGATGTCTAAAAGGCCCTTTTTTATATTGTTGGTATATTATATTCAGTGGCGTTTTTATATGTAAAATGTTGGTGGGGCAATGATTTTTTTCTGGCCTGGCGGTGTGTGTGTGTGTGTGTGTGTGTGTGTGTGTGTGTGTGTGTGTGTGTGTGTGTGTGTGTGTGTGTGTGTGTGTGTGTGTGTGTGTGTGTGTGTGTGTGTGTGTGTGTGTGTGTGTGTGTGTGTGTGTGTGTGTGTGTGTGTGTGTGTGTGTGTGTGTGTGTGTGTGTCTGTGTGTGTGTGTGTGTGTGTCTGTGTGTGTGTGTGTGTGTGTGTGTGTGTGTGTAATAAACACCGTATTTATTGCATTCTGATGATTTATTTTGCACTTTGTGATGGATTAAATTAACTGCTATTATAGAGCTCAACGCTGAAGAAATACACTCCTCGATGTCAGTTTTAGTATTTAATGACAAGGATGTGGACACCCTGCAATGGAACAAAAGACAGCGACATAAGCTGACAAAGTAACCAACATAAATGCATGACAAGAATATTATATGTTGCTATGTAACTTAATAGTGATAAAACAGACTCACAGGAATGAATGAATGAAGGTGTCCAACCAACGGAGAATGAATGAATGTCCGTGAAACGAAATGGCCAACCAGCTAAGCCGGTCAGCAATACTAACGAGAAGCTGCGCCCTAGTGGCCGGCGGTAAACTCTTCATCCCCCCCAGACCGGAAAGCTATGAACCGGAATAGATTAACTGCCGGACTCGGGTTCGTAGCGTGTAGGCGGCCTCCTCACACGGCCCGGCCGAGTAGGCTGGGGCAGCAACGGCGGCGACTGCGGCACTGGGAACGGTGCGCCCAGGGAGATGCCTGCAGGAACGGGGTCATCCTGGGCCCAGAGGTCAGAGGTCGCCTCATCAGCAGGCGCCGGTAGGGAGGCGCCCATAGCCGAGTCGCGGGGTCCATCAGCCGTCTGCCGAGCAATCCCCTGGGGTATCACCCAGCCCAGGTGGACAGGTGGGGGCTGGCGTCCCAGGGCTGTGGGCGGTGGCGACGGCGCAGCCGACTGCTGACGGGCGCAGGGTGTGGCTGGCGTGTAAGCATGGAGAAACCGCCGGTTTGCGCAACGTCAGACGTCCCAATCCATCAACCCTAACCCGATACTGATTGTGGCATAGTGACTCCACCACCACCCCTGACCTGTCCCATTTGTGGGGGCTCAGGCCTTGCTGGTTCTGGAGGAATACTCCCTCGCCGAGTGCCAATGGGCAGAGCGGTCTCGAGTGAGTCCACAGAGACTCTGTGGTACAGTCCGAAGGGTATATCCTCCTTTGCCGCCCATGCCTCGCGCCACAGCAGACGGATATGTGGGTTAGAGAATTTCTCGAAGCGGTTGACGAAGGAGAGCGAACCTCGAAGGGTGTGGCCGAAGATGATCTGCGCTGGCGAGAGGTTTCAGTCGGGGTCAGGTGTGTTGCACAACTGCAACATAGCACGCAGGAAGCAGTCCTGATCAAGGCTGCCCGTCAGGCCGGTGTTGGACTACAGGAGGCGCTTAGCAGTCTTCACCGCTCGACTGTGGAAAGCTAACAGAGGACACACAGTGTTTGATGTGCCATAAGCGGAGGAAGTCCTCAGTGTGGCTAGTTTTGAACTCCGGACCACCGTCGCTCGAGAGCTCCTCCGGTACGCCGAAGGTCTGCAAAGAATGCGAGTAGGCAAAAAGGGAACACACAGACAATGGCGTATAAAATAAAGGGGAGATACAGTTGTCTCCAAAACACGTAGAGCACATAAATGGGGAAAGCAAAGGGGAGAAAACATGCTTTTGATTCTTTTGATGCTACAAAAGAAAACACGTTGGACGACGGTGCTGCACAAGCACACAGCAAACTCATATAATCAGGAATGAAAAAACACGGCACTTAATATAAATAGCAAACATTCTTATTCTCCATGGCAGAAGCAATAAGAGTTACTCACAACAGTGTACTCATGGCAAGGTTCAGTGATCGACTGACAATCTAAACAGTAACCAGGAAGAGCATATAAAGCCAACCTAACTAGACACACCAGGGCCCTGTTCCTCGTACTTGGCTAACTGAGTTAGCCGCATAATTTTCAGGATAACTTGACATAAGCCAGACCTTTCGGTTCCCCCGAAGCGCGATTGTCTAAATCAATATGGCAACAGATCAGAAAGTTTTAACCTGCTCCAGCGCAGGGTTTAGTTCAGTTAGCTGGATAAACTGGCCACGCCCTCGCAAAGAAATGCCAGCTCTCCTCACAGATCCCATTATACCATTCTGAATTATGTTTTTGTGCTTCGTTTTTCTAGAGGGGGTTTTTGAAATGTAAAATAATAGCCCTAAAATGCTGATAATAAATCATATTCAGCCTATGGATTTACTTTGTCTTAAATAATGCACGTCATAGTTATACGGATACGGCACTCACGAGTCGCGACACACACTATGTGGTTATTTTAATAACGGAGCATTGCAAATGTGAATCCCGCTGGGATATTTTTAATGAATGAAACCTATCGGGCGTTTGGCTCTGATTCGTTTCATATTCTCCGCTGTGGATGTATTTGCTTAACGGAGCGCCCGAATTGTGTTTCATTCAAGCATAAATTGAAGCTTCTTTATGCGTGGATATGAATTACGAGGAATCTGAATCTGTGGATTGTTGAATTGTATCACTGTCACTCACACGTTATTGTGATATTTATTGTGATATTGTAACTGGGATTCAAATGTCTGAGGAGATGCGCTGTTTGACGGATTTGATGACATGAACGTGACTTGAGAAATTCTATGAGCCTTTGACGTTTTGATGAATGAATTTGAGAAAATGCATTTATCTGTTCAAGCACTGTTATCTGATGATGAACAAGAGGGTGATGAACATGAGGTGTCAGTGGTATAAACCAAAGGTTAATCAATTCAATGCATGTATGGATGATGTCCGAAACAGATTAAAACCTGATTAATAGTGAAACTGTATAGCCTCCAAGCCTCTCTGACACGTTATTTCGGGGGTCGCGCCTTGAAAACTTTAGGAACCATGTATTTATATAGTACATGATACCTAAGCGCATACAGTACAGATATCCTTATAAGTATCTATTAATTCGTATCAATTTTTGGGCTTGTTTTTATCTACTTATTCTGAAAGAGTTGAACTAATTATTTTCGCTAGCAAGATATCATTCGATTATTTATTCCATTAAGCCTACTGCCAGCAGGCACATTTAAAGAAATATAATCTGATTGGTTGGGGTAATGAGGGACTTAAAATGTGCCTATAGATATGCATTTAACTTGTCGGCAAGGCTATTGAGCCGTACTGTATTGTATCAATCAATCAATGACGTTAGAAAATCAGGATTTCTGCGATCGACACCTGCTGTATTTTCAGGTGAGTATCAAGTCTGGTTCGAATTAACCAGAGTGAAACCACCTTCGAGGAACAGGGAAAGCCTGGATTTATTCATCGGTTTAATTGAATCTGGCTAATGGGACTTTTGATCGACTTAGTGGAACCAGGTACAGGGAATAGGGCCCAGGACTTATTTCCATCATTGTCCCTGTTGTATCAAGTTCAAGTGGCACGTTGGCGTCTGTTTGAAGTGCATTGAGCATTCTTAGTGAATAGTCTAAAGTGCATTAAAAGTAGTATTCATGTTTCAATAAAAAAACTATTAACACATTAATTGCCAAGAACGAGTTAACTCGTTATAGCCCACCAATCGAATAACGGCAACAACGAGTAAACACGTTATTGGATCGTTATTTCTTTTATTCGCTATTTCCATTCATAATTCATCCTGCTATGCTGTAGGACTGTGTGGCACTCTGTCTGAGACCGCAACGGTCCGATACCGCTGCCTAGCATCTTGCGGCCGTTATTGTACTCCATTTGAAACAATGTAGTTTGTTTTCTAGGCCGAGCTGCAGCGTGCAGGCAGGGTCTAAACACTCCAGCAAGACAAGCTCTTATAGGGAAGGCATCGACGACGGTCCCCGCCCCCCCCCCGTTTATTTTCTTTGGTGGATAACGTTGGACACACGATCACGATCAGTATTTGGAATGGCGATCAGATAATTGGATTATTCTTTTTGCAGTACATCATATACAAGGTAAGGACTATATGTTATCAATCTTGCGTTGATCCGATAATTTTCTCCCCGCGATCGCAGCATGTGTCTGTGGTGTGTGTGTGGGCCGTGTCCCGTTGGTGGGCCGTGTTCCGTCCCCCCCCCCTTTCATGCAGCGATGATGAAACATAATACCGATAATATAGATGTGATTTCAAAACAGTAGCGTGTACAGGCGAGAAATTACAACGTTTTTAGTAAATTGCACATATTGCTGCATTGCGTCGTTTCCTGGGATTACACAGAATTACTCTAGAACTATACTCATATTCACCACAGTATAAAACAGAAATGTATGGATGAAAAAATTATCAGTTTTTTGCATGTTGACCGGAAGAAACTCACTGACAATCAACGTTGTTATAGATCCATAGCTATAAGATTTAATATAGTTCTAGCACTACAAACACTGGCATCTACCCCCATTGCATTACAGCCCTGGCACAAACGGCCATACGCCCACAGCGACCTCTGGCGTCCAATGTGTTAAGAGCATCATTCATGGTTCATTGGTGCATTAAAAGCAATTTCTTTTGTGATCAATCTTTATTATTATTATTGTTTTATTTGATAAATGTATTATTACATTTTTTTATTGAATTGCTTGATAGTTATATTTTAATCCATATTGAGAGCAACCTCTTTGCAGGTCCTTACATCATCATGCAGTGTTGTTGTTGTTGTAGTTGTTGTTGTTGTTGTTGTTGTTGTTGTTGTTGTTGTTGTTGTTGTTGTTGCTGTTGTTGTTGCTGTTGCTGTTGTTGTATTAGCCGTGAGGGTTCATCACAGCACTGTGTGTTGTGTTCAGTAGTTCTTCGTCAGTAGGCTAAAGCCTTGTTCCTAAACAAGACAGCAAACACACCCCTCACTCTCAGCCTGTATGTAGTGTAGGGTGACCACCTGTCCCGCGTCTCGTGGGACAGTCCCGATAATGGAACGCAGGGTGCGAACCATGGGGCAGCTCGGTGAGCCATTGGCTCCCCTAGATCAGACATCAGCTCCCCTGAAAACATGATTTGTGAATTTTTGGGGGGTCTCTAAATTACTAAAAATAAATGCTATTTTTGCCATGCATTTTTTTTTTTTTTTTTTTTCCTCCATTTTCCTCCGATTTTCTCCCATCCCAATGTTAGTCGTATGCCAATTCCCAGTCCCTTCCTGGTCGCTGCGCACTTACCCCCCACAGTCAGATCATCTGGGAGAGTGGAGGCTACCACGTGCTTCCTCCGACACACGTCCAGCCAATCACCGCTTCTTTTCACCTGGCAGCGCGGATTCTCATCGAGAGGGCGTAGCGTGTGGGAGGACCACACTATCCCCCTCAAGTCCTATCCGCGCTTAGCAGGCGCCCCGACCGAACTGTAGGAGTCGCTGTTTACAACGACCCGGACCCACCCCGCCAGCTTCTCCCACCCTCTAATACAGCCAATTGTATTAGTGCAGACGGCCAGCCAAGCTGGTGACAACCCCGGAGCTGACGAACGCAATCTCCGCTCGGCCACCTAACCGCCTTTTGCCATGCATTTCTAATTTTTCTGTAATTTTCTGTATCATCATTGTGTATAATAATAAAATTAGGCTATTTTGATGTATGATTAATGATTTGCGCACTAATTCACACCGTAATATGGCAACATGCATGCTATTCTTGCAATTACCATTCGGAGCGTGGCGGCGCTGCAGCCTGCAGGCACGCACAAATCAAACTTGACCCACGTTGTAACCTGTGAGTGACAGTGATAGTTTGACAGATAAATAAGGTAATCACTCAGGATAATGTCGAAACGAAAAATCCAACAAGTAAGCCTTTTAACCAACTTTGGTTTCACGAAGAAGGCGAAGCAGCCAATCGACTTGACAGAGCAGGAGGCGGGTTTCATCTACGTCTTCGATAGCAGACAAATTGACAGCTGGCAACGACGCTGTTACACCTGCTGCTGCTGCGGTGGAGAGTCTGGGGACTATTTCTCTGACAACGCCCGGTGGTCCCGGCGCCGGCAGTCGTATCAGAACACAGGATAGGCCGAGAGAAGAAACTGGAGATGGGGTAAGTTGGGTAACAGCTCGACAGAAGAAGAAGATGAAGATGCTGAAGATAACCACCCCACCACCACCACCTCCTCCGAGTCCTCTCAGACTCTCCCGCCAGCGGGAGTCGGAGAGATAATCACGAGATACTGTAGACCAGTGGTCACCAACCCGTCGATCTTGATCAACTGGTCGATCTTTGAGACTGTCCCTGTAGATATTTCCCTGAAAATTAAAAAAAATAAAAACATTTTTTGATCTTACCCTTACCCACATTACAGTTCTACTTTTGTTTTTATGTAAAAAGTGATGCTGCACTTAGCACTGACTGAGAAAGTACACATACAGTTCTACTTTTTTTTTGATGTGAAAATGATGCTGCACTTAGCACTGACTGCACTTAGCACTGACTGCACTTAGCACTGACTGAGAAAGTACACATTACAGTTCTACTTTTGTTTTGACGTGAAAAGTGATGCTGCACTTAGCACTGACTGAGAAAGTACACATTACAGTTCTACTTTATAAAATGCTAATTGTAAATATGTTTGTCAATGTTAATAATATGAGAAAGTCCACATTACAGTTCTACTTTTGTTCTGATGTGAAAAGTGATGCTGCACTTAGCACTGACTGCACTTAGCACTGACTGAGAAAGTACACATTACAGTTCTACTTTATAAAATGCTAATTGTAAATATGTTTGTCAATGTTAATAATATGAGAAAGTCCACATTACAGTTCTATTTTTGTTTTGATGTGAAAAGTGATGCTGCATATGGTCGCTTTCACATATAGTTTTGGTGGACTCGGTGCGGTTCTGGGGGTGAAGTTGCAACATTGTTGCATTCTTCATTTGGTTCGCCTGCTTTGAGACCTAGACCTTCTGAACAATGTCACGCGGTCGAAAAGGGCGCTTGTCTATTGGACAGTGGAAATGTGTGTGTGGCTGCGATCCCGTGTGTGCGCGCGCGCGTGCGTGTGTGTGTGTCTGTGTGGACTGCGAGTCCTCCAGATCAGCGGAGCCGAGTTTTGACATGGCATTGATCCATTGTTCTATTGAAGCACATTACCACCATCCTCTCGCTAAACAACTTGTAGACCACGGTGTTTTTATGAGTGCCCACAAGTAGCTGTTTTATTAATAATATAATAACCTCGGTAATAATAATAAGCCGTGTTTTTTCTTCCTTCTTCCCAAGATGCACAGATATATAGATAGATAGATAGAGAGATTAGATGCAGTGTGCTTGTTTTGCAGTGAGTGCTGCGAGCAGTGGTAATCAGGCATGCGTTGTTCATGGGACGGGGTAGCACGGTGTGGGACCTCACTCGCTATTTGCATATCAATAGCTCCGGTCGTCAGGTGTGTTAAATACGTTCTCAGACACATTCACACCTAACCTTGTTGTGAAGACGTGTTACATTCCATTCGTAGAGGCAATTAGGCACTGTCTTTAGTCTGTGCCCAAGCGAGGGGACATTAAATGCGCATTCGCGGGAGCGCGCGCACGCGCAGGGAGCGCGCATGCACGTGGTGCGTGTCACCCCAGATGATTTCAATAACGCACCACTGGTGGTAATAATAATCACTTCCTATATTTGGTTCGCGTTTGGTTCGATGAAGCCGAACCGAGACCTACGTTTTCAGGCGGACCAGAGTTCGACTGTTTGGTCCGCGAACCGAGTTCGACGCGCATTCACACAGACCCGAAAAACCGGACTATCGAATTCTGGTCCGAAAGTCCGGACCAAACAGCCCCTGTGTGAAAGCGACCTTAGATGACTGCACTTAGCACTGACTGAGAAAGTACATAATAGTTCTACTTTGACGTTTTAATGTTGGACCAAAGCATTGCATGTAACTAGAATACAGGCAAATAAAAGTCATTTAGTTTAAAGTACAATCTTGGCTGTCTTTTTCTCTCAACGCTTCAATAGGTAGATCTTGCCTTCACCAAAAAAAAAAGTGATCTTGGGCTTAACAAGGTTGGTGACCACTGCTGTAGACAGTGTTGGATCTATCCAATCTAACTAAATGGATACTTTTTTTTATCATGGAATGTGCTGTGCAAGCCCAGACCGTCCAGACGGCCAGACCCCAAAACAACAACAAGTTAGTCTATTACAATATGTGTTCTGTAGTTACTGAAACTGATTGAATATATGACAAGATTCAAGAGGTTTATTGTCACATACATACATACACAAGACCTACAGGCTACAGTATGTCGAGTACAGAAAGCGTTACAGTATCCTCCGGCAGTCCGACTCCTCCCTGCGAGGCACCCCCCCCCCCCCCAAAGACAGATAATGAGCTCCCGGCTGCCTATTCTTTATTCCCAGCTGAAGAGTGCTGCCGAGTGCTTCCGCGTTTTCCCTGATTGGCTGCGACACGCCCCGCGGCAGCGCGGCATTATGTAGCCGTAATCCCCAATGTTTTTCATTCGACGCTTAGCTCAACTGGTATGCCGCCGTGCTGTGGAGCCTGCGGTGCGGTTGGTCACAAGTTTGAATCACTTCAATTTGTATTTATTTTTTATTTTTTAGGCATTCTTTCGGAGTTGGTTAAGGTTAGGGTTAAGTTAAGGTTAGGCATTATTTCGGAGTTGGTTAAGGTTAGGGTTAAGTTAAGGTCAGGGAGGGTTAAGGTTAGGCATTCTTTCGGAGTTGGTTAGGGTTAGGGTTAAGTTAAGGTTAGGCATTATTTCGGAGTTGGTTAAGGTTAGGGTTAAGTTAAGGTTAGGGAGGGTTAAGGTTAGGCATTATTTCGGAGTTGGTTAAGGTTAGGGTTTGTCACAGAGAATGCCTGTCTGTCTTTCTTGACGTGGAGGATGCAGCCTATTTCCGCACTGCCGCTCTCTCGCGCTGCCGCGGTCACATGGGCGTCATGGCCAATCAGAGAAACGCGACGCACTCTTCCGCTGGGAATAAGCTACACGCCTCCCGGCTCCCCCGAAGAGCATGCTATGGTTCGCACACTCAGGGGCGGACCTAGCACATTTGGCGCCCTAGGCGAGATTTTTTGTAATTTTTTATTTTTTTTTATGGCTTTTGCCTCTTCATAGTTCTCTAACGTTAGTCTTTCTTTCCTCAACGCTCAATTCTATAAACACTTTACCGATACCCATCAATGCACAGCGCTCTAGCATGTTCTGACTGTGAACACCTAAAGCTGAGGCTCAGACCGACCGACCGTTTTAGATTTTTGGCTCATTTTCCCTTATGTTAGAATTCTTTTATGTAAAAATAATGGTTGCAGATATAGAGGGGGCGCCAAAACTGCACAGAGATTTTTTTTATTTATTTTATTTGCACCCCCCTCTGGGTGGCGCTCTAGGCGACCGCCTATATCGCCTGTAGGAAGGTCCGCCCCTGCGCACACTGATGGAACGTTTGTCCCGCGTCCCGCTGCAACAGAACAATGTCCCGCATTTCAAAGATCATGGTAAAAACAATTATAATTATGTTTTAAATGTTGTTCCTGCCTCGCTCCAATTACCCTCTTATATTTAAAATAAAAAAATCGGGCGACGTCTGTGTCAAAAACCAATGCGCAGCCGAGTCAGAGCTGTCAGTGTGGCGCGCAGGTGCGTGATGACACGGTTTTATGTAGACAGTGGCAATCAGTGAAGTGGAGAAGAAAGACAGCCGAAAACTATACAAGTTTAGCTAGCTAAACAAAACGAGAAAATGGAGGCAACTCATAAGAAAAAAAGACTTTGCTCATACAACAGAGACTGGGAGAAGAAATATACATGGCTGAGATCTGTTTCAGATGATCCGAGTGCAGGATTTGTGAGTAGGGTAAATCTGCAGTGCCGCACCCCCGAGCTTCACCATCACCCATCAGTGGACTGGGACCTGATTTCAATGTTTACTAATAGAAGTGAGACTCATTGGGCTTGGCTAATTTTCTGTGAAGAGCATATAAAATAACACGTTTTCATTGGGTGCACAGTTTGCACTATACACTGGACCAGAACGTGTGGAAGATGTAGGTGAAAACAAGTAAACATGGTAAATATGAAGCAAAATGGTTCACTGTGTAGGTCTACCTTCACTGTCTGCCCCCACCTTGTTTCATTCATACTGTTTTAAATTTTTTATCACGCAAAACAAATAGCACTTGTATTTATAAATGTGATCTAGCAGAGATAAATGGCTAATATTAACCATACTGTTTATGCTGTCTATATTGGTTGTAATTGAGATAACAGTTAACATAGTTAAGTATTACGTATTTTTACATAAATGGTTCTGTATCGTAGTGGCTCCGCTCGGCGTCACTCATGCACTATCCTCGCATATGTGCACGCGCACTGAATAAAATTCCACAATGTACCTTTATCCGAGTATTCATCTGACCACACCCCTCGTTAGCTTACCTTCATAAGCAGGTGTGTGGTCACCTGCTCTCTTCCTTTCTCGCTTTCACCACAAGGAAGTGCCTCGGTAGATCCCCACTTGACGTGATGTGATAGTAGGAGAAGAGTTGGAAAACAAGAGATACGTTGACATCATATCTTTATTTTCTCTCTCACTATTTTCGAGAAAATACGCCGATATTGTCTTCGTCACTGGAGTGTCTGGAAGATGGTGATCATTCTAAACAACCTCCACCGGTTTTCGTATTGGGAGCACGCCGCTACATGTCTCCCAACTGCAGTCTTCCTTGCTGTGGCTGGTTGCGGTAAAACCTTTCAGCGACACAGCTGGACTGTAGTGACGCACCATCTGTTGTGAGAAGCGGTGGGTTCCAGGTTGGTGAGTAATGTTTTGCTTGCAAGCTCTACTTGTCTGTTAGTGCTATGGGGGCTGGCTGACAATGTTTACGGAAACCGGCCCCAGATTAGGGTCCTTTTGTTCAGCCTCTTAGGCAACAGCGGAGGACCTTGGTCTGAAGCCCATTATAGCAACTAGTGGGCCACGACCAGTAAACTGGTGATCCCAGGATCTCTGGATGCGTGGGTACTTCTCTGTCACCGTATAGGCCCCGTCTCTCATATGCAAATGAGAGTTTACCCTAAACGAGGAAATGTGAGCATGGATGTTCATTATCGGAAAATCCATGTTCAAGTCAGCTATAGCCCAGATGGGATTTGTGCTGGCGCCGCCGGATGTTGGTAAACTCACCGTTGTGAAACTGTGTTAACATCTCGTTTCTCTTCTCTCTTAAAAGGTGAGGAGGGTTTCAGAACGGCGGCCTGTCTGAGTGTGACTTGTTGTATCGTTGTGTACGAGTTCCGGTGGTAGCTAATTAGCTTGCGTGCTAGTTGTGGCCTACTGTGTTAGCCAGTCAGCTGTTAGCTGCGGCGCTAGCTCACTGTGTTTACCAAGCCTGTTGTGCTAGGCTAGGTAACGTTAGCTTGCTGCTATCGGCCGAGAGCGGCCGTTGGCTTAATGCTACACTGTTGAACGTGCTGTGACTATAACATGTTTTAAACACTCTTGACTACGACGTCATCTTTGACAGAGGATGTCCGTCGAACCTGCCCGGAGCCAGGCCAGCGAGGACTGCGTCAACAAGGAGCACCGTAGCGGCGGGTTGGAGCAGCGAGCTGCCCGTGTCGTCAAACACAGGAGGCTGTGTTTACTTCGGTGCCATGTTAGAGACTGCAATTCGGTTGATCTGCGCTCCCGGTAGGCAAGGTCCTGACCAGACCTTGAACACTTCTTCTTGCTTTCCCTTCTAAATGTTTTGTAAATAACGATGTTTTCCAAAACGAGTGTTGCTGCACTACATTTAGGATACGACGCGAGTTATGTGTGAATTGTCTTGTCACTGGTCTCCATGCAAATCGGGTTATTGTTACAGATGTGAAAATGATCTGGTTTGTTGTGTTGAGACACATTGTGTGTTCATGTATCGTGTACTCACAACTAAGGGGGTTAAACTAACCTATAAAGCTATGCTTAGTGACATATGAGTAAAGAATGATTCTTTTCTCAGCCTGTAATGACAATGAACAGTGTGTTCACATATTAACAGGTTTACCTGTTTAACTGGCCGTATTAAGGGTAAAGTAGGATGGTTGTGTTTCCCCCCGGTTCCCTGGGGACTTCTTCATCCTCCTTTCAGACATGTTGTTACACTATATTGTGTCACTGTGTGGTAGGGATACGATGTAACCCTTGGCTTAGTTGTTGGGGTTGTGCTAACCGCTTGAGAAACTTTATTTTCCTAAAGAAAAGATAGTTTAGTAACTTTTTTGTGTGTGCTTAGCAAGGCCTGTGGCCGATACTAATCGAGAATTGTGTATTCTCTCATTATGAAAAACGGCGTTCCTCTGTAGAGTGTTTTTGCCATTTTTTGTAGGTGATAATAGGTTGTGTGTGTCGTGTGACCTACAACTGGGTTGGGCTGGCCACAGAAGCACATGTGTAAGTCTGGTACCGGGGCTCATGGAGGGCCCTCTCTATTCTGTGTTTTTTCCTTAGTAAAAATCAGATAGCAGGTTGGCACATGCGCTGTGTGAAGCTGTTAGACGTTTCATGGAGCTGACTATGACTGCGTCATACTCTTTTTGTCATTACATCGTATCATGGGTGTGGGGTCGTAAAGGGGTGAACTGGTAACCTTTCCTCCCCCTTTTTTCTGTTGGTCAGGGGTAAACCCACCTGTCCTTCAAGGTTCCTGTCACGTTGCGGTTCGGCACGTTACGGGGTGGGGGGTGGGGGGGGGGGGGGAGGGAGTTTCCTGGTCCCACGCCCTGGACTATTGGGCGTGTGCACCGCAGAAATTCCCCCGCCATAGAGTATGTCACTGTGCGCGTCTCTGTTGGTAGGACTTCCGTGTGCTGTTCAGGTCCATATGATGGATCTGTTTCGGGGGGTGGTCAGGGCTCCTCCTCACGAAGCTCCTATTCGGGCCTTCTGTGAGTTGGGACTCTCCTTCCATGTGAGGGAGCCTCCTCAGAGTACAGTGCATCCTCCTCAGATTGTCAAGGTGAGTGGAACCTCAAGAAGGAGTCCTACTCTATTGTGTGTGTATTCGATTCAATTCGATTATTGAGTGTGTATGGGTTCAGTGCCTCCTCCCCGGAGAGCCCTAAAACCAAACTTTTACATGGCTCAAGGTGCAATATATTCTTTTCAATCTGTACAGCTCGCGTGGGAAGTCTCTCTGGGGATCTCCGTCTCCTCCCTATGGGAGGGTGGTGGGATGTAAAAATGTGAAAATTTTTTACCCCCGGCTGTGTAGACTGGGATACATACTGTTGGTGCTTCCTTCTTTTCTATTGAGAAGAGTTGGAGTTAGGGAGCATCACACCCCTCTTGTCGTTCCCCTGGGCGCCTTGGGGATTCAATGACAGGTCTAAATAGCCTGTTCATTGATGTGGTTGTGTCCCGACGCACGTATAGTGCTAGCTCGGGGTGTTCTGTAATCAGGCGACTGACTGGCACGCCTTGGTTGCTTGAGGTTAAAACGGCGTTTTTATAAAGCAACTGGGATGGAGGTTTTTCCTCTTCCGACAACCTGTTTTGGTTGTCGACGGATTCTCGTTCATATCTGGGGGATGATGACGGAATGGATCTGAACATATGTAGAGGGGTCTCACGCCCTGGGGGTGGGCCACCGGGCGCGGTTCGCACCGAACGTCTGGGTGGTGCCTTCTTTTCATGTTTAAGATCAACACGCATATCTGCCCCTTCTCCTGGAGTAGGCATGTCGGCGTGGTTAGGCCACGGGACTGGTTCTGGTCACGCTGGTCCAGATCAGTTAAACCCGTTGTCCGCCGGGGATGCAGATCTGCTGTTCTGGTACCCTGAGGGACTTGGGCTTTTTCAGGGGGAAAATGCCAGGTCGGTCCGGGTGTCACAGGGTTAAGCGCTATGGAGACCCTGGTTGGGTACATTTTGTACTCTGCACTGTCGTAATGGCTTACGGCCATGCCAACCTGTACACGCTCGATCTCGTCAGATCTCGGCCGCTACGCAGGTTGGTCCTGGTTAGTACTTGGTTGGGAGACCGCCTGGGAATACTAAGTACGGTGTGCTTGGGGCTGGTTCTCCATTCTTTTCGCTCCTCTCTCACGCATGGCGAAGAGGGGCCTGTTGGGGTGGTCTTTGACCTCCTCTAGTGATCCTGTGCTTCCCGTATCGCCGGGCCCGGTCCGAAGTAATGTTTCGTCGACCCGTAGGCCTGGGTTAACCCTTTTTTGAAAACTGAAACACTTGTACTGCGGTATAGCCGGTGTATACCCGCAGGTGTGTTTTGGAATTTTTTTCTTGAGGGGTTATAGGAACAACCACCGCATTGGGTAACACCAAGGTGGTTGATTCCCTGGTGTGTTGGAGCAGTGTCAACTCCCGGGTTATCCGGTTGAGGGTGCCCCTGCACGTTCATGACGTCTGCCAATCGTGTTAGCCTTCTCTGCCTCAACCCCTCTGGGTGGGTTTTTTTTAAATGGAGGCTTGGTCATGCAACAACGCCAGCATACGCCCCTTCCGCCGGGGCGGCTGTGTTCAGCTGTCCCCTCTGGCGCCTGTCTCGTCTGCAGTCTCCAGGCTCGGGTTAACAGCCTGTTGCCTGGTTTTTCCCCGGTGCGCTGCCTGCTTCCGTTGGTTAACCTTTTTTGTGTGCTTACGGCCATGCTGACTGCCTGTTCTGCAGGGTCAGTGTGCCAGGCGGTGTACTATTGGGGGGACAGGGCCCGCTCGGCTGAGGGGCCTTTGTCCGAATACGCTGGCGATGTGGGGGGCGGGGTCACTAAGTGCCCACCTGGTGGGGTCTTGATGCTGGCATCATGGACCTCTCCGGGCCCCCGTTCCAGGGGGTCCAGTCCCTTTGGTGGGTCTGGGCCTTCCTTCACGCTCCGCTGCTACGGCCTTGCCACAGGGTTGGGTTTGCCCTTGACCCCGTGATTCTGGGGGCAGTAACGAGGTTGTTCCCTCCGTTCGTTCCCGGGTGGCATGCGGGTTGTGCGTGTGTGTAGTCGTGGGGTCAGGCCACGGTCTGCTCACCCTGTGCGTTGAGTTGCTTGAGTGCCTCTTCGCACGGTCGGGTCCGTCGCCCTCCCGGGAAACCTCCAATAGGGGGGGTGCCCTCCATTAGGGGGGGTCGGGGGGGCTCGGCCCTCACTGTTCTGATGGTTGTGGGGGGCCTTCAGCGGGGTGTATTTGTCGGCCGGTGGCTCCCGCTCGGCCTCCCTTGTGCATGAGTGACGCCGAGCGGAGCCACTACGATACAGAACAATAGGTTATAACTATAACCATGTTCTGTTAGTAGTGGTGACGCTCGGCGTCCGACACCGCTGCAGCCCTTGACCTCACCTTGTGGTGAAAGCTTGGGAAGGAAGAGAGCAGGTGACCACACACCTGCTTATGAAGGTAAGCTAACGAGGGGTGTGGTCAGATGAATACTGGGATAAAGGTACATTGTGGAATTTTATTCAGTGCGCGTGCACATATGCGAGGATAGTGCATGAGTGACGCCGAGCGTCACCACTACTAACAGAACATGGTTATAGTTATAACCTATTGTTATGGCTTTATTGTTTTAAAATCCCAATAATGTTGTGGGTTCACCAGACACACACATATTGGGTGAGTAACCAAAATGTGTACACTACACAAGTATGAATATTACTTGTATCAGCATGTAACATCAAATTAAAACAAATAAAGAACTGGCTATTCATCTTCTAGAATATTGAATTATTAACACTTCACTGCTAATAATGCTCAGGAAAAGATGGCTGAAAAGACTTAGCTCCTCCTCTTTCTATTAATGCAGTGATTTTATCAGCTTGGATACCAAGATTGATGGTTACCTGCTTAATGATGAAAGTGTGATTTAAATAAAGATGTTGTGGCTGAGAAGGTGAAGCATCTACAGTTTAATATGATTAATATCTAAATGTGCTATATATAGCCTAGCGTCTGCGTCGAATATGAAATAAAGGCATTTAAATAATAATAAAAAAAAAAAATATATATATATATATATATATATATATATAATAAAAAAAAAATAAAAAAAATCATATATTTCCCACCCTCACCTATGTGTCCCGCATTGTCCCGCAAAAGCAGTGCTGCTGTCCTGCGACTGAACAATTTTGACCTGGTCACCCTAATGTAGTGTGCTACAGTTTAAGCTACAGAATGATAGGCTGCTTTAGGCTCAGTAAAATAAGTTCTGATCAGTGATGCGTTGGGAAGATCAAAGGTGGGTAAACTGCAATGAGGTCAGGTTGATGATCAAAGTAACACCAATATCATTAATACATAAAATAAGATTAATTTTTTCTGAATATCACTATTTTGTTTTATATGAATTTGTTACTATGAATTTTGAACTAAAATAAATTAAACATAGTTTAGATGGGTCTACCATCCACTATATCAAATATGTGTTATTTCCATGCATTTCAAAATGTGTTACAATAAGATGTGCAATTCTTCATATTCTTCACTAAACCCAACCCGGTGCACAAGCTCTTCTAAATGAAGACCGTATCTCAAATATAGCAGCTCTATCATATTACAGCTTTTTATATTGCTTTTCGAGCATCTATAGTGGCTGTCAGGTGTTATTCCATTAATCTACTCATGCCATATCTTCTTATTATTGAAGAACCAAAGGTTCGTACACATAAAATAAAGCGACAAGGTGCTAAGATGCAAGGGAGAAGAAGAAGAAGAAGAAGAAGAAGAAGAAGAAGAAGAAGAAGAAGAAGAAGAAGAAGAAGAAGAAGAAGAAGAAGAAGAAGAAGAAGAAGAAGAAGAAGAAGAAGAAGAAGAAGAAGAAGAAGAAGAAGAAGAAGAAGAAGAAGAAGAAGAAGAAGAAGAAGAAGAAGAAGAAGAAGAAGAAGAAGAAGAAGATGTAATGGTTGTACTATAGCCAGAACCCAAATGCAGACACAAACAGGCAGAGACAATGACGAATCAAAGAAAACCCAGCGGGTACATTTATTTTATAAAGGGAAAATACGGTAACCAGGTTCTCAGACAGTCCAGGGAGTAGGTGCATAAGTGGGTAGTCAGACAAGCAGGGGGTCGTAGCCAGGGTCAGGTTCTCAGACAGTCCAGGAGATTCACACGGAGAAGAGTAGTCGGGCAGGCGAAGGTCAAGGATCCAGAACTCGGGAGCAGGGTGTGGAGCCAGGTAGAGGATGCTGCATACGCACAGATATGTGCGGAAACCGTGCGTACGATAATTTCTAAGCAAAGTGTGGGATTTATCAATATGAACGTGTGCTTGAGATTGTGCATACATCTACACACAGATCCGACCGTGCGTACTTGGCACCAAGCGGTAGGAAAACCGCAACAGATGGAATAAGCTTTCATGCATTAGTGTTTCAACACTGACGTGTTGGGTATAACTCATATTTCATTATTGTTAATTGTAAAATAGAGACATGAGTGTAATTATTGTCAAACCCTATAAAGATTATTTGGAATAGGTCTTTCCGAATTAATGCAACATGGCGTTATCGGAAGACATGTTACAGGGTGCACTCCTCGAGGAGCGTGTTTTCAGAGATAGGGCAGTCTATTTGCCGAGAGCACATACTGTAAGTAGAGTCCACTACCCGAGACACATTCTCCTTGATAAGCGCACAAATGCCATCCCCGTGCATATTCAAGTCCTCTCCGCCCTGCGATTGTTGGCCACCGGCACGGCCCAGTGTGAGATTGGAGATGGATCAGGTATTTCCCAACCGTCCATGGGCAGGATTATGCCTGCAGTGTTGGATGTCATAATTTCCTACATACAATACCCATATCAAAAACGAACAGCAGGCAGAGGTCAAGAGCAGGCCATCGCTGGGTTTCCCAACATCATAGGAGCAATAGACGGTACCCATAGCTCAAAGCTCCATCAATAAACAAATTCAGTTATGGGAATATAAAGGGGTTGCACTCCGTCAATGTACAGATAATCTGCGATGCGCATTTGGCCTATAAATGTTGTTGCAGGTGGCCGGGAGGAACGCACGACTCATTCAGGCCTAATTATATCCCATGCCCACGCCCTCGATGCTGTGTAAACGTTGTGGATGTCTACAGCACGTTGCGCTATCACTCTATCATACCACCTTCCTCAACACCCATATTCTGTCCCTACCTCAGGGCCAACCTTGCCCCTAGAGCAAGGTTCCCTGTCATTTTCTGTCACAACACACAATGTTATTTAGACCGTCCTGTGTAATCTTCACCAGCAGGGGGACCCCCACATCCAAATCTAGTTCTTCCTACTGGCGTGTGTACTCACTTAACCAGGCCCTACATTTTAGGGTGTTAAAGGATAACTCCACTTTTTTTTTAAATTAGCTTATTTAACATCTTCCCTGGAGTTAGACAAGAAGATGCATACCTTTTTTGTCTCTGTGCGTGCATTTTAGCTTTGGGAATAGACGCTCCGTTAGCATAGCTTAGCTTCATCACTGGAAGTGGGGGAGGACAGTAGCCTTACAGTGCCTTACAGTGTATTGCAAGGTCTGACATTGACCAAACTTGATATGCATGACCTTGGTGGGCTCTAGGTCAACTCCTGAAAAGGGGGTCAATGTCAGACCTTGCAATCAAAAGTTAGGGGCGCACTGAAATTATGGCAAGGGTTATTAGCCCCCTAACTTTTGATTGCAAAGTCTGACATTGACCCCCTTTTCAGGAGTTGACCTAGAGCCCACCAAGGTCATGCATATCAAGTTTGGTCAATGTCAGACCTTGCAATACACTGTAAGGCACTGTAAGGCTACTGTCCTCCCCCACTTCCAGTGATGAAGCTAAGCTATGCTAACGGAGCGTCTATTCCCAAAGCTAAAATGCACGCACAGAGACAAAAAAGGTATGCATCTTCTTGTCTAACTCCAGGGAAGATGTTAAATAAGCTAATTTAAAAAAAAAGTGGAGTTATCCTTTAAAGACGGCAGCTGGAAATTAATCCCTCTTCACCCTCTTTGTGCAGATATTATTTATTCTATTCTATAATTAAACTGTATTTAATTAACTGTATCTTATCTCTTATCTCCCCACTCCGCCACTAGGTGGCGACCTACTCATCCTCTAGATGGAAACTTTCATGTAATTGGAATTTTTCCATCCACTACCACCCCCCCCCCCCCACCACTAGAGGGCCAGCCTCATTCTCTAAAGCTGGAATCACATTTCAGCTGACGTGTCAATGCATTCATTTCCCTTAATTAAAGGCGTCCCTTTTCAAGTGAAACTTTACATACATGACCTTATACTTTATACACACACAAACAGTTTCTAGTTTCCCTGTTCTTAACACTGTATACTTAAAATAAACCCCACACACTGTGTCCCCCACGAATTTCATTGTCTCCCTGTTCCCAATAATTCATGCAGCTCCCCACACGTGCTGGCTGGCTCTACCCTTACAGTTTTCTCGACTCGTCTGTAATAGTCAACAAAACGTGCTCTGGAATCCTCCTCCGCCCGTCTCTAAATCAAAACCCCCGGGAAACGCTTCTCGTCTCTCGCTCCCGTATCATCTTCCTCTGGGGAGAAACGCTATCTCGGAATAACCGCGTCTCCCCCCCCCCCCCCCCCCCCCCCCCCTACACCATCTCACTCGCGGCCATTTTACGATGGCCGCCCATATGATCCTCACATCATAATTCACAGGAAAACTGTCTTCATCCTGCACTTGCCATTCATTTGTTTTTCCTCCCCTGCCGTCTTGTCTACCTAAGGGAGATGCTATCTCGGACTAAACGTTTACTAACCACATCTGTACCGCGTTTCTATATTCGCCCGGTCCCGGTTCCCGCTTCTAGTGAATCAGTAATTAGCTAAAACAGTTTAATGAAAAATAAACATCTGTACCATCACGTCTCCCTCCTCTGTCTCGCTCATAATCACTGTGCAGTCTGGATTTGTTGACATTCCCCTATGTGATGATTAAAAAAAAAGAAAATAAAATCCCCCAAAATATATATATATATATTTATTTTAATGCAGTCAGGCCACTGAACTTAGAAGCAGGCCAGGCCAGTGTTTCTAGTTGCAGCAGCGCAATAGTTAGATAACCTAGGTGGGGAACAACCAGGAGATCACTGCAACTCACACAAGTTGGAGAACTATCTCTCTATCTCTCTCTCTTGCTCTCACACACACACAAAGGGAGCCGCATGTGATTGGTGGAGGTGGGACCCTTACAAAAAACTGTGCTTTGCATTTGATATATTGCAAATATATGCCATCACACACACTGGCATTTAAACGGTTAGAATTATATAAATGAATATGTGGTGTTATGATCAGGGCTGAAGTTGAATAAAATATTGTATTTCTTTCAATCTGACATTACAAAAAACAGAAAATCCATCTAAAGTGTTGTTGCTAATCATACATATGCTAGCTTGTTTTTTAACAATAATTTGTGATGCCATCACAAACACTGGCATTTATAGGGTACAAATAAAAAAAGTCCTGCACCAGAATGCAGGAAATTAAGTCTTTGTAACAAAACATTTCCTGGTGGGGGACCCCCAGACCCCCTGCTTAAAAAGTGGCCTGACTGGGGCTATATTTTGCACTATATTTCCTGGCCTGTCCTGATTTCCCCAGTCCGGCCCTGGTTAAAAGCCTCCAATGCTTATTAGTGTGTGTGCGTTTGAACGTTTGCATGTTTCAACCATACATCTCCATTTATAAAAAAAAATTAAAAAAAATTATAATCTTTTATTTTTTTATATATATATTTCTTTTTTACCACCTATAATAGTGGGGGTCGCGGCTCTCTGACCTGTGGATGATGGAGAAAACAAAGGGCTGTAAGGACAAGAACCAGCGGGTGACCCGAGCATTAGTGTCCTTGTTACGTAATAGCCATACGAGGGGTGCATGATCCGTGACTCGGGTGAAGGGTTGTCCCAGCAGATAGTACTTTAACTCCTCGAGGGCCCATTTTATCGGCAGGCACTCCTTCTCAATCATGGAGTAATTCTTCTCCCGGGGTAGTAACTTGCGACTGATAAATATTACTGGGTGTTCCTCACCTTCTCTCAGTTGCGATAGGACAGCACCCACCCCAGTCTCCGATGCATCTGTTTGCACCAGCAGAGGTTGGCTGAAGTCGAGGGTCACCAACGCTGGTTCCGAACATAGCTTGTCCTTTAGCTGCTGAAAGGCTCTCTCCGTCTCCTCTGTCCACATGACCTGGTCTGGCAGTTTATTCGTCGTCAGGTCGGTCAGGGGTGCTGCTAGGGCAGAGAAGTGGCAGACAAAACGCCGGTAATAGCTGGCTAAGCCTATAAAGGTTCGTACCTGCTTTTTAGTTTGGGGGCGGGGCCAGCTCCGAATGGCATCGACCTTGTCGGCTTGGGGTCTGATACACCCCCTCCCGATGGTGTATCCCAAGTAGTCAGCATCCTGTAGGCCCAGGTGACATTTCTTCGGGTTAGCTGTTAGCCCCGCCCCCCTCAAGGCTTGTAGGACAGCCGTGACCTGACGTAGATGGGTCCCCCAATCCTCGCCGTGAATGATCTGGGAGGGTGAGTGTGGGACGGATTTTGGAAATGTTCCTGAGGTGGAAAAAGGAGGTTTTGCATAGGTGATTGATGTGGGCCTCAAAGTTTAGGTGAGGGTAAATTTTCATACCCAGGTTGGTGACCTAGCCGGAGAAGGAGATGCTGGTTATGGGGGAACATTGGACCTGGTGGGGGGTGCCAATTAGGATGGCTTTGGATTTTGAGCTGTTTAGTTGTAGGATTTTTTTTTTCTATTCACTTTTTCTCCTCTTTATTTTTCTTTTCTATTTTTCTCCCATCCCAATTCCATTGTGGCAATTCTCCCCTCCCCTGTCTTGAACGTTGCTTGCATATGCCCCCCACTGGTCGTTGTAGGGAGGATAGAAGCCTTGCATCACGTGTCCCCTCCCATACATGAGGAGGCAGCCTGTCACATCTTTTCACCTGCCAGCGCAGACTCTCATTGGCGAGGTGTAACGTGTGGGAGGCTCACACTACCCCCGCCATTTCCTGTCTCTGCTGTGCAGGCGCCCCCAACCGACCAGTAGGAGTTGCTGTCCACAATGTCCAGATTACCACCCATCGACTTCCACCTGCTAACTCTGCCAATTGAGTTAGTATGACGGCTGGCCCAAGCCGGAGGCAACGCCGACAGCCGGAGTCGAACCCGGTGTCTCTTACGTTGGTGACAAGCGCAATGTCCGCTGCGCCACCCAGCCGCCTTAGTTGTAGGAAGTTTGATTTCATCCACGACTTTATCTCCTCCAGGCAGGAAGTGAGGGTGGATGATGGGGATGATGATGGCAGGACTGCAGATGATGGGGATGATGATGGCAGGGCTGCAGAGGGGGGTGAGTCAGTTTTAAGGTACAGTTGTGTGTCATCAGCATAGCAATGGAAAGAGATTCCATGCTGGCTGATGACACGGCCGAGAGGGAGCAGTTAGAGGGTAAAGAGGACAGGGCCGAGGTCGGATCTTTGGGGGACACCACAGGTGACAGGGAGGGTCCGGGATTTTTTTCCTCCCAAGGAGACGTACTCAGTTCTGTCAGAGAGTTAAGATTGGAACCAGTTGAGGGCAGAGTCAGAAAGTCCGATGGAGAGTAGACGGTTGAGGAGGGCTCTATTGTCTTTTCTGTCCCCTCCCTGTGACTCTTATCCTCCTGCATGCTCTGCATCACGACAAACAACTGTGTTCGTCAGGTCCATTTAGTCTTTGCATGAATTAATGATGCCTTCATAAATTAAACAGGTTGCCTCCTCTGTCGGGGAAAAGATTATAGAACATGTGAAGGAATACATCCCTTCTGATGGATGATGGAGGGATGATCGTGCAGAGAGGTAGTGTTTCATCACACCCAGGCCTGAGTGTAGGGTATTGTTTATTTATAATGTTGAAACTTTCAAGAGGAAAACGTAGAACCTGCAGAGTCTCTGCGGAGCCTAGATGACGCCCCTGTAGGATGGAAATGTTATCTTTATTTAATGAAACTGCTATTTATCACTTCTACTGAAATATATTGTATTGTATTGATTGTTTTGCATTTTATCTTTCTGTCTTAAGTAGTCTATACCCCCATGCCCAGAGAATAGATATAAATGAGCTTAAAGCTAAAGTGAATAAAATGTATTGTCAACTAAACAATCAACTAAACTAAGAACAAAGTGTGTTTCAGAGCATTATGTTCTCTCGATGTGTGTATAGCTACTTTCGGTCCATTCGGTAAAAGCGATCACGCAGCAATTTTTCTTTTGCCTAAGTACAAACAGTGTCTCAAGCGAACGCCGGTGGTCTCGCGAGAGGTTAAGCGTTGGACCGTGACGTCAGTAGAGTCACTCCAAGCAGTGCTGGGAAGCACAGAATGGAGTGTACTCCGTGATAACACAGCCAATATTAACGAATACACCGAAACGGTGATTGACTATGTCTGTACTCAGGTAGAAGTAATAATCCCCACCACCAAAATTAATATCTACCCAAACCAAAAGCCCTGGGTAGACAAATCCGTCCGTGAGGCTCTGAAAGTGCGCACATCAGCATACAACACCGGGCTGGTGACAGGCAACATGGAAGAACACAAGATGGCAAGATACAACGTCAGGAGAGCAGTAATAGAGGCAAAACGGCGTTACAAGGATAAAGTTGAACTTCAGTTTGAACAGGCTGACTCTAGAGGCATGTGGCAGGGCCTCAGAACAATGACAGACTACAAAGGAACCCCCCTCAAACTGAACAGTGACATCTCCTTAGCAAATGATCTCAACTCCTTCTATGCGAGGTTTGAGGCTGTGAATAACAACACCAGCCTACAAACCACGGCAATGGGGGGGGGGGGTCTGCTGATGGAGACTCAGTGTTCAGGGTAACAGAGCATGAGGTGAGACGGATCTTTAAAAAAGTGGATATCAGGAAGGCAGCAGGACCGGACGGCATCCCCGGCCGCGTCCTAAAAGTCTGTGCCGACCAACTGGCCCCGGTATTCACTGACATCTTCAACCTGTCCTTGGAACAGGCCGTCATCCCCACCTGTCTGAAGAAGTCCACCATCATCCCTGTACCCAAAAAATCTACGCCAGCTTGCCTCAACGACTACCGCCCTGTAGCCCTCACCTCCATAGCCATGAAGTGCTTTGAGAAGCTAGTGAAGGGCTACATCTGTTCCTCCCTCCCAATCAACCTGGACCCTCTGCAATTTGCATATCGCCCCAACAGGTCCACGGAGGACGCCATAGCCCATGTGCTGCACACAGCAGCATCACATCTGGACAAGAGGAAGGGGAACTATGTGAGAATGCTGTTCATCGACTACAGCTCAGCATTCAATACCATAGTCCCCTCCAAACTCATAGCCAAGCTCAGGGACCTGGGCTTGAACTATGACCTGTGCCAGTGGGTCCTGGACTTCCTGACGGGCAGACCCCAGGTGGTAAGAGCCGGCAACTGCACCTCCTCATCCATCACGCTCAACATAGGGGCCCCCCAGGGCTGTGTTCTGAGCCCCCTCCTCTACTCCCTGTACACACATGACTGCGTAGCACAGCGGAACAACAACACCATCATCAAATTTGCTGATGACACAGTAGTGGTGGGCCTGATCTCTGCCAACGACGAAAGGGCCTACCTGGAAGAGGTAGAGAACCTGTCACAGTGGTGTCAGGAGAACTGCCTCTCCCTGAACGTCAGCAAAACAAAAGAGATGATTGTGGACTTCAGGAGGTCGGGGGTCAAGGACTACAGCCCCCTCAGCATCGACGGGGCACCAGTTGAGAGAGTGAACAGTTTCAAGTACCTCGGAGCCCACATATCCGAGGACTTGACATGGACCACACACATTGACAGTGTTGTGAAGAAGGCACGACAACGCCTCTACTTCCTCAGGCGCCTAAGGAAGTTCCAAGTCAGTCAGAAGATCCTTAGGAACTTCTACTCATGTACAATAGAGAGCATCCTGACCGGCAACATCACCTCCTGGTTTGGGAATAGCACTGCACAAGACCGTAGCAGACTACAAAGAGTGACACGTTCAGCCGAACGCACAATTAGAGGGGGGCTTCCCACCCTCCAGAGCATTTACAACAAGCGGTGCAAGGGGAAGGCTAAGAGAATTATTAAGGACTCGAGCCACCCGAACAACTGCCTCTTTGAACTGCTGCCGTCAGGCAAGCGATACCGGAGTCTTATGGCGAGCACAGAAAGACTCAGAAGGAGCTTCTATCCCCAGGCCATCAGGCTGCTAAACGAACAATAATCGCTAAACGAACAATAATCACTATGCAACAACCATCAAATGCACACAGCACACACACCCACACGCACACACACACTCACTCAAACAAACAACACACTGCAGCACCCACTCTCCACACTTTAGATCACACAAACACACTTACACTTTATATTTATTGATAAAGGATTTGCACTACAACTCGTACACCTACTGTGAATTGTACCTAAACTGCACCTCGTCCATTTATGCCTTGCACTATATAGTATTGTATATTAGTACACTGCACAGTATTGTATATTGTATGGTAACTACGTCTACGAACATTGTACATATGTCTAAACTGAACACTGTGACCTCTTTTTTTTTCTTCTAATTTTTACTATGTTTTTATTTCATACTTATCTTGTCATGCACAGTCTCTGGAGCGCAACAGTAAGAAGCATTTTGTACAAAAGTATTCTGTACTTCTGTATGACAACTATTAAAGAAACTTGAAACTTGAAACTTCATTGTTTAATTAACTATCAAACTTTTCCATATTTCCCGAAACATCAAAAGACCTGTAGCCTACTGATATCGTTGGTTCCTCTTATACATTATCTTTTTTAAATAATTAAAGAAAGAAAGAAAATTATCCACAAAATTTGTGTAAATATCTAGTTTTCAAAAGTCTATCAAATGCATGTGCAAAGTCTTTAGGCGATTTGACAATTTACACTAAATAAAAAGGGGTTCTTATTAAAAGGTTCTTCAAAGACTCTGGGACATACTGTAGCTCTGAGGGCATCTGGGTAGACCCTCTGAGGTTGAAGTACCGTTTTGTACAACAAGTATTCAGATTATATATTATTAGTAGCTGATGTGAAATAAACTTAATCCAAGCTGCAACTCAGCACAATTCCACTGAAAGCGTCTAGATACAACTCACTGAATCAGCACCTACATATTGTTGTCATGCTCACATTTGTTGTTGTCATGTGAACTCATCTTGTAACTTCACTTTCTATGATCACCTTTCACTTGAATTAAAGGTTTTTATGTTTGTCCTTTATGGCCTTTTGTAGAATAATAAAAAAGA
The DNA here is from genome assembly GCF_963971535.1 of Notolepis coatsorum. Taxonomy (NCBI): domain Eukaryota; kingdom Metazoa; phylum Chordata; class Actinopteri; order Aulopiformes; family Paralepididae; genus Notolepis; species Notolepis coatsorum. Next base: position 60,418,508 of record NC_140175.1, on the reverse strand, counting down.
CATGGTCATCAGTGTGGTATTCAGGTTGTTTTCCTTAACTCTTGAAAATATACAATGTACGATTGTAACAATATCTAAAACGACTCTCAAGCCAAACCACCGTCTGATTATCACATAGAAAAAATAAGAAGAAGATGAATATGAAGAAGAAGAAGACAAAGAAGATGCAGAAGAAGATGAAGAAGAAGAAGACAAAGAAGAAGCAGAAGTAGACAAAGAAGAAGAAGATAAAACGAAGAGACAAAGAAGATGAAGAAGAAGATGAAGATAAAGAACAAGATGCAGAAGGAGATGAAGAAGATGATGATTGACCCTTAGATTAATCTGTCTAGTTTAGTTAGGATGTCTATTTGCTCCCATGTCTGCTTTTCTGCAGACATGGGAGAACCTTTTTAACCTCTGTCTCTGTCTCAACCGGCCCCATGGAACAGCTTCATATCGCCTTCTGTCTGGCCTGCAGTGCTGAACGTTACCTGCTCCGCCCTGACCAATTCTGAGTGGTTTCTCCTGTCCCCCGGGGCATACGGCCCTGAGCTATTGTCTTGTATCTCATCTTGTATCCATACTGTTAGATTCTGATCAATCTGGCCAGTATCACGTCTTCTTGTGTTATCCTCTCTCCATCCAATTCCTCTGCGTTGTGTAATTTTAATGGTCCTGACGTCTCAGATACTGGCTGAATATAATCCTTATCTCTCCCCGTTAGTACGATCCGCAAACCATAATAATTTTCCAGCTTCGTAAGAATTCGACACTTTGACACAGCGTAATACCTTATAAGGAGAAGAGTTGTTTATTGATATAAACAGAAGCCTCAGCCCAGATGTTATCCGATTGTATTTCCATTGCTATCGTCTCTGCTGTTATTCAGTCCAATAGTGGTCAGGCCTGGTCGTTAGCCAAGACCATCCTCGTGGTAGCCGAAGCTAATGATGATGTGGCATCCCCCCCCCCCCCCATCTTCGTTGGTGAGAGGAGAGAGTCTCTTGGTCTCTTCCCTCCTGTGGGATTCGTTTCTTTGGTCTGCCTTACACCCGGAAACACCGTTCGACTTATAGATCTTCGTCGTAGCAACGGTGGCCCCCGCCCCTCTCCTGGTTGTCATGCGACGCTGTCATGACAACTGCTAATAACCTTTCACACATTTCAAAACGTTTCCACTGTCAAAACCTCCATCGCGCTCTGCCTCTGTGCCCTGTGCTGCTCCGTTATCTTTGTTGTGTCTTAGATCGGAATTCAAAACAAACACCCTGCTAACGCGACATGTGCCTGTGAAACCACTGGTTCCCCACCGTCAACATCATCCCGTGATGATAATGATATTACCCTCTTAAAGCGTCTCTTTATATCAGTTTATAAACCAAATATACATTGAAAAAACCACCATTTCTCTCAATCCCCCCTTGATTCTTATCACCCCTTCAGAATCATAAATCATTATTTGTTTTTTTAATTAATTATACCAAAAATAGACTGTGGTTGAAGCAAACCAACCTCATCTCTTGTGCACAAGAAATGAAGACGGCCCGCGGTCAACCCAGTGATCTTGCTGGCTGATGTCCGTTTGCGCCCCCCTTCGTGCACAAAGGGAACCGAAACAGACCACCAAAACCAACAACATCCAACGACTCATAACAATTAGGACCCCCCTGTCTGCTCCCAATAATTATATCCTGTTGTTTTACTGTTTTCCCTCTTATCTACCTTCTATATATCCTTCTATACATATATCTTATATATGAATCCTCCATCAGGTGTATTTTATATCTCATACTCCTATCAATTATTATCAATGAACATAGGACTTCTCGCTGCCGTCTCATCTCTCGATCTCCTGATTGACCTTGAAAGGAAGTCCCTGTTTGTCCATGATTCATTCAATACACCCGCCCATGCTCTGTTGTTTCAAAACGCCTCGAAACAGCGTCTCCGCAGGAAAGCCCCCTCCGATGTCCGCCTCATTCTCCCCTGGGCAACACTGCCTGCGACAGCTGGACTCCGCCCCGTCGGCCGTCTCCGCCCCGTCGGTCATCTCCGCCCCGTCGGCCATCTTGGTTGAGGCTCATCTCCACCGCCGTCGGCCCTCTCCAGACTCTGAAAGCAGAAACACCACGCCAGCAGTTTTTCTGTACACTCGACCCTGTATTTTCTATTAGTCTACCGTGGCTTTGGGCCTGCAGCTCGTTCCATGGAGTTATCTCCAGTTCTCTATTTTTCCTCTGCAAGCCCCTGCCATGGCCACGCCCTTTCAGACTGTTGGACGGTGTGAGTGTCCTACAGCCCATGGCGCTATTTGTTCTCTATTAGTCCCCCACCTTCTCAACACCCATATCTATCCTACAGGGCTGTTCCCTGTTTGTCGTCTTCCGGCGTGACACCCGCAACTAAACCGATTCCCACTTTTCGACGCACTATCTTCATCCCAGGTTGGCCCCTGGCGTGCACCAGATCTTCTGGTGACGTGTCTTCAAGACTCTGCCTATTTATTAGGTGTGAGAAGGCCCCACTGGAGATCGAACTCCCTCTTATTTCATAATTAAACTTATTTAATTAACCGCATCTCATCTCTCTGTGCAATTCTTATTTAACCCATTCAATAATTAAACTATTTAATTAACCCGTATATCGATATTATTATTATGATAATAACATACAACAGAGCATCGCTCTAACATACAACAGAGCAGGTTGGTTCCCTGCCCCTAACTCACATACACGTACTCGTACTATTATATAACATACAACAGAGCTGTCCGTTGCTCTACCCTACACGGGGCTGTCTCCGTCGCCTTGGAGCTGTACGTTGCTCTATACCATACGGGGCTGTTTCCGTCGCCCTGGAGCTGTCCCGTCGCTCTATACTACACAGGGCTGTTTCCGTCGCCCTGGAGCTGTCCCGTCGCTCTATACCACACAGGGCTGTCTACGTCGCCCTGGAGCTGTCCCGTCGCTCTATACCACACAGGGCTGTTTACGTCGCCCTGGAGCTGTACCGTCGCTCTATCCTAAACACGGAGCAGTCCGTTGCTCTGGAGCGGTCTGTTGCTCTATTCTACACGGAGCAGTCCGTTGCTCTGGAGCGGTCCGTTGCTCTATTCTACACTTTGAGTTCCTTTACAAAGTTCTCACATACACCACCGTGTATACACACAAGCAGTTGGTAATTTGAAAAAATTAAACTCCTTAATTAAATTAAACTCTAAATATTCCCCTATGGGTAATGGAAACTCCCCAGCACTATCCCCCCTCCGCCACTAGGTGGTGACCTACTCCTCCTCCATTTGCCTGTATTATCCCACTGCCCCCCCTAGATGGCGGCCAAACTCAGTCTAGAGGATTGTAGCTGACGTGTCACTTCCTGGTTCTTATCTGTTGTTATCTCCTCGTGGCTCACGGCCATCTTGTCTCATCCTCCTCGTGGCCCTTTGCGGCCATCTTGTCTCTGTGCCTATTTTTTTCCCACTGTCCCTTTAATGCCTCAAACATTCTCTCGCTACCGACCACACCCGTAACGTTTGTTCACTGCTCACTTCACGTCACAGTCCCGCTTCCCGCTTTCTGTGTTTTGAACAGTAATCAACTAAATACGATGTTGCCCCTTTAATTCCACTAGACATCTCCCCTTTGCCTCCCTTCTCATCTCCTACACAGTGGCTTCTGTGCTCTGTAGATAAGACTCTCGATTTCCAAAACAAAAACCGTGCCGCTATGCCTGTCCCAAAACACACTATTACAGCTGGCGTTCTCTCTGTGTCAAACTAAATATGTTTATGGATGCACTATTGTTCGTTTTTATTTGGCTTAAAGATCAAACAACCACGTGCGTGCAAGTGAACTCACATTATTTCTCCAGCCACTGTTTGCTCGCTCCTCATGGCCGCTCGAAACGACTCTCTCCGATGGTTGGCTGTCCTCGCTTGCCGGCTTGGCTCGAGTCCATGATGGCTGTTGTTCACTCGTCCCCGCATTGAAAAGTCTGTTTCCGTTTTTTTTTTTTTTGTTTTTTTTTTTTTTTTTGCTTTATTTTTTAGCGTTTATCGCTTTTTCTGGTCAAGCACGACCGACAGAAACAGGTTGAAATGGGATGTAGAGCAGGGGAAGACACTCTGAGAAAATACGGCGGGTCCGGGAATCGAACTCGTGTACCCCAGATCCGTGACGAGCACGGTTTTCCCCGACGCAGAAATAGCGCCGAGATATGCGGTGAGCTACGGGAGCTCCCCTGTTTCCGTTGTTCTTATCTCTTGCAAATCCGGCTGTCATCGGCAACCAACTGTTAGATTCTGATCAATCTGGCCAGTATCACGTCTTCTTGTGTTATCCTCTCTCCATCCAATTCCTCTGCGTTGTGTAATTTTTAATTTTAATGGTCCTGACGTCTCAGATACTGGCTGAATATAATCCTTATCTCTCCCCGTTAGTACGATCCGCAAACCATAATAATTCTCCACCTTCGTAAGAATTCGACACTTTGACACAGCGTAATACCTTATAAGGAGAAGAGTTGTTTATTGATATAAACAGAAGCCTCAGCCCAGATGTTATCCGATTGTATTTCCATTGCTATCGTCTCTGCTGTTATTCAGTCCAATAGTGGTCAGGCCTGGTCGTTAGCCAAGACCATCCTCGTGGTAGCCGAAGCTAATGATGATGTGGCATCCTTCTTCCCCCCCCCCCCCCCTCTTCGTTGGTGAGAGGAGAGAGTCTCTTAGTCTCTTCCCTCCTGTGGGATTCGTTTCTTTGGTCTGCCTTACACCCGGAAACACTGTTCGACTTATAGATCTTCGTCGTAGCAACGACGGCCCCCGCCCCTCTCCTGGTTGTCATGCGACGCTGTCATGACAACTGCTAATAACCTTTCACACATTTCAAAACGTTTCCACTGTCAAAACCTCCATCGCGCTCTGCCTCTGTGCCCTGTGCTGCTCCGTTATCTTTGTTGTGTCTTAGATCGGAATTCAAAACAAACACCCTGATAACACGGCCTGTGCCTGTGAAACCACTGGTTCCCCACCGTCAATATCATCCCGTGATGATAATGATATTACCCTCTTAAAGCGTCTCTTTATATCAGTTTATAAACCAAATATACATTGAAAAAACCACCATTTTCTCTCAATACGCTTGCAGTAGTTCTATCTATTACTCAATTTCACAATTTTCTTATATACTATGATTCTACTGTAACCATGTATACATATGCTCACTACATGTATTTATTGCTCCATCTCCGCCCGCTACAAACATGGGAACTCTCTAACCCCTGTCCCCAACCCCCCCCATCTCTCTAAGTGGTTGTCTCGTAGTGCTGACCAAGGTGGTGGATGTCTCAGGGTCTTGGCCAAGATTGCAGTGACTGTTCTACGTGCACCACCGAGGCCATGGATCAGCTTCTTACCATCTTCTGTCCGTGGTCTGTCAACATGGTTTAGACGTGGAGTTCATTGCTGGGTTAAGTACTTCTATTATATTTACATAATATGCATACTACATATATCTATTCTATTCACATATATGCTTACCACTTGTATCTATTGCTATGTCCGCCCATCACAATAACGCAAACTGTCTAACGCCTGTCCCGTCTCCCTGTCTCCCTCTCTCCCTGTCTCCCTGTGAGTGACTGTCTCAGAGTGATGACCGGAGTGTTGGACGTCCCGTGATGATGACCGGGAGGATGCAACCCTCTCTGCGCCGCCCCTTTGCCTAAAATAGATCCGCCATCAGCTCTATTTTTAATCGTTCAAAATGTTCAGTTGCTATCGCATGCACTTATCTGTGTTTCATTACACATATGAGTGCATGCTTACCAACTGTTTGCCTGTTTTATTGCAACACTACTATCACCGACATCTAAGAAGGGAGATCCCCCCTTGAATGGCCCTTCTAAGGTTTCTCTCCTCCACATTGCCTGTGGTGCATTTTTTCCTATTGCTAGGTTTTAGTGAGTTTTTCCTTACCTTCGCGTGGGGTATGTATGGGAGTGTTGCATTTATTTTAAATGTTTTGGACTTTATGGTGTTTTTGTTTTGTTCTTGATTTATTGTGATGTTTCTTCTTGACTTGTTTAAAGAAGACGTGTCCGGCCCATGGGGAAATGTGTTGTCGGGCCTTACAAATACATTCGATTTGATTTGATTTATGATGAAGAAGAAGACGACAAATAACAATAAGATGAAGAAGATGAAGAAGAGGAAGAAGACAAAGAAGAAGAAGAAGAAGAAGAAGAAGAAGAAGAAGAAGAAGAAGAAGAAGAAGAAGAAGAAGAAGAAGAAGAAGAAGAAGAAGAAGAAGAAGAAGAAGAAGAAGAAGAAGAAGAGGAAGACAAATAAGATGAAGATGATGAATAATAAAAAGATGATGAATAATAAAAAGATGATGAAGGAGATCAAGAAGATGATGGAGAAGAATATGATGATGAAGAAGATGAGGAAGAAGATGAGGAGGGAAAGAAAGATGAAGAAGAAAAATGAGATGAAGAAGAAGAAAGAAAGAAGTGATATAATAGATATTTTCTACCATCTCTAAATTAATGTTTCAGAAAGCTTTCTCCGTGGTTGTGAGTTAGCATAAGACCCAATCCCTGCAGGCATCTCTGCTGTCTCAGGAGATGAACCAGGAAGACATGTTGGAGACACTTTTCTAGAAGTCAGCAGAATCATCTTATTCTCTATGGACACGAAAACTTTAATTGCTTTGAAATACAGTGGAGTTAGAGTATAAAGTAGAGTATATGTGTGGCACTGTGCTTATGTGCTTAGCTGGAGCTGAGGATGCGGAAAAAATTCTTATTGGGGATTGGAACACGGATATGCAACAAAAAGATGCACCCGTCTTCAAATCCTTCAATATGTTTTGTGATCTGCACGGCCTCAGCCAACTAATCACCCAACCCACAAGGATATGTGAATCAACTCAGACTACCATTGACCTCATACTGACCTCTGACAAGTCCAAGATCTCCAATAAAGGGGTTATAGCATGTGGGTTAAGTGATCATTATATGATATTCTGTACCGGCAAAAAGCTAAAACTAAAGGCTGGCAGTCACAACACAGTCACATCTAGAGACCTCAAAACCTACTCTAGCGAGGCCTTTAACCTTGAACTGGAGAGTCTGGACTGGTCAGATGAACTCAATGGTACACTGGTTGAAGAAACTTGGCTTGGCTTCAAAACCAAATTTTCATCAATACTAAACAACATGGCCCCCCTAAGAACCACCAGGGTAAAAAATCGCGCTGAGCCATGGATGCACACTGAAATACTGACCGCTATGAAAGCCAGAGACAAAAAATGCTCTGAGTTTCGTAAAAGCCAGTCAAAGCTTACCAAAAGCACGAGCAGTGAACTCCAAGACCACGTGACTGAACTCAAACTAGAAAGAAACAGACTAAGAAATGACGTAAACTCCATGATCAAAACTGCTAAAAAAAATTTCATCAATGACAAAACCGAGGAAAACAAAAATAAACCACGTAAACTTTGGAAATTACTCAACAATCAACTAGGCTGCAGTAAAAAACTTAAAACCAGGTTCTCAAACATAAACATAAAGACGGACAACACGCTCATCACAGACAAGCTGGATGTAGCCAATTACTTAAACACTTTCTTCGCAAACATAGCCACAACACTGGTAAACAAACTACCCTCCCACTCAGGGCAGTATGGGGTAGAACACATAGTAGCATACTAGAACCTAGGCGTCCACAAAGACGACTTCAAACTGGAAATGGTAACTACAGATGAGGTACTCAAAAAACTGAGCGCCCTCCAACCAAACAAGGCCACTGGCCATGACAACATCCCCTCCAAATTCCTCAGAGACTCAGCAGCAGCCATCACCCCAGTCATCACACACATAATAAACCTCTCCATAAAACAGGGACACGTCCCCAAGGACTTCAAAATTGCGAGAGTAACACCCCTGCACAAAAAGGGCAGCAAATTAGACCCGGGTAACTACCGCCCTGTTTCTATCTTTACATCCATCTCGAAAGTCATGGAAAAAATAGTATACGAACAGATCGAAAAGTACCTCGCGGAAAAAAATCTAATCTACGAATTCCAATCTGGCTTCAGAACATCCCACTCCACGGACACATGCCTTCTCTACTTGAACAACCACATCAAACAAGAGGTGGACGCGGGCAAATACTGCGGCATGGTCATGCTGGACCTACAAAAGGCCTTCGACACTGTCAATCACACCATTCTGATTGACAAGCTAAAAGCAATTGGTTTTGATAGTTTATCAGTGAGCTGGATACAATCCTACCTGGAGGGGAGGGAACAGATGGTGGAAGTAAACAGTACCCTATCCCCCCCCCTCACAGTGAGCTGTGGTGTTCCACAAGGAAGCATACTAGGACCGCTACTATTCCTAATTTATGCAAATGACATGTCGTCAGCTTGTGACTGCAACTTGTTCCTGTTTGCGGACGACTCAGCCCTGCTGGTCTCTGACAAGAACAAGTTACAGGTTGAAAAAGCCCTCAGCTCGGAACTAGGCAAAATCTGCATATGGCTCGCCGACAACAAACTATCATTACACATGGGCAAAACAGAGTCCATTCTCTTCGGTTCAAATAACAAACTCAGCAAGACCGACGGCTTCTCGGTTGCAGTGGGTGACAATATTATCACAAGGAAAGATGAAATTACCTACCTGGGTTCCATCCGAGAGGCTAATCTTTCCTGTGACAAAATGGCATCCAATGTAATAAAAAAAGTCAACCAACGAACGCGATTCTTGTACCGGATCTCCTCTCTGGTAAACAAGAATACCCTGAAGACTCTAGCAGGAGCACTCATTCAAGGGTACTACGACTATGCTTGCACCTCATGGTACCAAAGCACCTCAAAGGCACTAAAAAACAAATTACAAACATCTCAAAACAAGCTAGTCAGACTACTGCTTGACCTAACTCCTAGAACCCACCTCACCCCTGCCCACTTTGACAACCTAGGATGGCTTAGACTCAGAGTAGACGACAGAGTACAGCAACTTGCAATGGGCCTGGTCTACAAGATACACTACGCGACCAAGGTACCCATGTACATGTCAAAATACTTCCCAAAGGTCAGTGAATACCACGATCACAACACCAGAGGGAGCTCCACAAATCATGTAAAACCCAGATTCGGCTCAAACAAGGGACTAAACACGTTTCGCAATTATGCCACATCAATGTGGAATGCCCTACCTAAAGCTGTAAAGGAATGTGAATCACTACCCACTTTCAAAAACACTCTCAAAAAACACCCTTTACGTGAGACTGCAATTCGAAACTGGCCCCTACAAATGTCCTAACCTAGTTGTACAGTAAATGACCAAGTAAGGCTTTGTCAGTATTCCAATGTACAGTGTAAAATGTGTGTGTGTCCCCTACCCAACCCCCCCCCCCCCCTCCAATGTACAGCCCTCACCCAACCCACCCAACCCCACCCCACCCACCCAACCTCCTCCAATGTACAGTTTCTACGCCAAATGTATATACACTCTTTTTCTGGACACTTTTGTATCACAAACAGTACTGTATTTGCAAATCTGATATAAGATAAGATAAGATAAGATAAGATAAGATAAGATATTCCTTTATTGATCCCCTTGGGGAAATTCAGGCATCATAGCAGCATGGGGGGGAGGGGGGGAGGGGTACAGGTAGTAAAACAACACAGTATACAGGTAGTAAAAGACAACACAGGCAGTGTAAACAATTTGATCAATATGGTCAATATAATTTACTATCTGACTAGCTGAGGAATATTCACATTATTCACAGTGTCACATGAGGTGCAGTATGCAAGAGGTAGTGTTATAATTTACTATCTACTGAGTATACATTAATCAAAGTACCAGGGTAGTCTACTTTGTCCCCCTTGGGTTCCTATTAGTCCCAGGTCAATGTCTGGTAGCAGTCGCTGTCGCTGCCCCCTGTTGTGGGGCCTGGAGGCTGCTAGTCGCTGCCCACTGTTGTGGAGCCTGATGGCCGCTGGTATGAAGGACTGTCCGAGGCGGTTAGTTGAGTGTCGGGGGGGATGAGTCTGTGGCTGAACGAGCTTCTCATCTTGACTAGCTCGTCGTAGAGGGGGTGGTAGGGGTTCTCCATGATGGCATCCAGCTTCCTTATCATCCCCCTCTCTACCATCACCTCAAGTCTAGGTAGCTTGACTCCCACCACGGAGCTAGCCTTCCTCACCAGCTTGTTGAGCTTGTTGGTGTCCCTTGAGTTGATGTAGCCTCCCCAGCATGCCACAGCATAGAAGAGGATGCTGGCCACAACAGACTGGTAAAAAGACTGCAGCAGTTTGTTGCACACATTGAAGGACCTGAGTCTCCTCAGGAAGAACAGCCTGCTCTGTCCCTTCCTGTAGAGGGCCTCTGTGTTGTCCGACCAGTCCAGTTTATTGTTCAGGTGTACCCCAAGGAACTTGTATGAGTCCACCATCTCCACATCCACCCCTCGGATGGAGATGGGAATCGGGGGGGGCCTCTTCTTGCCCCTCCGGAAGTCCACCACCAGCTCCTTGGTCTTACTGGTGTTGAGTTGGAGGTGGTTGCTGTCGCTCCACCCCACGAAGCTCTCCACCAGGGCTCTGTACTCCTCCTCATCATCGTCGGTGATGTAGCTTACGATGGAGGAGTCGTCTGAGAACTTCTGCAGGTGGCACCCGCTGGAGTTGCGGCAGAAGTCTGAGGTGTAGAGGGTGAAGAGGAAGGGTGACAGCACAGTTCCCTGGGGGGCGCCGGTGTTGCTCACCAGTACGTCAGACTGACTGTCCTTTAGTCTGACGTACTGTGGCCTCTCAGTGAGGTAGTCCTTGATCCAGGCCACCAAGCCGTGCTCCAGCTGCATCGCAGAGAGCTTCTCCGCTAGCAGTGACGGCTGGATGGTGTTGAAAGCGCTGGAGAAATCAAATGTATAGATGTAGCAGTACTGTCTATCTGTATGTCATGTATGTCATATATGTTATGATGAATTGAAAATGGGGGACCCTGATGTAAACAAGACGAAAGTCTTTCTCTGGTCTGCATCCCCTTAACAATTGTATGTATTGAGCTGTACTGTACTGTACCCATTCTGCAATCTGTTAATAAACTTTTCAATCAATCAATGAATCAAACTTTATACAGAATTCAACAGATCTTTTTTATACTCATTTTCTCAAACAATGGTAGAGAAGTACACAAATTCTTTGCTTATCTAAAAGAAGAAAGAAAATGCATTTTTTGTTTCGCAGTCCATTGTAGACCATGTCTTCATCAAGAGTCAATTTGATCAATCAGTTGACTGTCAACAGAGGGTCATCACTTGTTGTCCAAGCTGCATCATTTCCACCTAAAAGGTTGTTTATCAACCCATCCCTTACCTCTAACAGTTCCAGCTGGCCCCGGTATTCACTGACATCTTCAACCTGTCCTTGGAACAGGCTGTCATCCCCACCTGTCTGAAGAAGTCCACCATCATCCCTGTACCCAAAAAATCTATGCCCGCTTGCCTCAACGACTACCGTCCTGTAGCCCTCACCTCCATAGCCATGAAGTGCTTTGAGAAGCTAGTGAAGGGCTACATCTGTTCCTCCCTCCCCATCAACCTGGACCCCCTGCAATTTGCATATCGCCCCAACAGGTCCACGGAGGACGCCATAGCCCATGTGCTGCACACAGCAGCATCACACCTGGACAAGAGGCAGGGGAACTATGTGAGAATGCTGTTCATCGACTACAGCTCAGCATTCAATACCATAGTCCCCTCCAAACTCATAGCCAAGCTCAGGGACCTGGGCTTGAACTATGACCTCTGCCAGTGGGTCTTGGACTTCCTGACGGGCAGACCCCAGGTGGTAAGAGCAGGCAACTGCACCTCCTCATCCATCACGCTCAACATAGGGGCCCCCCAGGGCTGTGTTCTGAGCCCCCTCCTCTACTCCCTGTACACACATGACTGCGTGGCACAGCGGAACAACAACACAATCATCAAATTTGCTGATGACACAGTAGTGGTGGGCCTGATCTCTGCCAACGATGAGAGGGCCTACCTGGAAGAGGTAGAAAATCTGTCACAGTGGTGTCAGGAGAACTGCCTCTCCCTGAACGTCAGCAAAACAAAAGAGATGATTGTGGACTTCAGGAGGTCGGGGGTCAAGGACTACAGCCCCCTCAGCATCGACGGGGCACCGGTTGAGAGAGTGAACAGTTTCAAGTACCTCGGAGCCCACATATCCGAGGACTTGACATGGACCACACACATTGACAGTGTTGTGAAGAAGGCACGACAACGCCTCTACTTCCTCAGGCGCCTAAGGAAGTTCCAAGTCAGTCAGAAGATCCTTAGGAACTTCTACTCATGTACAATAGAGAGCATCCTGACTGGCAACATCACCTCTTGGTTTGGGAATAGCACTGCACAAGACCGTAGCAGACTACAAAGAGTGACACGTTCAGCCGAACGCACAATTGGAGGGGGGCTTCCCACCCTCCAGAACATTTACAACAAGCGGTGCAGGGGGAAGGCTAAGAGAATTATTAAGGACTCGAGCCACCCGAACAACTGCCTCTTTGAACTGCTGCGGTCAGGCAAGCGATACCGGAGTCTTAAGGCGAGCACAGAAAGACTCAGAAGAAGCTTCTATCCCCAGGCCATCAGGCTGCTAAACGAACAATAAACACTATGCAACAACCATCAAATGCACACAGCACACACACCCACACGCACACACTCACTTAAACAAACAACACACTGCAGCACCCACTCTCCACACTTTAGATCACACAAACACACTTTATATTTATTGATAAAGGATTTGCACTACAACTCGTACACCTACTGTAAATTGTACCTAAATTGCACCTCATCCCATTTCTGCCTTGCACTATATAGTATTGTATATTAGTACACTGCATAGTATTGTGTATTGTATATTATATGGTAACTCAGTTACGTCTATTCTGCATCGAACATTGTACATATGTCTATACTGAACACTGTGACCTCATTTTTTTTACTTCTAATTTACATACTATACTATGTTACTTTATTTCATACTTATCTTATCTTGTCTTGCACAGTCTCTGGAGCGTAACAGTAAGAAGCATTTTGTATAAAAGTATTCTGTACTTCTGTATGACAACTATTAAAGAAACTTGAAACTTGAAACTTGAGCTACCCACATAAAAAAAAAAAAAGCCTGTTGAAACTACCCTGTTGACAATAAGTTGAAAGTCTAGATACTATCCACAGTCAACTGACGCTACTGATAATGCAGGGGGGGAAGGATGACATTTTTATACAAATAATGTAATGCATCTTCTTTGATGAACATCCTATTTTGAGTTTACGACTCCTGTTTTGGTCAGATTTCCACCTGTAATAAATCTGAATGATGATCATCTGCTACAAAGTTCATTAAATGATGATTATTCAAAATGATAAAAAATAACAAGTGGAAGCTCCGGCGTTGTCACCAGCTTGGCTGGCCGTTCACACTAATACAATTGGCTGTATTAGAGGGTGGGAAAGCTGGCATGGTGGGTCCGGGTCGTTGTAAACAGCGACTCCTACAGTTCGGTCGGGGCGCCTGCTCAGTGCGGATAGGATCTAAGGGGGGTGAAAGGTGCCAGGTGAAAAGAAGCGGTTGATTGGCTAGACGTGTGTCGGAGGAAGCACGTGATAGCCTCCACTCTCCCAGACCGACTGTGGGGGGTAAGTGCGCAGCGACCAGGAAGGGGATTGGGAATTGGCATAACGACTAACATTGGGATGGGAGAAAAATCTGAGGAAAAAGGAGGGGGAAAAAGATAAAAAATTAAATAAATAACAAGTGGAAATCATTTCATAACTGCATCACAGTCTTGCTGTAGTCTTGCTTGTTTGATGTGTAGTACTGGCCATGGTGCTGATGATAATTGTCTCCTAAGATAATATAAGATAACGTAAGATAAGATGATCCTTTATTGATCCCCTTGGGGAAATTCAGATGTCAAAGCAGCATGGGGATACAGGGTGGGGGATGCATAGCTTCACAGTCCTATACACCTAGGTACACTTAAAGTGTAGATACAAATACAATATAATATAAAAAAAAAGTACAAACACAAGATAGTCCAGTGAGGAGAGTCCAGTGATATTAGTCTCTAGTGCAAAATACAAGATAGTCAGTACCGTGATGTGAGTCTCTAGTTCTCAAGTCCCGAGTTGTGACAGGGATAGTTCTGGCAGCAGATCCGGCCACCCAAGCCCTTTGTTGTAGAGCCGGTATAAAGGCTGTTGATGGCTGCCGGTATAAAGGACCGGCCCAGGCGGTTTGTGGTGTGTCAGGGGGGAATGAGTCTTAGGCTGAACGTGCTCTTCATCCTGGCTAGCTCCTCGTAGAGGGGGTGAGAGGGGTTCTCCAGGATGGCTTCTAGCTTTTTCCTCATCCTCCTCCTCTAGGACAGGTTATCCAACTCCTGTGCTGCATGCTGTTGTAGTCTTGCTTGTTTGATGTGTAGTACTGTCCATGGTTCTGATGATGTCTCTCTCCTGTGCTGCATGCTGTGTAGTCTTGCTTGTTTGTTGTACTACAGTACGCCTACTGTCCATGGTGCTGATGATAATTGTCTCCTGTGCTGCATGCTGCTGTAGTCTTGCTTGTTTGATGTGTAGTACTGTCCATGGTTCTGGTGATAATGTGTCCTTGGTGCTGATGAAACATGTCACTGTACTTTTTGTTTTACTCTAATAACTGACTTAGGCCTCTGTTTGTGTATGAATTGTAATCGTATTGTAAGGTTAATCCGTTTATTAGAACCCCCCCCCCCCCCCCCCCCAAAAATAATTTGATTGTCGACCTGACCATTAAAAGCAAATGCCCTGCCAGTTATTTTCCTCTGGCGCTTCCTCTATGCTCAATTAAGCATAGCTGTTCAAATAAAGTTGAGGTATAATACCAGTGTTAGTTTAAAGGTGGTGTATATTTTCATATAGTAATAATAAAAAAGAAAAAGAAAAAACATCCACATAGACCAGCTCCTTCACATTATTCATGGCGGTTTCTGCGAATAGTCAGTCCAGTTGTAGATATCAGTTTGCAATGTAGTAACCTCGTTCCCAGTTTTATCTCTGTGAGATAAAGCCTGGTAACTACTGCCGAAAGTGTCTATGGGGTAGAATTTCCGGTGTATGTACTTCCCCTGAAAGCTGCCTCGGAAAGGACCAAACTTGTCCTGAATCCTGTCGGCAAACAAGCTAGAATGTCCCGGTCATTAAATGTCCCGGTCAGTAAATTCTTCAGGCAAAGCCGTTGCAGTGGCTTAAACAAGGAAATATTGTGCACTTCATGTGTTTCTATAATTGTTTTGTCAAAACCGGAAAGCCTGTTTCCTGTACTTCCGTTTAGACATTTTATGAGGCATATCTTTACCAGCCTATATGTAGAGGAAACCACTCTAAAACTGTAGTTTACTAAATTACTAGGTAATTCACAATGAAAAGTAGTTCAACTAAATATGAACTACTCACTACTCAACATTTATTTTATTAAAATGTTTATAAAAAGGGTTTATCGAACTAAAACTAGTTGGAAAAGTAATTAAACTACAAATTTCTAAACTACATTGCGGAAAATGATTACAATCTGAGTCTGGAATCTCATATAATTATACAAAGTAACAACTGACCTCACACAGGAAAGTGTATGTAGCTATGTATGATAGAGACTTGGGCAGACCTCACTTAGGCAGCCAGAGGGTGAGTTTTAAGGGTTTGTATGGTTCCACTTATTCAATTGGTTTGACATGTTACATGTTTTTAAATGCCGTAGTTTTCATGTTTTGTACGTTTTATTCATGACGTTAATGGGAAAAAAGATCGAACCAACGACAATGACAAGGGATACAAACATTGAAATAGTTGTGCTTGATTGATTGAAGATTGATGGGGTACCTACTGTTACCATGGAAACAAGTAAAGATTAAAATATATGCCAAAAACGTTCAAAGATTAAGTTAAAACATTTACCATTTTACCATTTAAATAATCTAATCTTCAAAGATTATGAACCTACCCAATACGGTTTGGCTGTAATACTTATATTGATATTCAATGTAGAGTAACCACTAAATAATGTACTAATTAGTGATTATTTAGTGGTTACTCTACATGGTCCTCATAGACCTGGGGAGAGAGGTTCCACCTATGATTTCCCCCCATTGTAGCCACCCATTGAATATCAATATAAGTATTACAGCCAAACCGTATTGGGTAGGTTCATAATCTTTGAAGATTAGATTATTTAAATGGTAAAATGGTAAATTAAAGAAATGCACCGTGCCTAATTATATCGCCGCTTAGGTTGAAGGAACAGCCTTGATGTCGCCTGAGCGTTTCATTATAACCGTCTTGCAATGTTGTTTAAGATATCAATCGTGCATTGCAACGTTAGAATAGTTAGGATATCAATTATGCATGAAAGGACTATATTTATATTTTATTGTTTGATTAGTATTGATGAGATTCCCTTGCAGATTCTTACAGTCAAAATCTGTTGATCAACGTGATCAGTTTCCATTCATTTGCATTCACATCACTGAACTCACCAAAGTCTGCGGTGGTTGAGATGTAACGTTAGTCCATTTTCTTTATCTCATTTCCATTTTGTATATTCTCTCTCCAAGTAGTTGGAAAAAGTGTTCCGTCCCATTTGCCGTGTGCTGCTAAATAGATCCCCGAAAGCGAGTGGCTTCAGATGAGTCCTGTTAACGTTAGACTCAGCTACTATCTAGGATCTTTGAGCCAAAACACAAATTACATTTAACTAAAACGTTCTTTTCTTTGTGCTCGACAAAAGAGAAATAGTGATAATATCCATGTGTAAAAATGCGACTAGTGGGCGCCGCCATGACAGTCAAGTCTATAGTAAACAAAACACGCCCACAGCACAGCGTGTCCCCGCAGGTGAGGTGACAGACAGGAGTCAGGAGAACTGTGCTGGATCACTACCGCTCGCTACCAATCTACATAAAAATAATGCAGTAACGAACCATTCAGTAACGGTAACTGCGTTACTGAATTTCAAAAGTAATGAGTACTAGTTACCGCCAAAAGTAACAGCGTTACTGTAACACGTTACTTTGTAACGCGTTAGTCCCAACACTGATGATTACATACAGTATGATTAGAAATATGCTATGTATAGCAATATGTTTGAGAGAAAGGATATTGTCACTGATTTTACTACCACTTGGTTGTTTGTCTGTAAATGCCTTATCTATTGTCATTTTTATATGTTATATGTTTGACCCCAGGAAGAGTAGCTGATGTACTGCATCAGCTAATGGGGGTCCTAATAAAATCATGAATCATCTTCTTGTCTGATTCTGGGGAAGACTGCAAATGAGTTAATTTCCCCCACATGTTGGTATGTTCCATAATGTTAGATAATCCATCACTGTTAACAAAATGTCTCCTTTTTCATAATTTCATTGTTTCCTTTGTGTGCAGTTCTACCTTTTGTATCAGCATTCAGAGACAAACAATTTTGTGACTTTACAAGCTATATTCACCTCATTGTCTTTTAGCTATACATGCAGAGGTGGGTCGAAATCAATTTAATTAGGGGTCTACTCTTATTACAAATCTATATTAGTGGGTATTAGAGGGACCACTGAAGAGAAAAAATGTCAATTGTACAGGCGTGACCTGGAGGGGAGAGGAGGTTTAGGCGTGACCTGGAGGGGAGAGGAGGGAGGTTTAGGCGTGACCTGGAGGGGAGAGGAGGTTTAGGCGTGACCTGGAGGGGAGAGGAGGTTTAGCCGTGACCTGGAGGGGAGAGGAGGTTTAGGCGTGACCTGGAGGGGAGAGGAGGTTTAGGCGTGACCTGGAGGGGAGAGGAGGTTTATGGAGTTGAGGGCGATAACAGAGTTGTATTTCGGACAACAGCTGTGGTCAGAGTCTAGAGTCTAAACCATCATCTACACTCATTGCACACACATTCACATGCACACACTCACTTTAAACAAACACTCACCTTGACACTCACTTTAGACACTTTAACACTACATTATATTTATCTATCTATTAAAGAGATTTGCACTACATTCATACCTCATTTGCATTTGCACCTTACCTTAAAGTGTTGTACCTCATTGTCCACATTTGTTCCTCATTGTCTGCATTTTAACTTTTTTTACTCATTGTACTTAGATTGTACTTAGGTTGTACTTTAGATTGTATTGTATTGTATATTGCTCGTTTACTTACTTTTTTACTTATTTTTTTTACTGAATGAAGCACACTCTCAGGGGCTCATACAGAACCAAGCATTTCACCGTAAAGTACATGTCATTTATATGTGACAAATAATAAACAAACTTGAAACTTGAATTTGAAACTTGAGAGGTACAAAGAAGTCCAAACTATGGGATTAACAGCTGTTGTGGGTGTCAGGGATGCGTGTATATTTTCCCCAACGGAGTTTCACTTCCGCGTTCGGTTTGCGCAATCTGATTGGCCACTGACGTTTTTTTCAGCGTCAATCGCGTTACTCCTAACAATCGCGCCAGCAGGCTGTTACCCTAACCCTAACCTTAACAGTAACCAACTAACCCTAACCCTAACCTTAACCCTAACCTTAACCAACTAACCCTAACCCTAACCTTAACCCTAACCTTAACCAACTAACCCTAACCTTAACCAACTAACCCTAACCCTAACCTTAACCCTAACCTTAAAGGGGAACTCCACTTTTTTTGGAAATTAGCTTATTTAACATCTTCCCTGGAGTTAGACAAGAAGATGCATACCTTTTTTGTCTCTGTGCGTGCATTTTAGCTTTGGGAATAGACGCTCCGTTAGCATAGCTTAGCTTCATCACTGGAAGTGAGGCAGGACAGTAGCCTTACAGTGCCTTACAGTGTATTGCAAGGTCTGACATTGACCAAACTTGATATGCATGACCTTGGTGGGCTCTAGGTCAACTCCTGAAAAGGGGGTCAATGTCAGACTTTGCAATCAAAAGTTAGGGGGCTAATAACCCTTGCCATAATTTCAGTGCGCCCCCTAACTTTTGATTGCAAGGTCTGACATTGACCCCCTTTTCAGGAGTTGACCTAGAGCCCACCAAGGTCATGCATATCAAGTTTGGTCAATGTCAGACCTTGCAATACACTGTAAGGCACTGTAAGGCTACTGTCCTGCCTCACTTCCAGTGATGAAGCTAAGCTATGCTAACGGAGCGTCTATTCCCAAAGCTAAAATGCACGCACAGAGACAAAAAAGGTATGCATCTTCTTGTCTAACTCCAGGGAAGATGTTAAATAAGCTAATTTCCAAAAAAAGTGGAGTTCCCCTTTAACCTGTCATAATCACAGCACGGGCATACTTCACTCCCCCTCCTTTTCCCCTCACGTTCTCCACGCGCTCCTCTTCATCCCCCTCTCCATCCACTACACACTCCTCCTCATCCTCTCCTTCTCCATCCATCCCTCCCTTTACCCTTATACGTCCAGCATCACTTAATTTCACGCCACCCAGCCCAGCTGCACTCCATCCCCCTAATTCACACGCGGTCAGGCACCTCACTCTTCACAGCTGCACTCAATCCTCCCCTGATGGAATGCCTACTTCTACTCCTCGACGCTGACCAGAAGCCGTCGTGGTATTAATTACCACTACCCAGGTACGACGTCTCTGCCTAAAGCTCTGCTGGATTCCATCCTTGTATTGCCTACTCTAACCTGTTCTCTCCTGTGCCCCAAAGGACCACCGTCCCTGCCTGGACGTTTCCTGTCCCCGAAGAGGAACACTTGCTCACCGGGGCCCCGTTCCCCGTACCTGGATAACTGAGTTAGCCGGATAATTTCCAGTCTAGTCTGACTTAAGCCGGACCTTTCCATTCCCCGACGCTCGATTGTCCAAATCACCATGACAACAGATCAAAAAGTTTGAGCCTGGTCGAGAGCAGGGTTAACTTCAGTTAGCCGGATGAACCATAGCCACGCCCCCGCAAATAAATGACAGCTCGCTTCCTGAAATGATTCTCACAGTCTAGAGATCCCATTTATACCATTCTGAATTATGTTTCTGTGCTTCGTTTTCCTAGAGGGGGCTTTTGAAATGTATAATAATAGAACTAAATGCTGATAATAAATCATATTGAGCCTATAGATTTACTTTGTCCTAAATAAAATAATGCACGTTGTTGTGAAGGGCCAGATTAAACCGAATATATATATTTATTTATATATATATATTTAATTGTATTTGTATATTCTCTAATATTCCCTGATATCCCTTGTATATTCCTTGTACAATATGCATTGAATATCCATTCTAGCCTACTGAACATCCCATAATAGTCTCCATTCTACTATTGGTCGAGACCTTGGTGCCAGGCTGCCATACCCCTCAGACCCAGTTCAAACGTACCGCTCGACATGTACGAACAAGTCCTAGTTCCGCGTAGGAATTTGGCTACCGCACCACTAATGGGACTATTTGTTCATAGTGCGTATATATACTGCGCTACTAAAGTAAGACTTTCTTTTCAGTCCAGTTTCTTACCCTCCAATAGAGTCACAGACGTAAAGCCTCCCCGCGACGCCACGTGTGGGAGTAAGGCCAAGTTCGCCTACCATCGGTATTGAGACATCGTGTATATTAATATTTGAATAGTCATATTTGGCACTATATCGTCGAGTTGGACGTAGTCTATTAAGCTAATAATAGTCTGTTAATATATAGTGCTTCGTGCGGTGAGAATACTACCGTAGTCAGTACCCCATCGTTTCGGGCAGAGAACTGGCTGCTTACCCAGGGTGGTTGACCCTATGTGAAGCTGCACCCGAGGAGCCCCAGAGCCGACGAGCGAGTGGACCTGTATACCGGATTATTCTACCGACGACAGCCCGCCTTCCCAGGCACGGATTATGCTTTGGATACTTTGATTATTCCATGGATAAAGACCCCCGACACTGCCGTGTGTTGGAACCCCCCCCCCTGGAGAGGACGCAAGGTGAGGAGACGCTCTGCAAGACGAGGTCTCTTCACGTCTCTCCCCCGTGGACCGGAGAGAGCCGGCCCACAAAGAGTCCACCTGCTTTCATCTGTGGTCCAAGGATCGCCGGCGCATTGAACGGCACTACAGTGGGTTCACCTGGGATACCCTTGGCCGGACGAGGCAGCTGGATTCTACCCCCCCCCCCCTCCTACTCCTGTCGGCTTACAAGCGACCGGATTAACCCCCTCTAGTGTATCCAGCCTATAATCATTAAAGTATCATTGCTGTTATTCCTTAACTATTCCAGGTCGTATATTTACCACCTGCGCCTTCAGAGATTGGACATTCTCTATTGATATACCGACGAATACTCCTTGCCATAAAAGTGCATACTATTTCAATTCATAAATGTAATTAAGTGATTAAGTGCTTATTCTACACACCATCGCTGTGTAGGAAATAAAGACCTGTTTCTAATTCGTACATTTGTGTTGGATCCGTTTCATCTACGTGAGAGTGTTCATGATAATATATTTATGCCGTGTACTGGGTGGCCGAATATTAAGTACAAAGGTAGTGGTAGTAAGTATCATATCTAGTAATACAGTCAGGGAATTGTACCCCTCAGTTACAATTGGTCCTTCGAGCCGGATGGTAATCAGTGTAATATTAATATAGTGTTATTAATATTGAAATGGCCTATGATGAACACTCCACGAAACGATCCTCCTAACCAACGCCCGCAGCGCGAACGACGGCTCCCTCAGTACTTAGAGGCTTACGCTGTCAGTCAACAACCTAGTCTTCTACTAACAGTAAACGCGGTAAAACTAGAAAGTAAAAGTATGTCTAACCCCAACGCCCAGACTACCCCGACCATAGAGGCCCCTACGGGCTCTAATGTAACTGACCAAGTTCACGGTGGGGACCAGTGGGAACCAGACATGACTTCACACCCCGCCAGTACTGAAGAAGTAGTCCCCGATGAGTCCCGGGAGGAATACAACGCTACCGAGAGAGAACTCGGCACGGAAGAAGACGGGGAGAGCACCGTGGAGATAGAGCTCCAAGGCTCCGCAAGGAGTACCCCGAGGGAAGGCTCCCCTATACAACCGCCTTCTCCCAGCGAGGCAGAGAGGACCCTACAGCAGGCATTCCTCGTCAGCCTGAAAGCCTCTACTGAACGCGATAGACTCCAGGGTGAACGCGATCGACTGCAGATCCAGCAGCGAAGCGAACACGAGCAGATACGTCTAGAAATAAGACGCATTCAGATGGAAGAGAATGTGGCCCGAGAACGAGCCGGTGCTCAACGGGACGCAGAGCGCAACAGACAGCAAGCGCAACTAATAGAACAGCTGATCAGACGGACAACACCCTCTCCCTCCGCCAGAGGCTCCAGGAACTCGTCTAGACACACCTCCAGGGCGGCATCCCCTAGCCGAGTAAACAACCCTGAACTTGACCAACAGACGAGGTCTATACCCCCCACAGACCACCTCCCCCCACCGGTCCAAGCGAGACCTAGCAACCGGGAAGGAGCAGCATATCCTGTGGAGAGGCTAAACCAGAGACTACAAGCACTGGATGACCTAACTGAAGACGAAGAGGAAGAGGAGGAGAACCACGCCCGAAGACAGCACAGTACTCTACCGGACCAGGAGGTCCGGTACAGCCCAGGCTATACTCCCGCGGAGCTGCGCTACAGACCCCCGACTCTATACACGGGTGAGCACGACGCACGACCCGCACCGAGGAACAGCACCTGGACAAGCGGGCCATGGTACACTGCCGGTACCAGCCCATACCAAGGAGCGGGAGGAGACTCGCCTAGGAGGCCTCTCCCCCAACGCTCGCCGATGTATCCACAGTCAGCGTCATACATTGGCACGCCTATGGTACCCGACTTCACCCAAGAGAACCGGGCCCAGTATACAGAACTCTGCATGTGTCTGGAGACCATGTTGGTGGATGTATTGGATGAACGCCACAAATACGCCATCCTACTGCAGCACTTAAAGGTGCCCCGCGCACATAATATAGCGCTCGCCTACGCGACTTCCACCACCCCATACACAGCAGCGCTGGTAGCATTGGACCAGAGGTATGGGCGCATATGGGATTACGTGATCCAGGAGATCCGACACATCGACCGCTTACCCCCAGCAATAGACAATCGAGCACTGGACGACCTGTCCATCAGAGTGCAGTCCCTGGTAGGGATGTTGGGAGCGCAAAGAGAGAAGGGGAAGCATGAACTTTACGCCAACTCAAATGTGGAAAGGATTCTGGAGAAGCTGCCGCCCGCTCGTCAGGAGCGCTTTAGGCGGCAGAGGGACCACAGAGACCCGAATGGCCCCGAACCGAACCTCCTCGATCTAGCAGACTTCCTGGCGAGAGAAGTCAGCAGCCTACGGCTAGATACATTCGGACGGAGCACCCCTGGCTCCAGAGAAGGAACCAGACGACTAAATGATGGAAGAAGATCGGTGACTGTGATGCACCAATCGGAGTCAGTACCGAGCAGCAGGAGCCACAGTACCCCCTCCAGAACGGAGAAGTGGAAGATAGTGTGCCCCTACTGTGAGAAAGAACACTGGCTAGCGCAATGTGACTCCTTCCCCAAGCTGAACGCGGAGGAAGCAGGTCAATGGATAAAGTCCAACAAGCGCTGTTTTCGCTGTGCGCGCTCACACATGGCAGCCGAATGCCGCTTAAAGAAAAGGTGCACCAAGTGCGATGGAGCCCATCTGGACATACTTCATGACAGTAACAGACGGCGCCCTTCACCTGCACCATCCAGCCGCAAAGCGAGCGTCATGTACATCGATCCCGCCAGCAGCAGTGGAGCCCGAGTACTCCTAAAAGTAGTGCGTGTGACACTAAGCTACCAGAATAAAGTCCTGGACACTTACGCCGTCCTCGATGACGGGTCAGAGAAGACCCTGCTGCTCGCCTCCGCTGCGGCCCAGCTAGGGCTGCGGGGAAGCGAAACCCAAATGACAATTCGGACAATAAGACGAGATTTGAAGACGATAAAGGGCGAGAATGTCTCATTCTCTATCGCAGCAAGCGGCCAGCCTGAGCGACGGTACCAGATTGCAGACGCTTTCACCAGCCAAGAAATAGGACTGTCGCGGTACACATACCCCGTCGCCAAGCTGATGGAGAAATATGCACATCTGCGCAAGTTACCGATCCCGCTCATAGACAATGCTATGCCGACCCTGTTGATAGGCTCCGACCATGCAGACCTCATTGTCCCGATAGACCGGGTTCATACCGGACCCCGAGGCTGTCCTGCAGCAGTCGAGACCCGTTTGGGATGGACTCTCCAAGGCCCGCTCGCCAAATCTCTCAACCGAAGTACAGCCACTAGATGTCTCCACTCCCGAGTCACAGAGGGAGAAACCGCACTCCTGCAACACGTAGAGCGGCTATGGACCCTAGAACAAATGCCCTTTAAGAACGGAAAGAAAGACATTCGCTCTAAAGATGACATTTACGCCATTCACCTCCTCGAGACAGGGACCAAGAGAGTCCCGGTCAACGGCGTGTTGAGATACGCCACGCCACTCCTGCGGCGAGAAGGAATGCCTACTTTCCACGCCAAGACAGACGCCACAGAACGGTACCTGCTGAACACGGAGCGGCGCTTAGCCAAGAACCCCGCCCAAGAGAGTGTATACCGCGCTGAGATTGAGAAGCTCATCACAGCGGGACACGTCACAAAGATGGACATTAAAGAGGCTGACCAGACCACTGAATCGTGGTACGTGCCCCACCACAAGGTCCATCACAACGGTAAAGACCGCATAGTATTTAACTGCAGCTACCAGATCGGATCCCAAAATCTGAATAAAGAGTTACTGCCCGGTCCCACACTCGGCCCCTCCCTACTCGGCGTTCTACTCCGCTTCCGCCAGGAAAAGGTGGCCATCAGCGGGGACATTAAAGGAATGTTCCTGCAGGTGAGATTAGTAGAGGCGGACAAGCCCCTGTTACGGTTCCTATGGAGAGAGAAGCCAGGAGATGAGCACCCAGCCATCTACCAATGGGAAGTCCTCCCCTTCGGAACGACGTGCAGCCCCTGCTGTGCGACATTTGCACTACAGAAACATGTAGCAGAGGACCCAGCAGCGGACGAAGAGGTCCGACACAGCGTAAAGAACAGCTTCTACGTAGACAACTGTCTACAAAGCCTTTCAACCCAGGAAGAAGCCGAGGCTCTCCTGATTAAACTCCGCGCCTCATTGATCAAAGGCGGCTTTGATCTCAGGCAGTGGGCCAGCAGCGATCCGCAAGTACTGCGCAGCCTCTCCTCCGAGGACAAGGCAGCCAGCAGCGAGACCTGGATGGCTACAATCCCGGGAGAAGCCCAGGAGATGACCCTGGGATTGGTGTGGCGATTCAAAACAGATTCGCTTCACTACAGACACAAGCCCCTGACTACGGAGCAGGGAAGGCCGGCGGCGGCGCCGACCACCAGACGGAGTGTGTACACAACACTCGCCCGACAATATGACCCGCTAGGATGTATTCTACCGTACACCACCAGGGCAAAAATGATTGTACGAGCATTGTGGGACAAGGACCAGGGCTGGGACGACCCCATTCCCGCACACCTTGCATCCACCTGGAGAGAGTGGGAGATGGAGCTCCACTCACTCCCAGGCGTTAATATGCGCCGAAGCTACTTCCCACCCACGGTGAGGCCAGAGACATGTAAAATGGACTTACACGTCTTCAGTGACGCCTCAGAGGTCGCATACGGATCAGTAGCCTACTTGCGGGCCCAAGACCAGGGGGGAGAGATCTACACAGCATTTGTCCTCGCCCGCTCGAGAATAGCCCCACGCAAGCAACAATCTATCCCACGTCTAGAGCTCTGCGCAGCCCTAGCCGGAGCGCACCTAGCCACGCTCATCCAACGTGAGCTCACCATACCGGTGTCTAGAACAATCCTGTGGTCAGATTCCACGACGGTACTCGCCTGGATCAAATTGGACTCATGCAAGTACAAAGTCTTCGTGGGAGTCAGAGTCACCGAGATTCAAGACTTAACCGAAGAGTTAACCGGAGAAACAGAGTGGCGCTACGTTGATACAAAACAGAACCCAGCTGACGTCATCACCCGGGGGATGCCCCTGGATGACCTCACCCGTCGCAATGTCTACAGTGACGGCCCCGCATTCCTAAGACTCCCGGAAGGACAGTGGCCCATGCCTATCCCGAGGGAAGCAAGTCCAGAGGAGGTGGAAATTAAGAAGTCTGTGTTCTGTGGATTGAGCACCGTAGCCTCCACCGACCCTAACCTAGACGATTGCACGTCCATAGAGAGTGCACAACAAAGAACATTCCTGCGGTACCACCCGGAGTGCAAGTCCCCCGCTGATATGTCAGCAGCTAACTACGAGGAAGCAGAATTGCTTCTACTGCAGCGAGCCCAGAGAGACTCGTTCCCCGATGAATTGGCCTGTCTACAGGGAGGAAAGCCCGTCCCATCCGACAGCAGATTAATTCATCTGGCCCCCGAGAGCGACGCTCATACCCTCATCAGAGTGGGTGGTCGCCTACGCAGAGCCCCCAATCTACCGGATGACATTAAATACCCGATAGTACTTAACTCGAAGCCCCTCGGATATGTCTCCAGTGATGTGGCGGATATCGACCCAGTTACCCCCAACACACTCCTGATGGGGCGGCTAGATCCTGCATTACCCCAGACAATGTACCGGCCTGAAGAAGCGAACGGCCGACGAATGTGGAGGTACAGCCAAGTATTAGCCGACAAGTTTTGGAACAGTTTCCTACTGCACTACCTACCGTCTCTACAGACCCGCCAGAAGTGGGTAAAGGAGAGAGACAATTTGACAGAAGGAACAGTCGTCATGATTATTGATCAATCACTGCCCAGAGCTATGTGGCCGGCCGGCCGCGTAAGCAAAGTGATCACCGGTGCCGACGGCAAGGTCCGAGCAGCTGAAGTGCTCGTCCAGGGTCGCACTTACACCCGTCCCGTGGCAAGGCTCATAGAACTGCCTCGACTCCCAGACACAATCGATGATGACCATGACCCTACAACCCTATGACTTTGTGAAGTTGACTGACCCCTACAGCAAACCCTTATGTGTAAATAGACAACGCGATTAATCTGTCTCTGTTTAACTGATTAGGTCTGGGACCTATTCAGGGGGTGGCTGTTGTGAAGGGCCAGATTAAACCGAATATATATATTTATTTATATATATATATTTAATTGTATTTGTATATTCTCTAATATTCCCTGATATCCCTTGTATATTCCTTGTACAATATGCATTGAATATCCATTCTAGCCTACTGAACATCCCATAATAGTCTCCATTCTACTATTGGTCGAGACCTTGGTGCCAGGCTGCCATACCCCTCAGACCCAGTTCAAACGTACCGCTCGACATGTACGAACAAGTCCTAGTTCCGCGTAGGAATTTGGCTACCGCACCACTAATGGGACTATTTGTTCATAGTGCGTATATATACTGCGCTACTAAAGTAGGACTTTCTTTTCAGTCCAGTTTCTTACCCTCCAATAGAGTCACAGACGTAAAGCCTCCCCGCGACGCCACGTGTGGGAGTAAGGCCAAGTTCGCCTACCATCGGTATTGAGACATCGTGTATATTAATATTTGAATAGTCATATTTGGCACTATATCGTCGAGTTGGACGTAGTCTATTAAGCTAATAATAGTCTGTTAATATATAGTGCTTCGTGCGGTGAGAATACTACCGTAGTCAGTACCCCATCGTTTCGGGCAGAGAACTGGCTGCTTACCCAGGGTGGTTGACCCTATGTGAAGCTGCACCCGAGGAGCCCCAGAGCCGACGAGCGAGTGGACCTGTATACCGGATTATTCTACCGACGACAGCCCGCCTTCCCAGGCACGGATTATGCTTTGGATACTTTGAATATTCCATGGATAAAGACCCCCGACACTGCCGTGTGTTGGAACCCCCCCCCCTGGAGAGGACGCAAGGTGAGGAGACGCTCTGCAAGACGAGGTCTCTTCACGTCTCTCCCCCGTGGACCGGAGAGAGCCGGCCCACAAAGAGTCCACCTGCTTTCATCTGTGGTCCAAGGATCGCCGGCGCATTGAACGGCACTACAGTGGGTTCACCTGGGATACCCTTGGCCGGACGAGGCAGCTGGATTCTACCCCCCCCCCCTCCTACTCCTGTCGGCTTACAAGCGACCGGATTAACCCCCTCTAGTGTATCCAGCCTATAATCATTAAAGTATCATTGCTGTTATTCCTTAACTATTCCAGGTCGTATATTTACCACCTGCGCCTTCAGAGATTGGACATTCTCTATTGATATACCGACGAATACTCCTTGCCATAAAAGTGCATACTATTTCAATTCATAAATGTAATTAAGTGATTAAGTGCTTATTCTACACACCATCGCTGTGTAGGAAATAAAGACCTGTTTCTAATTCGTACATTTGTGTTGGATCCGTTTCATCTACGTGAGAGTGTTCATGATAATATATTTATGCCGTGTACTGGGTGGCCGAATATTAAGTACAAAGGTAGTGGTAGTAAGTATCATATCTAGTAATACAGTCAGGGAATTGTACCCCTCAGTTACACACGTCATATACGGCGCTCGGAGTCGCGATACACGCTGCATGTGGTTATTTTAATAACGGCGCATTGCAAATGTGAATCCCGCGGGGATATTTTTAATGAATGAAACCTATCGGCCGTTTGGCTCTGATTAGTTTCATATATTCTCCGCTGTAGATTTGCTTAACGGAGCGCCCGGATTGTGTTTCATTCAAGCATAAAATTGAAGTGTCTATGCGTGGATTGTGGTTTTTGTGTGATATTGTAACTGGGATTAAAATGTCTGATGAGATGCGCTGTTTGACGGATTTGAGAAATTGAATGAGCCGTTGACGTCACATTAATGCATTTGAGAATAAAGAGATAAAACTTCATTCAAAAGAAAAGATATTCTAAACACGGGTCTCTCGTCCATTAATGGATAAACAATGAATATATCCCGTCTGGCACAGTGGCGCAGCAGTAGTGCTCAATCCTGGCAACCGGGCGACCGGTGTTTGAAACCCCGCGTTTCCAATATAATTTTTTGGAATATAATAGTAATGATTATACGCAAAAGTAGCCTAGTTTTAAGTTAAAATATTATAAATCTACATGCATTGAGGATGTCATTCTTTATATAGCTCTCAACGTGCACCAAATTGTATTATTCCTACATTGCAAAAAGAAGGAAAAGACTAGGAGAAGTGGGATTCGAACCCGGGACGTCTGCGTGAAAGTCAAAACCACAAACCGTGACACCACAGTGCAGATAAGTAAAAGATCCACCATACATCAATCAATGGGTAAGAGAGCCGTATCCTTATTCTGTATAACAGTTTAACTAATTATTTTTGCTAGCAAGATCTCATTTGATTATTCAATCCATAAACCTACTGCCAGCAGGCAAGTTTAAAGAAATATAATCTGATTGATTGGGGTAATGAGGGACTTAAAATTAGCCTATAGATAACGCATTTAACTTGTCGGCGAGGCTATTGAGCCCTACTGCAATCTGTTAATAAAGTTTTAAATCAATTAATCAATCAATGTCGTTAGAAAATCAGGATCTCTGCTATCGATACATGCTGGCTTTTCAACTGAAGCGGCCGCGCGCACTTATCCTGGGTCTCAAGTCTGGTTCGAGTTAACGAGACTGAATCCACCTTCGAGGAACAGGAAAATCCCGGCTTCAAACATCGGGTTAATTGAATCTGGATAATGGGACTCTTGATCGACTTAGTTGAACCAGGTACGGGGAATAGGGCCCCGCTGCAGCCCAGCAGCTCCCAAGACAAACACAAGGACCACTTGCTCGCTCGCTGCCGCCACGGCAGCCACAAGACAGAACATAACCCTGTTCTATTCCCCCCAATTCCTGTGTTGCTCATTTCATTAAACACCCTTGAAACCGCTCCTATCTCCTCTTCTGTGTATTCAGCAATTGGGCTGTGTTCCAGACCACAATCTCACATAACCAACTAACCCTAACCCTAACCCTAACCCTAACCCTAACCCTAACCTTAACCCTAACCTTAACCAACTTTGAAAGAGAGCGACTTCGAAAGAGTCGCCAAGCTTAACCAGTTTGTTAGGAGTAACGCGATTGGCGCTGAGAGAAACGTCAGTGGCCAAACAGATCGCGCAAACCGAACGCGGAAGTGAAACTCTGTTGGGGAAAATATACAGTCGTCAGGGATACATTTAAGTAAAGGGGGTCTCTGGTCACATGACCTTCGATAGTGATATCAGTTTTAGGGACCTGAAGGCAGGGGCGTCGTTCTGGTATGGCAAGGTATGGCACTCGCCATAGCTTGGCAAATAAAAATGTAAAAATAAAAAATAAGATTTTGTTTTAATTTTCTTTTTTTTACAATTTTTTATGTTGATTTAGAATTCGAATGTCAACATTATGAACGAAGCTTCGAACTATTCGGTACAGCCCTAGCATGTTTTGATATTGTCAATTATCTCACTTTTACTAGGTGACTTTTACTGTGACTAACTGAAATATGCCCAAAAAAAAGGAAAATGGACATAGGGACGTTTTTTAATCAAAGGGCAGCAGAGACAAGTGATACAGAGACACAGGTAAGGTCTGGCTTAGTGATTATAATAGTGCAGTTCAGCATTCAGTAGCCCATACTTTTTGTGAATGTGTTTTTGATACTACATTCTGTTGAACACACACCTCAAAACCGTACCTAAGGAAAATTGGCTCAATTGCAAGAAAAGTAATAGACAGTTATGATATTACATTCTGCATAATTCGTATGCAAAATATGGTGGTTCCCTGCTTTAGTCTGTTGACACATTTCTATACAAAAAATGCTTGTGTAGTCCTGTGTCATACCTAAATGTCATATAACTGAATTGTATAGAAACAACTCACCAAAAGTGACTATTGCACAACTGATTTGACAAAAATAATCCACCTACAACCCCCCCCCTCCCCCTCCCTCCTCGCCATACCTTGCCTTTTACTGAAACGACGCCACTGCCTGAAGGAGGGGCAATTTCCTTCTAACCTGTCTATAAACCTAAACTGAGATTGAACTGAGGTCAGATTGGAGGACGCGACAGCCAGACAGTATGTGGGTCAGGACATATTGGGTGAAACTAACCTCTTTTATATTATTTGTTCCATGTTTGTCAAGAAGCTTAGGCCACTTAATAGTTGGGTTGGGTATCACATGATTCAGTCTCTCCATTACAATGATTCTCTTGAGAGAGAGAAGACAGGCAGTGCCAGAGTGTGACAATAATGTGTAGCCTTATTATTGTAAAATGGTCATTGAATTGATTAAAATTGTACATGATCATTGAGAAAAGATGTTTATGTAAATTGCCATCAATATAACCAATACCCCATACTGACACAGTGTAACAGTTCATTTAAGCTAGGTTTGCCAATAATTAGAAAATGTTTTTAAAAAGCTATTTAGGCTACATACAGCGTGCAAAATGAGTTTGGGAAATGTAAGCTAGACCAGGGGTTCCCAAACTTTTCAGGGCGCAACCCCCAAATAACGGTGTCAGAGAGCCGCGACCCCCACTATTATAGGAGGTAAAGAAATATATATATTTAAAATTATACTTTATTTTTTTTATAAATGGAAATGTATGGTTGAAACATGCAAACGTTCAAACGCACACACACTAATAAGCATTGGAGGCTTTTAACCAGGGCCGGACTGGGGAAATCATTCAGGCCAGGAAATATAGTGCAAAATATAGCCCCAGTCAGGCCACTTTTTAAGCAGGGGGTCTGGGGGTCCCCCACCAGGAAATAGTTTGTTACAAAGACTTCATTTCCTGCATTCTGGTGCAGGATTTTTTTTATTTGTACCCTTTAAATGCCAGTGTTTGTGATGGCATCACAAATGATTGTTAAAAAAACAGGCTAGCATATGTATGATTAGCAACAACACTGATTTTGATGGAGTTTCTGTTTTTTTGTAATGTCAGATTGAAAAAAATACAATCTTTTATTCAACTTCAGCCCTGATCATAACACCACAAATTCATTTTATAATTCTAACCCTTTAAATGCCAGTGTGTGTGATGGCATATATTTGCAATATATCAAATGCAAAGTAGATTTTTCTGGGGGGGATTATTACAGGCTAGCATGTGTCAATGATTAGCAACAACAGTTTTTGTAAGGGTCCCACCTCCACCAATCACATGCGGCTCCCTTTGTGTGTGTGTGAGAGCAAGAGAGAGAGAGAGAGAGAGAGAGAGAGAGAGAGAGAGAGAGAGAGAGAGAGAGAGAGAGAGAGAGAGAGAGAGAGAGAGAGAGAGAGATTTTAATTTTACTTAACCTTTATTTGACCAGGTAGTCACTTGAGATCAAACTTGTGTGAGTTGCAGTGATCTCCTGGTTGTTCCTCACCTAGGTTATCTAACTATTGCGCTGCTGCAACTAGAAACACTAGCCTGGCCTGCTTCTAAGTTCAGTGGCCTGACTGCATAAAAAATAAATATATATATATATTTTTTTTAAATCATCTGGCAACCCTTCCGCGGCGGCTCGCGACCCCCACTTTGGGAACCCCTGAGCTAGACAGTAGTCAGTAACAAATAGGCTATATCTCAAAATGACAACAGTGTACTCATTTAAACCACAATGCTTGGCAGTGTGAACAAAATGGAAAAAGGACACTTGTACCCAGAGCTGATCTAAGATCCACACTGCCAGTGAACCCTACTGTCCTGGGATCAGATCCCACCAGAACCTTCTCTTCTGTCCCCCCTACTGTGTCTCCTTCTCAGCCTTCATACTGACTCTATAAAGAACCTTCTCTCCTGTGTCTCCCCTACTGTGTCTCCCTCTCAGCCTTTAAACGGTCTCCATAAAGAACCTTCTCTCCTGTGTCTCCTCTACTCTGTCTCCCTTTCAGCCTTCCTATCGTCTCAATAAAGAACCTTCTCCCCTGTGTCTCCACTCCCCTACTCTGTCTCCCTTGCAGCCTTCCTACTGTCTCAATAAAGAACCTTCTCTCCTGTGTCTCCCCTACTATGTCTCCCTTTCAGCCTTCCTACTGTCTCAATAAAGAACCTTCTCTCCTGTGTCTCTCCTACTGTGTCTCCCTCTCAGCCTTTAAACGGTCTCCATAAAGAACCTTCTCTCCTGTGTCTCCTCTACTCTGTCTCCCTTTCAGCCTTCCTATCGTCTCAATAAAGAACCTTCTCTCCTGTGTCTCCCCTGCCCTACTCTGTCTCCCTTGCAGCCTTCCTACTGTCTCAATAAAGAACCTTCTCTCCTGTGTCTCCCCTACTATGTCTCCCTTTCAGCCTTCCTACTGTCTCAATAAAGAACCTCCTCTCCTGTGTCTCTCCTACTCTCCCTGATCTCCCACTGAGACTTATTACAGACTCAATGAAAAACAACCTCTTCAAAACTGCCCACTCCTTTTTATGCAGGTCAGAGGGTAGAGTGCCCAGCACTCTGAGCATGGCACTAACACTGCCAAGGGGGCACTTGTACAGACAAATATATTCGGTAATTCCACTGTACCCTTATAGTCGAGAAGCTCTATAGAAATGCATTCATTAATTCATTCTTCATTCATTCACTGCTCAATGCTCCTTTACAAAGCAGATAAGGGCCATGCTACATAGACCACGGGATCAGCAAAAGTCTCCTAATTAAATGGCTGCATGTGCTCTGTTAAGAGAAGGCTGTCTACACCATAAGCCCTAAAACCCAATTTTCTATACAATCATTTGAACGGAGCAGCTAGCCGCTGTACCTGGCTGTCTGATTAAAATCGTGCAGGGATTGAGTGATGTAACCGCCGTGTTTGGGATGTGTGGCTATTAATATTCTTGAGATGCCGTGTTCAGAGACGAAACCCAAAGCTCCTTAGCCAGGGGATGTAAAAGCCAATATGAACATGAATTAATGATTCCTAAGCCCATCAACGGTGCAGAGCTCACCGAGCACTGACATTTTGTGTACAGTCATTAATTACTTCTGCGCATACATTAGTGAGGAAGGAGCACATTCACGTTTTGATATTGTGTGACCAATATGGTGGGAGGACGGACATTGATGGCTCACTAGTGTTCGCCATCTGTCAGTGGGAAAGATAAAGGTGCGCCCACATATGGTCTTCTTCTCTTTATCTCTTCAGCACTGGCATCGGAATTATGAGGAAAACAGTTAAACAGTAGTTGAAGAGGTAGTATACTGCTGAGGGGGAGGTGGTATACTGCTGAGGAGGTGGTATACTGCTGAGGAGGTGGTATACTGCTGAGGGGAGGTGGTATACTGCTGAGGAGGTGGTATACTGCTGAGGAGGTGGTATACTGCTGAGAGGAGGTGGTATACTGCTGAGTAGGTGGTATACTGCTGAGAGGAGGTGGTATACTGCTGAGGAGGTGGTATACTGCTGAGGGGGAGGTGGTATACTGCTGAGAGGAGGTGGTATACTGCTGAGAGGAGGAGGTATACTGCTGAGAGGAGGTGGTATACTGCTGAGGGGAGGTGGTATACTGCAGAAGAGGAGGTATACTGCTGAGAGGAGGTGGTATACTGCTGAGAGGAGGTGGTATACTACTGAGGAGGAGGAGGAGGTATACTGCTGAGAGGAGGTGGTATACTGCTGAGGGGGAGGTGGTATACTGCTGAGAGGAGGTGGTATGCTGCTGAGGGGAGGTGGTATACTGCTGATGAGGAGGTGGTATACTGCTGAGAGGAGGTGGTATACTGCTGAGAGGAGGTGGTATACTGCTGAGGAGGAGGTGGTATACTGCTGAGAGGAGGTGGTATACTGCTGAGGGGAGGTGGTATACTGCTGATGAGGAGGTGGTATACTGCTGAGGATGAGGTGGTATACTGCTGAGGGGGAGGTGGTATACTGCTGAGAGGAGGTGGTATACTGCTGAGAGGAGGTGGTATACTGCTGAGGGGGAGGTGGTATACTGCTGAGAGGAGGTGGTATACTGCTGAGGAGGAGGTGGTATACTGCTGAGGAGGAGGTGGTATACTGCTGAGAGGAGGTGGTATACTGCTGAGTGGGAGGTGGTATACTGCTGAGAGGAGGTGGTATACTGCTGATGATGAGGTGGTATACTGATGAGAGGAGGTGGTATACTGCTGACAAGGAGGTGGTATGCTGCTGAGAGGAGGTGGTATACTGCTGATGAGGAGGTGGTATACTGCTGAGAGGAGGTGGTATACTGCTGAGGAGGAGGTGGTATACTGCTGATGAGGAGGTGTTATACTGCTGAGAGGAGGTGGTATACTGCTGATGAGGAGGTGGTATACTGCTGAGAGGAGGTGGTATACTGCTGAGAGGAGGTGGTATACTGCTGAGAGGAGGTGGTATACTGCTGAGAGGAGGTGGTATACTGCTGAGAGGAGGTGGTATACTACTGAGGAGGAGGAGGTGGTATACTGCTGAGAGGAGGTGGTATGCTGCTGAGGGGAGGTGGTATACTGCTGATGAGGAGGTGGTATACTGCTGAGAGGAGGTGGTATACTGCTGAGGGGAGGTGGTATACTGCTGATGAGGAGGTGGTATACTGCTGAGGAGGAGGTGGTATACTGCTGAGGGGGAGGTGGTATACTGCTGAGAGGAGGTGGTATACTGCTGAGAGGAGGTGGTATACTGCTGAGGGGGAGGTGGTATACTGCTGAGAGGAGGTGGTATACTGCTGAGGAGGAGGTGGTATACTGCTGAGGAGGAGGTGGTATACTGCTGAGAGGAGGTGGTATACTGCTGAGTGGGAGGTGGTATACTGCTGAGAGGAGGTGGTATACTGCTGATGATGAGGTGGTATACTGATGAGAGGAGGTGGTATACTGCTGACAAGGAGGTGGTATACTGCTGAGAGGAGGTGGCATAATGCTGAGAGGAGGTGGTATACTGCTGATGAGGAGGTGGTATACTGCTGAGAGGAGGTGGTATACTGCTGAGGAGGAGGTGGTATACTGCTGATGAGGAGGTGGTATACTGCTGAGAGGAGGTGGTATACTGCTGATGAGGAGGTGGTATACTGCTGAGAGGAGGTGGTATACTGCTGAGAGGAGGTGGTATACTGCTGAGAGGAGGTGGTATACTGCTGAGAGGAGGTGGTATACTGCTGAGAGGGAGGTGGTATACTGCTGAGAGGAGGTGGTATACTGCTGAGAGGAGGTGGTATACTGCTGAAAGGAGGTGGTATACTGCTGAGGAGGAGGTGGTATACTGCTGAGGAGGAGGTGGTATACTGCTGAGGAGGAGGAGGTGGTATACTGCTGAGGAGGAGGTATACTGCTGAGAGGAGGTGGTATACTGCTGAGAGGAGGTGGTATACTGCTGAGGAGGAGGTGGTATACTGCTGAGGATGAGGTGGTATACTGCTGAGGGGGAGGTAGTATACTGCTGAGAGGAGGTGGTATACTGCTGAGAGGAGGAGGTATACTGCTGAGGAGGAGGTGGTATACTACTGAGAAGAGGTGGTATACTGCTGAGGAGGAGGTGGTATACTGCTGAGGAGGAGGTAGTATACTGCTGAGGAGGAGGTGGTATACTGCTGAGGAGGAGGTGGTATACTGCTGAGAGGAGGTGGTATCCTGCTGAGAGGAGGTGGTATACTGCTGAGGAGGAGGTGGTATACTGCTGAGGAGGAGGTGGTATACTGCTGAGGAGGAGGTGGTATACTGCTGAGGAGGAGGTGGTATACTGCTGAGGAGGTGGTATACTGCTGAGGGGGAGGTGGTATACTGCTGAGAGGAGGTGGTATACTGCTGAGAGGAGGTGGTATACTGCTGAAGAGGAGGTGGTATACTGCTGAGAGGAGGTGGTATACTGCTGAGAGGAGGTGGTATACTGCTGAGAGGAGGTGGTATACTGCTGAGAGGAGGTGGTATACTGCTGAGGAGGAGGTGGTATACTGCTGAGGAGGAGGTGGTATACTGCTGAGGAGGAGGTGGTATACTGCTGAGGAGGAGGTGGTATACTGCTGAGGAGGAGGTGGTATACTGCTGAGAGGAGGTGGTATACTGCTGAGAGGAGGTGGTATACTGCTGAGAGGAGGTGGTATACTGCTGCGGAGGAGGTGGTATACTGCTGAGGAGGAGGAGGTGGTATACTGCTGAGGAGGAGGTGGTATACTGCAGAGGAAGAGGTGGTATACTGCTGAGAGGAGGTGGTATACTGCTGAGAGGAGGTGGTATACTGCTGAGAGGAGGTGGTATACTGCTGAGAGGAGGTGGTATACTGCTGAGGAGGAGGTGGTATACTGCTGAGAGGAGGTGGTATACTACTGAGGAGGAGGTGGTATACTGCTGAGGAGGAGGTGGTATACTGCTGAGGAGGAGGTAGTATACTGCTGAGGGGGAGGTAGTATACTGCTGAGGAGGAGGTGGTATACTGCTGAGGGGGAGGTATACTGCTGAGGAGGAGGTGGTATACTACTGAGGAGGAGGTGGTATACTGCTGAGGGGGAGGTAGTATACTGCTGAGGAGGAGGTGGTATACTGCTGAGGAGGAGGTGGTATACTGCTGAGAGGAGGTGGTATCCTGCTGAGAGGAGGTGGTATACTGCTGAGGAGGAGGTGGTATACTGCTGAGGAGGTAGTATACTGCTGAGGAGGTGGTATACTGCTGAGAGGAGGTGGTATACTGCTGAGGAGGAGGTGGTATACTGCTGAGGGGAGGTGGTATACTGCTGAGGAGGAGGTGGTATACTGCTGAGGAGGAGGTGGTATACTGCTGAGAGGAGGTGGTATACTGCTAATGAGGAGGTGGTATACTGCTGAGGGGAGGTGGTATACTGCTGAGGGGAGGTGGTATACTGCTGAGGAGGAGGTGGTATACTGCTGAGAGGAGGTGGTATACTGCTGAGAGGAGGTGGTATACTGCTGAGAGGAGGTGGTATACTGCTGAGAGGAGGTGGTATACTGCTGAGGGGGAGGTAGTATACTGCTGAGGAGGAGGTGGTATACTGCTGAGGAGGAGGTGGTATACTGCTGAGAGGAGGTGGTATCCTGCTGAGAGGAGGTGGTATACTGCTGAGGAGGAGGTGGTATACTGCTGAGGAGGTAGTATACTGATGAGGAGGTGGTATACTGCTGAGAGGAGGTGGCATACTGCTAAGGAGGAGGTGGTATACTGCTGAGAGGAGGTGGTATACTGCTGAGAGGAGGTGGTATACTGCTGAGGAGGTGGTATACTGCTGAGGGGAGGTGGTATACTGCTGAGAGGAGGTGGTATACTGTGAGAGGAGGTGGTATACTGCTGAGGGGGAGGTGGTATACTACTGAGGAGGAGGTGGTATACTGCTGAGAGGAGGTGGTATACTGCTGAGAGGAGGTGGTATACTGATGAGGAGGAGGTGGTATACTACTGAGAAGAGGTGGTATACTGCTGAGAGGAGGTGGTATACTGCTGAGAGGATGTGGTATACTACTGAGGAGGAGGTGGTATACTGCTGAGAGGAGGTGGTATGCTGCTGAGAGGAGGTGGTATACTGCTGAGGAGGAGGTGGTATACTGCTGACAATAGGTGGTATACTGCTGAGAGGAGGTGGTATACTGCTGAGAGGAGGTGGTATACTGCTGAGAGGATGTGGTATACTACTGAGGAGGAGGTGGTATACTGCTGAGAGGAGGTGGTATACTGCTGAGGGGGAGGTGGTATACTACTGAGGAGGAGGTGGTATACTGCTGAGAGGAGGTGGTATACTGCTGAGAGGAGGTGGTATACTGCTGAGGAGGAAGTGGTATACTACAGAGAAGAGGTGGTATACTGCTGAGAGGAGGTGGTATACTGCTGAGAGGAGGTGGTATGCTGCTGAGAGGAGGTGGTATACTGCTGAGGAGGAGGTGGTATACTGCTGACAATAGGTGGTATACTGCTGAGAGGAGGTGGTATACTGCTGAGAGGAGGTGGTATACTGCTGAGAGGAGGTGGTATACTGCTGAGAGGAGGTGGTATACTGCTGAGAGGAGGTGGTATACTGCTGAGGAGGAGGTGGTATACTGCTGAGAGGAGGTGGTATACTGCTGAGAGGAGGTGGTATACTGCTGAGGAGGAGGTGGTATACTGCTGAGAGGAGGTGGTATACTGCTGAGGAGGAGGTGGTATACTGCTGACAATAGGTGGTATACTGCTGAGAGGAGGTGGTATACTGCTGAGAGGAGGTGGTATACTGCTGAGAGGAGGTGGTATACTGCTGAGAGGAGGTGGTATACTGCTGAGAGGAGGTGGTATACTGCTGAGAGGAGGTGGTATACTGCTGAGGAGGAGGTGGTATACTGCTGAGGGGGAGGTGGTATACTGCTGAGGGGGAGGTGGTATACTACTGAGGAGGAGGTGGTATACTGCTGAGGAGGAGGTGGTATACTGCTGAGGAGGAGGTGGTATACTGCTGAGGAGGAGGTGGTATACTGCTGAGGAGGAGGTGGTATACTGCTGAGGAGGAGGTGGTATACTGCTGAGGAGGAGGAGGTATACTGCTGAGAGGAGGTGGTATACTACTGAGGAGGAGGTGGTATACTGCTGAGGAGGAGGTGGTATACTGCTGAGGAGGAGGTGGTATACTGGTGAGGAGGAGGTGGTATACTGCTGAGAGGAGGTGGTATACTACTGAGGAGGAGGTGGTATACTGCTGAGGAGGAGGTGGTATACTGCTGAGAAGAGGTGGTATACTGCTGAGAGGAGGTGGTATACTGCTGAGGAGGAGGAGGTATACTGCTGAGAGGAGGTGGTATACTACTGAGGAGGAGGTGGTATACTGCTGAGGAGGAGGTGGTATACTGCTGAGGAGGAGGTGGTATACTGCTGAGGAGGAGGTGGTATACTGCTGAGAGGAGGTGGTATACTACTGAGGAGGAGGTGGTATACTGCTGAGGAGGAGGTGGTATACTGCTGAGGGGGAGGTGGTATACTGCTGAGAGGAGGTGGTATACTGCTGAGAGGAGGTGGTATACTGCTGAGGAGGAGGTGGTATACTGCTGAGGAGGAGGTGGTATACTGCTGAGGGGGAGGTGGTATACTGCTGAGAGGAGGTGGTATACTGCTGAGAGGAGGTGGTATACTGCTGAGAGGAGGTGGTATACCGCTGAGAGGAGGTGGTATACTGCTGAGAGGGAGGTGGTATACTGCTGAGAGGAGGTGGTATACTGCTGAGGAGGAGGTGGTATACTGCTGAGAGTAGGTGGTATACTGCTGAGGAGGAGGTGGTATACTGCTGAGAGGAGGTGGTATACTGCTGAGAGGAGGTGGTATACTGCTGAGGGGGAGGTGGTATACTGCTGAGAGGAGGTGGTATACTGCTGAGAGGAGGTGCTATACTGCTGAGGAGGAGGAGGTGGTATACTGCTGAGAGGAGGTGGTATACTGCTGAGAGGAGGTGGTATACTGCTGAAAGGAGGTGGTATACTGCTGAGGAGGAGGTGGTATACTGCTGAGGAGGAGGTGGTATACTGCTGAGGAGGAGGAGGTGGTATACTGCTGAGGAGGAGGTATACTGCTGAGAGGAGGTGGTATACTGCTGAGAGGAGGTGGTATACTGCTGAGAGGAGGTGGTATACTGCTGAGAGGAGGTAGTATACTGCTGAGAGGAGGTGGTATACTGCTGACAGGAGGTGGTATACTGCTGAGAGGAGGTGGTATACTGCTGAGAGGAGGTGGTATACTGCTGAGGAGGAGGTGGTATACTGCTGAGGATGAGGTGGTATACTGCTGAGGAGGAGGTGGTATACTGCTGAGAGGAGGTGGTATACTACTGAGGAGGAGGTGGTATACTGCTGAGGAGGAGGTGGTATACTGCTGAGAAGAGGTGGTATACTGCTGAGAGGAGGTGGTATACTGCTGAGGAGGAGGAGGTATACTGCTGAGAGGAGGTGGTATACTACTGAGGAGGAGGTGGTATACTGCTGAGGAGGAGGTGGTATACTGCTGAGGAGGAGGTGGTATACTGCTGAGGAGGAGGTGGTATACTGCTGAGAGGAGGTGGTATACTACTGAGGAGGAGGTGGTATACTGCTGAGGAGGAGGTGGTATACTGCTGAGGGGGAGGTGGTATACTGCTGAGAGGAGGTGGTATACTGCTGAGAGGAGGTGGTATACTGCTGAGGAGGAGGTGGTATACTGCTGAGGAGGAGGTGGTATACTGCTGAGGGGGAGGTGGTATACTGCTGAGAGGAGGTGGTATACTGCTGAGAGGAGGTGGTATACTGCTGAGAGGAGGTGGTATACCGCTGAGAGGAGGTGGTATACTGCTGAGAGGGAGGTGGTATACTGCTGAGAGGAGGTGGTATACTGCTGAGGAGGAGGTGGTATACTGCTGAGAGTAGGTGGTATACTGCTGAGGAGGAGGTGGTATACTGCTGAGAGGAGGTGGTATACTGCTGAGAGGAGGTGGTATACTGCTGAGGGGGAGGTGGTATACTGCTGAGAGGAGGTGGTATACTGCTGAGAGGAGGTGCTATACTGCTGAGGAGGAGGAGGTGGTATACTGCTGAGAGGAGGTGGTATACTGCTGAGAGGAGGTGGTATACTGCTGAAAGGAGGTGGTATACTGCTGAGGAGGAGGTGGTATACTGCTGAGGAGGAGGTGGTATACTGCTGAGGAGGAGGAGGTGGTATACTGCTGAGGAGGAGGTATACTGCTGAGAGGAGGTGGTATACTGCTGAGAGGAGGTGGTATACTGCTGAGAGGAGGTGGTATACTGCTGAGAGGAGGTAGTATACTGCTGAGAGGAGGTGGTATACTGCTGACAGGAGGTGGTATACTGCTGAGAGGAGGTGGTATACTGCTGAGAGGAGGTGGTATACTGCTGAGGAGGAGGTGGTATACTGCTGAGGATGAGGTGGTATACTGCTGAGGAGGAGGTGGTATACTGCTGAGAGGAGGTGGTATACTGCTGAGAGGAGGAGGTATACTGCTGAGGCGGAGGTGGCATACTGCTGAGAGGAGGTGGTATACTGCTGAGTGGGAGGTGGTATACTGCTGAGAGGAGGTGGTATACTGCTGAGAGGAGGTGGTCTACTGCTGATGAGGAGGTGGTATACTGCTGAGAGGAGGTGGTATACTACTGAGGGGGAGGTGGTATACTGCTGAGGAGGAGGTGGTATACTGCTGAGGAGGAGGTGGTATACTGCTGAGAGGAGGTGGTATACTGCTGAGGGGGAGGTGGTATACTGCTGAGGAGGAGGTGGTATACTGCTGAGGAGGAGGTGGTATACTGCTGATGAGGAGGTGGTATACTGCTGAGAGGAGGTGGTATACTGCTGATGAGGAGGTGGTATACTACTTAGAGGAGGTGGTATACTGCTGAGAGGAGGTGGTATACTGCTGAGAGGAGGTGGTATACTGCTGAGAGGAGGTGGTATACTGCTGAGAGGGAGGTGGTATACTGCTGAGAGGAGGTGGTATACTGCTGAGGAGGAGGTGGTATACTGCTGAGAGTAGGTGGTATACTGCTGAGGAGGAGGTGGTATACTGCTGAGAGGAGGTGGTATACTGCTGAGAGGAGGTGGTATACTGCTGAGGGGGAGGTGGTATACTGCTGAGAGGAGGTGGTATACTGCTGAGAGGAGGTGGTATACTGCTGAAAG
Organism: Notolepis coatsorum; assembly: GCF_963971535.1. Classification (NCBI taxonomy): domain Eukaryota; kingdom Metazoa; phylum Chordata; class Actinopteri; order Aulopiformes; family Paralepididae; genus Notolepis; species Notolepis coatsorum. The sequence goes on along the minus strand of NC_140175.1, from coordinate 60,375,880 downwards.
GAGGTGGTATACTGCTGAGGAGGAGGTGGTATACTGCTGAGGAGGAGGTGGTATACTGCTGAGGAGGAGGTATACTGCTGAGAGGAGGTGGTATACTGCTGAGAGGAGGTGGTATACTGCTGAGGAGGAGGTGGTATACTGCTGAGAGGAGGTGGTAGACTGCTGAGGAGGAGGTGGTATACTGCTGACAATAGGTGGTATACTGCTGAGAGGAGGTGGTATACTGCTGAGAGGAGGTGGTATACTGCTGAGAGGAGGTGGTATACTGCTGAGAGGAGGTGGTATTCTGCTGAGAGGAGGTGGTATACTGCTGAGAGGAGGTGGTATACTGCTGAGAGGAGGTGGTATACTGCTGAGCAGGAGGTGGTATACTGCTGAGGGGGAGGTGGTATACTGCTGAGGGGGAGGTGGTATACTACTGAGGAGGAGGTGGTATACTGCTGAGGAGGAGGTGGTATACTGCTGAGGAGGAGGTGGTATACTGCTGAGGAGGAGGTGGTATACTGCTGAGGAGGAGGTGGTATACTGCTGAGGAGGAGGAGGTATACTGCTGAGAGGAGGTGGTATACTACTGAGGAGGAGGTGGTATACTGCTGAGGAGGAGGTGGTATACTGCTGAGGAGGAGGTGGTATACTGGTGAGGAGGAGGTGGTATACTGCTGAGAGGAGGTGGTATACTACTGAGGAGGAGGTGGTATACTGCTGAGGAGGAGGTGGTATACTGCTGAGAGGAGGTGGTATACTGCTGAGAGGAGGTGGTATACTGCTGAGGAGGAGGAGGTATACTGCTGAGAGGAGGTGGTATACTACTGAGGAGGAGGTGGTATACTGCTGAGGAGGAGGTGGTATACTGCTGAGGAGGAGGTGGTATACTGCTGAGGAGGAGGTGGTATACTGCTGAGAGGAGGTGGTATACTACTGAGGAGGAGGTGGTATACTGCTGAGGAGGAGGTGGTATACTGCTGAGGGGGAGGTGGTATACTGCTGAGAGGGAGGTGGTATACTGCTGAGAGGAGGTGGTATACTGCTGAGGAGGAGGTGGTATACTGCTGAGAGTAGGTGGTATACTGCTGAGGAGGAGGTGGTATACTGCTGAGAGGAGGTGGTATACTGCTGAGAGGAGGTGGTATACTGCTGAGGGGGAGGTGGTATACTGCTGAGAGGAGGTGGTATACTGCTGAGAGGAGGTGCTATACTGCTGAGGAGGAGGAGGTGGTATACTGCTGAGAGGAGGTGGTATACTGCTGAGAGGAGGTGGTATACTGCTGAAAGGAGGTGGTATACTGCTGAGGAGGAGGTGGTATACTGCTGAGGAGGAGGTGGTATACTGCTGAGGAGGAGGAGGTGGTATACTGCTGAGGAGAAGGTATACTGCTGAGAGGAGGTGGTATACTGCTGAGGAGGAGGTGGTATACTGCTGAGGATGAGGTGGTATACTGCTGAGGAGGAGGTGGTATACTGCTGAGAGGAGGTGGTATACTGCTGAGAGGAGGAGGTATACTGCTGAGGAGGAGGTGGTATACTGCTGAGAGGAGGTGGTATACTGCTGAGAGTAGGTGGTATACTGCTGAGGAGGAGGTGGTATACTGCTGAGAGGAGGTGGTATACTGCTGAGAGGAGGTGGTATACTGCTGAGGGGGAGGTGGTATACTGCTGAGAGGAGGTGGTATACTGCTGAGAGGAGGTGCTATACTGCTGAGGAGGAGGAGGTGGTATACTGCTGAGAGGAGGTGGTATACTGCTGAGAGGAGGTGGTATACTGCTGAAAGGAGGTGGTATACTGCTGAGGAGGAGGTGGTATACTGCTGAGGAGGAGGTGGTATACTGCTGAGGAGGAGGAGGTGGTATACTGCTGAGGAGAAGGTATACTGCTGAGAGGAGGTGGTATACTGCTGAGGAGGAGGTGGTATACTGCTGAGGATGAGGTGGTATACTGCTGAGGAGGAGGTGGTATACTGCTGAGAGGAGGTGGTATACTGCTGAGAGGAGGAGGTATACTGCTGAGGAGGAGGTGGTATACTGCTGAGAGGAGGTGGTATACTGCTGAGTGGGAGGTGGTATACTGCTGAGAGGAGGTGGTCTACTGCTGATGAGGAGGTGGTATACTGCTGAGAGGAGGTGGTATACTGCTGAGGGGGAGGTGGTATACTGCTGAGGAGGAGGTGGTATACTGCTGAGGAGGAGGTGGTATACTGCTGAGGGGGAGGTGGTATACTGCTGAGAGGAGGTGGTATACTGCTGAGAGGAGGTGCTATACTGCTGAGGAGGAGGAGGTGGTATACTGCTGAGAGGAGGTGGTATACTGCTGAGAGGAGGTGGTATACTGCTGAAAGGAGGTGGTATACTGCTGAGGAGGAGGTGGTATACTGCTGAGGAGGAGGTGGTATACTGCTGAGGAGGAGGAGGTGGTATACTGCTGAGGAGAAGGTATACTGCTGAGAGGAGGTGGTATACTGCTGAGGAGGAGGTGGTATACTGCTGAGGATGAGGTGGTATACTGCTGAGGAGGAGGTGGTATACTGCTGAGAGGAGGTGGTATACTGCTGAGAGGAGGAGGTATACTGCTGAGGAGGAGGTGGTATACTGCTGAGAGGAGGTGGTATACTGCTGAGTGGGAGGTGGTATACTGCTGAGAGGAGGTGGTATACTGCTGAGAGGAGGTGGTCTACTGCTGATGAGGAGGTGGTATACTGCTGAGAGGAGGTGGTATACTGCTGAGGGGGAGGTGGTATACTGCTGAGGAGGAGGTGGTATACTGCTGAGGAGGAGGTGGTATACTGCTGAGAGGAGGTGGTATACTGCTGAGGGGGAGGTGGTATACTGCTGAGGAGGAGGTGGTATACTGCTGAGGAGGAGGTGGTATACTGCTGATGAGGAGGTGGTATACTGCTGAAAGGAGGTGGTATACTGCTGATGAGGAGGTGGTATACTACTTAGAGGAGGTGGTATACTGCTGAGAGGAGGTGGTATACTGCTGAGAGGAGGTGGTATACTGCTGAGAGGAGGTGGTATACTGCTGAGAGGGAGGTGGTATACTGCTGAGAGGAGGTGGTATACTGCTGAGGAGGAGGTGGTATACTGCTGAGAGTAGGTGGTATACTGCTGAGGAGGAGGTGGTATACTGCTGAGAGGAGGTGGTATACTGCTGAGAGGAGGTGGTATACTGCTGAGGGGGAGGTGGTATACTGCTGAGAGGAGGTGCTATACTGCTGAGAGGAGGTGGTATACTGCTGAAAGGAGGTGGTATACTGCTGAGGAGGAGGTGGTATACTGCTGAGGAGGAGGTATACTGCTGAGAGGAGGTGGTATACTGCTGAGAGGAGGTGGTATACTGCTGAGAGGAGATGGTATACTGCTGAGAGGAGGTGGTATACTGCTGAGGGGGAGGTGGTATACTACTGAGGAGGAGGTGGTATACTGCTGAGGAGGAGGTGGTATACTGCTGAGGATGAGGTGGTATACTGCTGAGGGGGAGGTAGTATACTGCTGAGGAGGAGGTGGTATACTGCTGAGGAGGAGGAGGTATACTGCTGAGGAGGAGGTGGTATACTACTGAGAAGAGGTGGTATACTGCTGAGGAGGAGGTGGTATACTGCTGAGGAGGAGGTGGTATACTGCTGAGGAGGAGGTGGTATACTGCTGAGGGGAAGGTAGTATACTGCTGAGGAGGAGGTGGTATACTGCTGAGGAGGAGGTGGTATACTCCTGAGGAGGAGGTGGTATACTGCTGAGAGGAGGTGGTATCCTGCTGAGAGGAGGTGGTATACTGCTGAGGAGGAGGTGGTATACTGCTGAGGAGGAGGTGGTATTCTGCTGAGGAGGAGGTGGTATACTGCTGAGGAGGTGGTATACTGCTGAGGGGGAGGTGGTATACTGCTGAGAGGAGGTGGTATACTGCTGAGAGGAGGTGGTATACTGCTGAAGAGGAGGTGGTATACTGCTGAGGAGGAGGTGGTATACTGCTGAGGAGGAGGCGGTATACTGCTGAGGAGGAGGTGGTATACTGCTGAGGATGAGGTGGTATACTGCTGAGGGGGAGGTAGTATACTGCTGAGGAGGAGGTGGTATACTGCTGAGGAGGAGGAGGTATACTGCTGAGGAGGAGGTGGTATACTACTGAGAAGAGGTGGTATACTGCTGAGGAGGAGGTGGTATACTGCTGAGGAGGAGGTGGTATACTGCTGAGGAGGAGGTGGTATACTGCTGAGGGGAAGGTAGTATACTGCTGAGGAGGAGGTGGTATACTGCTGAGGAGGAGGTGGTATACTGCTGAGGAGGAGGTGGTATACTGCTGAGAGGAGGTGGTATCCTGCTGAGAGGAGGTGGTATACTGCTGAGGAGGAGGTGGTATACTGCTGAGGAGGAGGTGGTATACTGCTGAGGAGGAGGTGGTATACTGCTGAGGAGGTGGTATACTGCTGAGGGGGAGGTGGTATACTGCTGAGAGGAGGTGGTATACTGCTGAGAGGAGGTGGTATACTGCTGAAGAGGAGGTGGTATACTGCTGAGGAGGAGGTGGTATACTGCTGAGGAGGAGGCGGTATACTGCTGAGGAGGAGGTGGTATACTACTGAGAAGAGGTGGTATACTGCTGAGGAGGAGGTGGTATACTGCTGAGGAGGAGGTGGTATACTGCTGAGGAGGAGGTGGTATACTGCTGAGGAGGAGGTGGTATACTGCTGAGGAGGTGGTATACTGCTGAGGGGGAGGTGGTATACTGCTGAGAGGAGGTGGTATACTACTGAGGAGGAGGTGGTATACTGCTGAGGAGGAGGTGGTATACTGCTGAGGGGGAGGTGGTATACTGCTGAGGAGGAGGTGGTATACTGCTGAGGGGGAGGTGGTATACTACTGAGGAGGAGGTGGTATACTGCTGAGGAGGAGGTGGTATACTGCTGAGAGGAGGTGGTATGCTGCTGAGAGGAGGTGGTATACTGCTGAGAGGAGGTGGTATACAGCTGAGGGGGAGGTAGTATACTGCTGAGGAGGAGGTGGTATACTGCTGAGGGGGAGGTGGTATACTGCTGAGGAGGAGGTGGTATACTGCTGAGGGGGAGGTGGTATACTACTGAGGAGGAGGTGGTATACTGCTGAGGAGGAGGTGGTATACTGCTGAGAGGAGGTGGTATGCTGCTGAGAGGAGGTGGTATACTGCTGAGGAGGAGGTAGTATAATGCTGAGGAGGAGGTGGTATACTGCTGAGAGGAGGTGGTATACTGCTGAGAGGAGGTGGTATACTGCTGAGAGGAGGTGGTATACTGCTGAGATGAGGTGGTATACTGCTGAGGAGGAGGTGGTATACTGCTGAGAGGAGGTGGTATGCTGCTGAGAGGAGGTGGTATACTGCTGAGAGGAGGTGGTATACTGCTGAGAGGAGGTGGTATACTGCTGAGAGGAGGTGGTATACTGCTGAGGAGGAGGTGGTATACTGCTGAGAGGAGGTGGTATGCTGCTGAGAGGAGGTGGTATACTGCTGAGGAGGAGGTAGTATACTGCTGAGGAGGAGGTGGTATACTGCTGAGAGGAGGTGGTATACTGCTGAGAGGAGGTGGTATACTGCTGAGGAGGAGGTGGTATGCTGCTGAGAGGAGGTGGTATACTGCTGAGAGGAGGTGGTATACTGCTGAGAGGAGGTGGTATACTGCTGCGAGGAGGTGGTATACTGCTGAGAGGAGGTGGTATACTGCTGAGATGAGGTGGTATGGTATACTGTTGAGGAGGTGGAGGTATAATCACAAAGAGGAGTGATCAGAACTGGCTATAATAACCTTGTTGTAATTTTTGTAATTAAACCCTTATACAGAGCCTACACAGACTTGATGTATTCTGGTCTCACAGAACATTACCTTTGTCAAGGTGCTCTGTCTCCATTTGATGACCAACCTTCCCATCACTCAGACAAACTGCCAAATAATGGCCTCATCTAAATGGGTCGTTTGTATTAACTGTAAAGGCCCAAGTGCCAAATGGAAACAAAACTGGGTCTATACTATGACCCAAACCATGGAATTTGAGGGATTAATTCATTCTGAATGTAGCCAGTAATTGAATGTCCCTCCTGGGCTACCATAGAACTAGAACAAATTTAGCACCTCCTACTTCTGACATTCCAATTAGTATTAGCTCTCAGTGTATTCTGCTTTTCCTCTCTGGCCTCTGGTGCGACAGGTTGTGACTGTTATGTGCAACACTCTGGGCAGGTGTTCATTTAAACTTTTAAGTTGAGGCATATACAGTAGTTGCTTTGTGTTTTACACTATGTTTGGTATCGTTTATGTCCTGCTTTATAGCATTATTTGTCATTGTTAGGTTGTGATTCAATATAATTTCATTGTCTTTTTTTCTTTGCGCTGACAGCTACAGCTATTAGACTCTTAGTCCTGATTAGATTCTGTGTGTCAGACACTGCTAACAAATTCATTAAGAATGCTAATTAAACAGTTTGGTTGGAGGTGCATGGTTATGTAAGGGATAATGCCTGATGAGCTGTACAATAACATAGTTTAATGGGCAAGGTGGAGGCAGGACGATTGGCAGGGTGGTTGCCTTCGTTGATCCCATTAAAATATGTTAATGTAGCTGGAAGGGCATTGATTGATTGATTGATTGATTGATTGATTGATTGATTGATTGATTGATTGATTGATTGATTTTATTAACAGATTGCAGAATGGGTACAATACAGTACAGCTTAATACACACAATTGTTAAGGGGATGCAGACCAGAGAAAGACTTTCGTCTTGTTTACATCAGGGTCCCCCATTTTCAATTCATCATAACATATAGAGGAGAGAACGGGGGACGGTGTCACACGGGTAGGTTGTCACATTCATTATATTTCACCACCAGAGGGTCCTGTCTCCCATATTTTGGTATTTAAATGTCCAGAATTGGGGTCAGAGTTCACCTACATTGTCATCTTTGGAGTGAAACAGCTGAATTTGAGGTGAGAGGACTTTTTGTGTTTTTCATGTCCATTTGTAAATATTCCGCTCCTCAGTATTTTTCTTCTAGGCTTTTACACAGTTGGTTTATAATGAAACTATTATTATCCTTAAAAAGTGTGAAGGGATAGCTATAGTTTAGATTGTTGTTAGCTAGCTAACTAGTTGTTAGATGGCTGTTAGCCTTGATGCTATCAAGACATTCCAGTTGGGGTTGGTCGTCACATTTTCTTTGGGGTTGGTTGTCACATGTTGTGTAGGCTATTATTGTTAGGCAGATTTATTGTGTTCTTATTTTGTTATATAGGATGGCCTAAAGATGTGTTTCCTGTTTATGTTCATGTTAAGATGCATTATGTTAAGTATTTGTCAACTTGTCAATGCAATTAAACTTTCAAATTTAGTTATGTCTTGTCTTCTTTTTAAGATTTTTCCCATTAAAACACATGGTGACAACCAACCCCATAGTGTGTGACAACCATCCCCATGATGGGGTTGGTTGTCACAATGTGTCAGAGTGTCTTTGATAGGTGATTAACTCTTTGTTACAATACGTTGGAAAATGAGAGGGATACACATTTCAAGCCAACATCTTAAGCTTCAATTTAATGTAGGAATGACTGGTGACGGTGATCAGACAGTTTGGTTGGAATTACATTGGAGGTGTCCATTATCAACTTTTAATGGACACCTACCAACCAACCAGAATCAAGTATTCACCCAGGCCATGGTATAAACTCAATTATACAACAATTACTTCCAACCAAGTAATTTTATTGGACAAGATGCATTCTATGAGGGCTGACACAGCACTGGGACTAGGTGTTCTAGTATACAGAACAATGTCGTACAGAACTTGTACAGTAAGTGACTTTGGATAAAAGCGTCAGCTAAATGACTAAATGTAAATGTAAATGTAATAACCATATACAGCTTATCGTCTTCTCCAGAGAGAGACAAGAAGATAGATACCAGTTTCCTCTCTGTGCATTCAGTAGAAAGCTATCTGGCTGCATGTAGCTTAGCTTAGCACAATGAATGGAAGCGGACATGACCGGTTAGCCTTCAGGAGAGGTGTTCGTTGGACAATGCCTAGGCTAACCGGTCATTTCCGCTTCAATTCATTGTGCTAAGCTAGGCTAACATGCAGCCAGATACTGAATGCACAGAGAGGAAACTGGTATCTATCTTCTTGTCTCTCTCTGGAGAAGACGGTAAACTAATTTCCCAAAATGTTGCCATGTTCCTTTAAGTTGTATTTAGCATGTAGTACTGTAAATATATAAAAAATATACTGTTTATGTATTTTTGATTACCTTTGCTTACCAAAATAGTTATTACACTTACAGCATATGAATGACTATCATACTAAACATGTGCTTCAAATTAGTACATGAAAGCACAGTACCAAAAATACTGTACATTGCAAGTGTTCTCTCAGAAAAGTATAATGGCATACTTGGAATACTTTATCACAAATGAGTGAATAGTTTATTTTATTTTATTTCGAATTTTAAATAACAAGAAAAATACAAAGATAATTTGTGAAAAGAAACTTAAATAATAATAAAGTAAGAATAATAAACAAACAAAACAGAAATGGAAGAGGAAGAAGCAAGATGCATATCCTCCCTAGCCCTTCAATAAACCCGTGTACACCTAATAGCGCCCCATTTAGACAATTCCTGAATTTTAACTTCATGGGTTTGTGATAAGATTATTAGTTAGTGGGTATTTCAAAGTACCTCATATTTGGTACCATTTTGAACCTAACAACTAGGGCTTTCCAATGATATAAAATATGTGTATGATGTTATTATTCTTCATATGTACAGCAAATCTTTTGATATCAACATGGGAGTGGACATATATGCTTGCTTTATGCAAATGTATGTTCATTAAATTAAATAAATAACCAAATTTACAAATTGTCTGGACATATTGTTCAGAAGAAGCAAGCTGCTCTGTCGTCTGACAATGTAAACAAGCTTGTCTGTTTAAGCAACTAGCTCAGGGCAAAGAAATAGTATAGGAGGAGTATAGGAAGTATAGGAGGAGGGAGAGACAGAGAGAGGGGAGGCACACATACACAGGGAGGGGGACAGACACATGCATATAAGAAATGCCTGTCAGTAATACAAATGTACACCGAAATGTTTGTCTGAAGAAGTCTATCACCAAACAGACATGTCTTTTTCTTGTTGTATGAACTGGTATATTTGTACATTTGGTTTTTATTATTTATTTATTTTTACAATTAATAACATATATATACTGTATATATAAAAGGTTTGTTTACATTGGTCATGTTTGTAAATAATGGATAAATAATCTAACTCTTCAAGAATGTATGTGAATATTACCCATATTGATATGGTATAAAAAATAAAATCACAGATTGGGGCTTTAGTACGGGGGTAACATCGATGCACACTGAATACCTGCTCAACGCTTTTTTGTTTTCAGCGAGTCAGAATGTGATCCCAATGTGTGTTGTATGACATGAGCAGATAAAAAAGTTTGATTTGCTAATCTGACATCTCTCCCAGGTCAGCCGCCTACCACATACTAGCGGGAAACAGCATGCGCTGACAAGTGAAGAAACCAGTAGTGCTTGTAAGCAACAGAGATGCCACACACTTGGTCTTCTCCAATCCGTGCCCGAGGCGTCTGACAGCCAGTATTACTTTGTTATTGCTGCTGGCTGTTTAACACCAGTTTATATGTTTTCCATGAACTGAAGGTGAACACAGACCTCTGGGGTTGAGTCATGACCCACTTAAAGGTATCCAAAAGCGTGTTTCTTGTAAACAACTAGCTTCTGTTTATATTCTGATTCCCCCCCCCAGATAGACTGACCGACCTCTGATTGACAGGCGGTTAAGATATTTCTTTTGCCGATTTTGCCCGTTTTTTGGGCGAAAATGGGCAGATTTTGTAACTATTTAATTTTTTTTACTTTATTTCGGTTTTAGGGTTAGGTTAGATGCATCCATCTGTATGGAGAATGGGAGGGGTTTGTCTGATGTTAAGGCCTTGAGAACATCACCCACTGCCTTTGGAGCAAGGACCAGAGCCTCTGCCTTTGTTCTTCCTAAAGTCATTTTCTTCACTATTTTGGAATCATGTAGAATCTTTTGATTGAGCTTGTTTTTTTTAAAGACAAATTTTATCATTTAGATGCCTTTATTTCATATTCGACGCAGACGGTAGGCTATACAGTATATAGCACATTTTGTTTGGTTTTCAGTTTTCAATCCATAATAAGTTAACAGAAAAAATAAGTACACAACCACATTATTTCAACCTAATAAAACTATGTTTATTGTCATTGTTTTAAGAGCACAAGGTGACTTGGTAATACTCACATTTTGAGTAAAAAGAATCCCACTGGTCACAATGGTGACCGTAATAATGTTTTTGTTATAAGGCTCTGAAAATGTTACTGAATGATGTATCAATGTATTTCCAGCTAAATTGAAATAATAAAGGGTCTCAATTAAATATGTTTAGTGTCACATGACCAGAACACAGCTCAGTCGTCGCAAGGTTTAACTGAGGCACACCTCCTCCAATCCCTCCACCGGAGGAAGGCCAGAGAGAGAGAGAGAGATGAGAGGAGAGAGAGAGAGAGGAGAGAGAGAGAGGGAGAGAGAGAGAGAGAGAGAGAGAGAGAGAGAGAGAGAGAGAGAGAGAGAGAGAGAGAGAGAGAGAGAGAGAGAGAGAGAGAGAGAGAGAGAGAGAGGAGAGGAGAGGAGAGGAGAGGAGAGGAGAGGAGAGGAGAGGAGAAGAGAGAGAGGGAGAGGAGAGGAGAGGGAGAGAGAGAGAGAGAGGGAGAGAGAGAGAGAGAGAGAGAGAGAGGAGAGCGAGAGAGAAGAGAGGGGAGAGAGAGAGAGAGGAGAGAGGGAGAGAGGGAGAGAGAGAAAGACGTTCAAGTTAACATGCTGCAGCGCCATGTGTAATAAACCGCTGCCTACCTGAGATCCCTGGCACTGTTTTGCTTTACTGATCTCTGTTATCTGGGGGCTGTGTTGGTTGGTCCCTTTAAGCTGCACACCGGAGCATCTTTTAATCCAGCTGTTTGCTGTTCTCTGATATTTTCGGACATTTCGTTGATGCGTCGCTCGACACTTCGAGCTGACATGGGGATATCTTTTATCCTTGATTTGATTGTCTCTTTGTTTGGCAAGCCTTCAACATAAGTACACACAGCAGGGTCCTTCTGACACACAAACCCGTAGTAGTCTGTCCACGAGGGCTGGAATGCCCGAATTTCTTAGCTGTGCATCATGACAGATGTACAATGTTCTGAGTTACCATATAATATACAATACTATGCAGTGTACTAATGTACAGTACTATATAGTGCAAAGCAGAAATGGGATGAGGTACAATTTAGGTACAATTTACAGTAAGGTGTACGAGTTGTAGTGCAATCCTTCATCAATAAATATAAAGTGTGGGGAGTGGGTGCTACAGTGTGTTTGTTTAAAGTGGGTGTGTGCTATAAAGTGTGTGGGGTGGGTGCTACAGTGTGTTTGTTTAAAGTGAGTGTGTGCGTGTGGATGTGTGTGCTATGTGCGTTTGGTGGTTGTTGTTGTGTAGTGTTCATTGTTCGTTTAGCAGCCTGATGGCCTGGGGATAGAAGCTTCTTCTGAGTCTTTCTGTGCTCGCCTTGAGACTCCGGTATCGCTTGCCTGACCGCAGCAGTTCAAAGAGGCAGTTGTTCGGGTGACTGGAGTCTTTAATGATTCTCTTAGCCTTGCCCTTGCAACGCTTGTTGTAAATGTTCTGGAGGGTGGGGAGCCCCCCTCCAATTGTGCGTTCGTCTGAACGTGTCACTCTTTGTAGTCTGCTTCGGTCTTGTGCAGTGCTATTCCCAAACCAGGAGGTGATGTTGCCGGTCAAGATGCTCTCTATTGTACATGAGTAGAAGTTCTTAAGGATCTTCTGACTGACTTGGAACTTCCTTAGGCGCCTGAGGAAGTAGAGGCGTTGTCGTGCCTTCTTCACAACACTGTCAATGTGTGTGGTCCATGTCAAGTCCTCGGATATGTAGGCTCCGAGGTACTTAAAGCTGTTGACTCTCTCAACCGGTGCCCCGTCGATGCTGAGGGGGCTGTAGTCCTTGACCCCCGACCTCCTGAAGTCCACAATCATCTCCTTTGTTTTGCTGACGTTCAGGGAGAGGCTGTTTTCCTGGCACCATCCCGCCAGGACCTTGACCTCTTCCAGGTAGGCCCTCTCGTCGTTGGCAGAGATCAGGCCCACCACCACTGTGTCGTCAGCAAATTTGATGATTGTATTGCTACTCCGCTGAGCCACACAGTCGTGTGTGTACAGGGAGTAGAGGAGGGGACTCAGAACACAGCCCTGGGGGCCCCTATGTTGAGGGTGATGGATGAGGAGGTGCAGTTGCCTGCTCTCACCACCTGGGGTCTGCCAGTCAGGAAGTCCAAGACCCACTGGCAGAGGTCATAGTTCAAGCCCAGGTCCCTGAGCTTGGCTATGAGTATGGAGGGGACTATGGTATTGAATGCCGAGCTGTAGTCGATGAATAGCATTCTCACATAGTTCCCCTGCCTCTTGTCCAGGTGTGATGCTGCTGTGTGCAGCACATGGGCTATGGCGTCCTCCGTGGACCTGTTGGGGCGGTATGCAAATTGCAGGGGGTCCATGTTGATGGGGAGGGAGGAGCAGATGTAGCCCTTTACTAGCTTCTCAAAGCACTTCATGGCTATGGAGGTGAGAGCTACAGGGCGGTAGTCGTTGAGGCAAGCAGGCTTGGATTTTTTTTGGGTACAGGGATAATAGTGGACTTCTTCAGGCAGGTGGGGATGACAGCCTGTTCTAAGGACAGGTTAAATATGTCAGTGAATACTGGGGCCAGTTGGTCGGCACAGACTTTTAGGACGCGGCCGGGGATGCCGTCCGGACCTGCTGCCTTCCTGATATTCACTTTTTTTAAAGGTCCGCCTCACCTCATGCTCTGTTACCCTGAACACTGGGCCTCCATCAGCAGCCGACCCCCCCCCCCCCCCATTGCCGTGGCTTGTGAGCTGGTGTTGTTATTACCAGCATCAAACCTCGCATAGAAGGTATTGAGGTCATTTGCTAAGGAGATGTCACTGTTCAGTTTGAGGGAGGCGCCTTTGTAGTCTGTCATCGTTTTGAGCCCCTGCCACATAGCTCTAGAGTCAGCTTGTTCAAACTGGAGTTCAATTTTATCCCTGTAGCACCGTTTGGCCTCTGACACTGTCCTCCTTACGTTGTATCGCGCCACCTTGTGGTCATTCATGTTGCCTGCCACTAGGCCGTCGTTGTATGCTTTGGTGCGCTCTCTCAGAGCTTCACGGACGGATTTGTCTACCCAGGGTTTTTGATTTGGGTAAACTCTCATTTTGGTAGTGGGGATTGTTTCTTCCACCATAGTACAAACATAGTCCAGCACTGTCTCCGTGTAGACATTAATGTTATCTGTGTCGCGGAACACATTCCAGTCTGTGCAGTCAAACGCAGACTGTAGCGTCTCCTCTGACGTCAAATCCCATTTCTGCACCTCTCGCGAGACTACAGGAGTACTTTTGATTCTCTGTTTGTACATTGGTGAAAGAAAGATGGACGCGTGAACTGATTTACCAAAGCCACTATCAGAATGAGCCTTGTAGCCACTGTGGGATATTTGTGGATATCCTGATGAAGAATGTTCTCAGTCAACCGAGGCTTGGATAATAACAAGGGTTTATTAACCAAACAGATAGAATTACATAGAGAGAATGGCTGAGGGCTTCCCCCAGGTGATCAGCTGAAATGACCCAGGTAAGAAGACCTTGATTGTGGTCGGGAGGAGCCCTTTATAGTTCAACAAGGGGGGTGTGTGGTCCCATTTGATAGGTCAGATGGGGGGGGGGGGGGGGGGTACAGGTTTGGGGAGAGGAATGTCTTATTCCACAGAGAGGGGGGGGGGTGTATTTACATGAGGACATATTATACCACAATACTCACTTTTCTTTCTTATAATGTGGGTGAGATTAATGTATAATATACCAGGATTGTTTGGAACAGGTAAAAGTGAAAATAGAAAACAATTAAAATAATGAAAATTTTGGCCGATGTGATGTTGGTTGGCATAACAGTTTAAAATAGAATTATTTACATCTATGATTCATGACATGATCGACTGGACTGCGGTCTGTGTTATTTTGATATCAGAGATGTGGGAATAGATATCACCCTTTTCTTTTATTAATTGCTCAAAATACCTATGTCAATGAGTGGTCCTCAACTCTGATATCAAACCACAATTAACATAAGCTATAGCTGTGCATATATCTTGGCATACCTTCAGTCGTTCATGTCGTGACTCAGGGGAGCTAATGTGATGGTTGTACATACAGGCATCGTAATAAACCAATTAAATACATGCACTGTCTCTGTGTGGTCAGAGTGCACAGGGTGAAAAAACAAAATTGTGTGCATAATTATTAGGAATAGGATTTACACATAAGGCTAATGTGTACAAAAACATTTTAACAACCGTTAACCTGGTGGTTAATAAAACTAACATGATTGATTATGGGAAACTGTTCAAAAATATATATATATATGCACATTTTATAATGATTCTTGATGAAATTACTTAGGATCCAGTTGTATTTAACCTGAGTTTGAGTGTCACTTTCATCTGTGATTGCCTCAGTTTTGTTGGTCTTTACTTAGAATCAGGCAATTTTCTCCATTTCTTCTCTATAAATGAGGAGATAAAACGTCTTATGCATCGCTTCTGTATGTAATTCTAGTGCATATACTATCAACTGTTCACCATACAGGTGCAAAACAACAACGTTACATGTCTTCTTCTATGAGAGAATAAACCAACTGATTCTTTCTTGTCTGACAATACAATTTTGTAACCTAAGTAATTCAAATGTGATGTAATACAGTAACACAGTAAAATTTAAATAAATACATAATAATGTGGACAATGTGTGTTCAGATATCTCTTGGTCCACAGGGCTCTGATGATGTCTCTTCTTGACGATGCAGTCGGGAACATTCGCTCCTCCATCATTCAGGGGGGGCCTATAGGAGGTTGTCGTCCACTCCCTGTGTACCTTGTCAAGGGTCACCGGTAGCAGTATACTAGTAGTGGCCTTGCAGACTCTTTTCCTGGAGTCTATGTTGTTCTCCACCACCATCACATGTCTGCCACTGTGCTCACGCTTGACCTTTATCAGGCCTAGAGACATGGCGGTAGGGTGGTCTTGAACGTGCTGTGTGGTGGTTGGTCCCCTGCTCCCCGTCATCGCGGTACCAGAGGGGCGAGGGTTTGCTGGTGTAGTTGCCTGTCTGTAGGACGCTCTCTCTCACACGGATGACAATCTTGTCATGGGAATCCACCTTGATGGTCGGGGACTTCAGTTCCCTTTTGCAGATGGTCTGCCGCGGGTCGCTGGGGTGAGGCTGCATGTCGTCCTTTCTGTCTCTGCTCCCCTTCCTTTGGGGACGTCTGTGTTGTGTGGGCTGGTGGTTCTCCCACGGTTGTTGTCGTCGCCTCTGGTTGTGTCCGCAGCTCCTTGGCGGCGTCCCTGGTGATTCTATGCTGTCGTTCGTGGTTCAGGTCATGTGTCGTCTCACTCGTCCTGTCCTCTCACCAATTTGTGATCTGAGGATGATAAAAACTGCCTTAGAAAACTCCTCACATAAATGATTCAACGCCTTTCTGCTACAGAGGAAAATCATTTAGGGTTAATTCATTTCATTGTGTAATACCATCGTGCATTTGATATCGTTTGGATCCGATCTTTGCATGGGATCAGAAACATTTATTTTTTATCTTTATAATCTGTGATGTCAAATTTAATTTGATCTTACCTCAGGATGCGTTGGGTGTACCTCAGGATACTTACCTCGCCACGCCTTCTCTGGCATTCTTCACGTCTCAGTGTGGCTCGTCATAATTTAGCATGGGGAAAAAACATAAAATCTAGGCAGCCAGTTAATTTTGCATGAAAAACAATCATTCATTTTCTCGTCTACTCTTAAGTAGTATTAATTTAATTACCTCTAATATACCTTGTGCATTTTGATAATCATTGTGTAAATGATTATCCTGCTTTCAACTGATACAAATAATCTAACCCTAGCTAACCTTACTGTCATTGTATTTGTCCTAATAAACTAACCTACACTGTAGCACTCAACACTTTGATGACCATTGTTACTCAGCTGATAGAGTTGTGCCCTTTTTGATGTCCTGTCGTACAGAACCTGTGAGTCGCTTTGGATAAAAGTGTCAGCTAAATTATCAATGTTGTTGATAATCATTGTGTACCTCTTGGCGGTTTGATATTTGCAGTCATGGAAATGTATTAGTTTGTTAAAAGAATAGTTATGAATGTTATTGGTTATAAAGCAGAAAATAGAAGGAGGGGATAGCATGCAAGTTATGTTATTTTGTTAGTATGGGAAATATGGTGCCTTTCATGACTGCAAATTCATCACTAGTGTCTGATTCATGTTAACTAAGTGGTTCTCTGTTGCCATCCACCGCCAGGTGAGTCCACCAAGTCTGTGGTCACGAGTGCAGGCATTTGCATTGCTTTGTCTCCCAAGTGCCCACTCTGAATATCGTCTGTTATCGTTGGCGTTCCTGTAAAAGAAATTTACATGTGGGTGTTTGGATGCAGATTTGTTCCAAATGGTCAATCGATTGTCTCTCAGCTCCACACGATCTTCGGTTGAGTCTCGTGGTAACAAAGAGAAAATCTGCATCTAAAGCGATACTTCCTACTATACTAAGTGGAGATACTAAGTTGAGTCTCTATAGGTGTGGTCAGACTGGCTATTTGCATTGTCTTTTAACTCCACATCGTCCTCAGCTGGTTTGAGTGAGTGTTTTAAACACTGCTTTGTAATTCAATTTAGAGTTAAATCCGTCTGCCTCTCCTGATTGTCTGCTTGCTTCCTGTAAACACAAAAATATGTTAGTGACGCTTTGACTGTCTGGGTTGTGTTGATTAGAATCCTATTTAAACTAGCTTTATGTGACTTATAATGTGTAAATTAAAGCAACATAACCATTCAAGTGATCTGAGATAGTTGTAATTTACTGTAACTGAGATGATAGATGTGTATGTACAGTTTCTACGTTCTAATGTATATACTCTCTTTTCTTGACTCCTTTTGTATCAGCTAACCTTACTGAATTTGCAATTCTGGTATGTCATAAATGTATAGATGTAGCAGTACTGACTATCTGTATGTCATGTATGTCATAATATGTCCTGATGAATTGAAAATGGGGGACCCTGATGTAAACAAGACGAAGGTCTTTCTCTGGTCTGCATCCCCTTAACAATTTGTGTGTATTGAGCTGTACTGTATTGTACCCATTCTGCAATCTGTTAATAAAGTTTTCAATTAATCAATCAAATCTATATTTATGATTTTCATACTCACCGGGGAAAGCTGTTGTGTTGACGTCGTATATTATACGTGGACTTCATATACCTTCGGCCTCGGGCATATTAAACCTTACCGTTCGCCCAATGATAGTTTCATATCGCACTTTTGTATGACGTCATCAGCCCATGCGACGTTCACGCGTTGTCATTCGCCTCGGAAATAACGCTTTGCAATTCATACAGTATTTTTCCCACGAGCTCTCAATAGCCTGGAATTCCTAAACCAGCGTTTTGTTACCGAATGAACGCGCCTGTGCATATGTGAAACGTAAACAAACTGAAACGATAAAACTATACTTCCCCAAATGGTCGTTCCCGTGGGCCGGTTTTGTTGATTCCAGAAATTACTATCCTAGTTTGTCCCGTGAGTTGCACCTCAATGTTATTCTCTGTATAACGGTAACTCGTCTCCCTATGCTCGTCACGCTATCCGTCGGTTTCTTTAATCAATACAGCACCGCGGCGGGTTATATACTGTGCACATACAAACGAGACTTTAAACAGACAAACAAACATTAATACATATAAGTTAACGTGTCTGTATATCTGACTGTATTGGATCGCTGCTCGTTTAGTCGGCCAGCATCTGCTGCGACAAGGCATTTATCCCTTGATATAACTACACATCGTTATTAAAGTCATAACGACCAAACCTGACTTCGAAATTTACCAGCGATATATTAGATTATATATACCTTTTAATCATATTCTCGGTCCCTTCGACCTGCGACTAATGTCCTGTTAAATGTACATTCACGTACTGCCGAGGCATCGCCGGTCTCCTTCCCGCTCTCTGTATGATTAATTGATTAATTCAATCCAAATATATCGTTTTCAGGAATGGAAGAGGTTGTGAGCTTAGTTTAAGGTTGCATCTATGAATATATATCGTTACTCTGTTAAATCTAATTAGATTATAACAGCTTCTCGGTCCTAACTTCCCGCCTCTTTGCCAAAAGAATCATAGAATAGTTTCTAAGAGAGTAGCGTTTTCCAATGATATCACTCTAATAAGCTCACGTATCTCCTTTTGTTGCCTATATTTCAGCCTGAATTAGACTTGGGTTAGCAATCCGACAACCTTACTGTGTACCTTAGCTTTTGGTCGGCTCCGACTCGACCAGGAATAGCACTTCAACCTTTGTGCCTAAACTTTTGGGAATAGCACATATAACCCATCCTCTCAGAACCGCCTGAATAAGGACCCAGGTGCACGCACGCCCTGGTAACGATTCTCAATACAGATCAGATATATTAATGCACATTATTCTTACTCAGCCATGATCTCAATATTTGACAACATTCTGTAATGTTCACCTGGCACAGAGAAAAGCGGGAAGGTTTTAATTCCTTGCCATACATTTTTGGTCGACCATCTATTATACTCACTTTTCTCTGTATAGCTGAAACGATACAGCACGCCGGGAGGACGCAAAAAGTCTGTCACAAGTTCGTAGACGCCAATTGTGGGATATTTGTGGATATCCTGATGAAGAATGTTCTCAGTCAACCGAGGCTTGGATAATAACAAGGGTTTATTAACCAAACAGATAGAATTACATAGAGAGAATGGCTGAGGGCTTCCCCCAGGTGATCAGCTGAAATGACCCAGGTAAGAAGACCTTGATTGTGGTCGGGAGGAGCCCTTTATAGTTCAACAAGGGGGGTGTGTGGTCCCATTTGATAGGTCAGATGGGGGGGGGGGGGGGGGGGTACAGGTTTGGGGAGAGGAATGTCTTATTCCACAGAGAGGGGGGGGGGTGTATTTACATGAGGACATATTATACCACACCACCTTTAAATTGCGTGTAACAGTGATCTAGGATGTTACCGCCTCTGGTGTTGCAAGTCACATGCTGATAGAAGTCAGGTAATACCTTTCTCAGATTGGCGCTATTGAAATCACCCAGCACTAAAATGGCGGCGTTAACGTTCGCCGCTTGTATTCTATTTACCTCGTCGTGGAGTCTGGAGAGCGCGACGTTGTTACTGGCTTGCGGTGGAATATACACTCCTACAAGGATGATCGCCGTTAACTCCCTCGGGAGGAAGAAAGGACGACACTTGATGGTTATATATTCCAGGTCTGGGCAGCAGTGGTTGGATAATTCCTTCACGTTAGTTGGATCGCTCCAATTGTTGTTAAACATGAAGGCAATACCTCCTCCACGTTGTTTACCGGACTCTGCTGTACGATCCTTGCGGTGGATAAAGAAGTGTTCGGCTGGTTGGATAGCGTGGTCTGGAACGTCCGGCGTGAGCCACGTTTCGGTGAAGCAGAGAACGTTGCAGTCTCTGACGTCTCTTTGGTATTGAATCCTTGCTCGGATGTCATCCAGTTTATTGTCAATTGATTGTACATTGGCTAGCAATATACTGGGCAATGGCGTTCAGTGGCGTCTGGATCTCAGCCTGTTACGGATCCCAGCTCTCTTCCCACGCCGTCTGGTTCCTTTGTTCCTGGGATCAAGGAACAAAGGGTCTGGTCCCATTCTCCGGAGAATCTCCTCAGGCCATTGTTGCGGTTCGGAAAGCTGGTCCAGTGAGTAATCCAATCGGTAAGTTTCCCATAATCCGATGTCTATAAGTGACTGACGGTCATACACATTAAATGCACCTACTGTTGGTACAGACAAAACTCTTAAAACTATAAATATTAACAAAAGTAAGCACAGTCTCGACGGAGTGAACAGAAAGGCAGCCGATCGTTGCAGCGCCATTCTCCAATACACACTCATGCCGCACACATGCACACTTATGGCCAAGAGGAAAGGCCACTTTAAATTAGTATAACAACAGGAACAGTGTATTGCACTACTAAAGCTACCTAGCATGTCCTATATGCTCTGTAAATAACTATGTACAGATACCGAGATGTCACACCATGTTACCTGTTACCTGTTTATTGCACAATGTTTTTTTTTTATTGGATTCTATTATATGTTGTACCACTGTATTGCACATCGTCGCGGGCAAGACCACCCGCATTTCATTGTATACTTGTATGCCGTGACAAATAAAACTCTTGACTTGACTTGACTAGATTCAGAAATAGTCAGACATGGAAAGGAACATATTCTGATTTAAATAGCTTTTTTAGTTTTTTTTTAGTTTTTTTTACAAAGCAACAATAGGATAGTGTAAATACACAGTACACACTGATTGCAATTCTCACTGGGACCTACTGTACACATTTCACACACGTCACACACACATTCCCTTTTGTCCGCCGAGTCCTACCGTAGATCGCTGACGTCACTTTAAACTTAAAACTTAAAATGGCGGCCTCCATCAGAGCATTAGGCTAACAACATTAGCTTAGCGAACCTGCCACTGCACTTCTATGTGCATAAAGTGTGCTAACAAAATATTACAGCCCCTAAGACTGGGAGCGTTCTAACTCTGAGCATGCACCCAACATTATATGAAAAATAAAAAGTAATTACGATGTTTTAGTGCGCTTCAAGCGCTAAAGGGATTCATTAACAACATATACTAGGGTCCATCTCACTCTGTGTTAGTACTCGTCTGTGTCTTTTCATACCAACATTACTTTTAAAGTGAACGTGGTCTTGTCCTTGTTGTATCCATGTGTAATGTTGATAGTAGTGGGTGTACACCGACGAAAGAGTATCTACGAGGGAGAGTAAGTCTGTGTCTGGGATATAGGTTCCAGGCTCTTAGCTCTTCTCGCAGCCTAGCCATTCCCGGAAATGGAAATGGGAAATGCTGAAATAATAACGTGAATTTTTCTAAAAGTTATAATTATTTTGTCTCATCTTGTTTTAGTCAACATAAATTAAGAGAGAATTCGTCCTGGTTTTTGTAAACTACATTTTTGTATCCTCAGTTGTGGTCAACGATATTTAATTAATTATTTAGTCACGTTAGTGTCACATGGTCGCCATTAATGTGACGTCACGTCTCGTTGCCGTTATGGGAAAAAGCTTTGTTGACGAACATATTTAGTCATAATTTTCGTTGACAAAATTAACACTGTTCCTTAGGTGCCTAAGGAAGTAGAGGCGTTGCCGTGCCTTCTTCACTACACTGTCAATGTGTGTAGTCCATGTCAAGTCCTCGGATATGTGGACTCCGAGGTACTTAAAACTGTTCACTCTCTCGACCGGTGCCGAGTCGATGCTGAGGGGGCTGTAGTCCCTGGCCCCCGATCTCCTAAAATTCACAATCATCTCTTTCGTTTTGCTGACGTTCAGGGAGAGGCTGTTCTCCTGACACCACCGCGCCAGACCCTCTACATCAGTGGTTCTCAAACTGTGGTACGCGTACCACTAGTGGTACTTGGTGGTACTTGAAAACATTTACAAACAAAATAAAAAAAAAATATTTTAAATTCTTTTGCAGTCAGGCCACTGAACTTAGAAGCAGGCCAGGCCAGTGTTTCTGGTTGCGGCGGCGCGATAGTTAGATAACCTAAGTGGGGAACAACCAGGAGATCACTGTGACAGAGAGTAATGCAGTCTAAAATCTTTAATTCAACTTCAGCCCTGATCATAACCATTTATTTTTATAGATTTTTTGTAATGTCAGATAAAAAATGAAATACTCCCACTTTTCTGAAAAGAGTTGGTGTTAAATCTGACATTACAAAAAATCCATCAAAATCTGTGTTGTTGCTAATCATTGACACATACAGTAGTCTGTAATAATCCCCACCAGAAAAATGTACTTTGCATTTGATATATTGAAAATATTTTACTTTTTGTGTGTTTTTTTTAACAATAATTTGTGATGCCATCACACAAACTGGCATTTAAAGGGTAAAAATTCAAAAATGTATTGAATATGTGTTTTCTTTTCTTTTTTACAATAATTTGTGATGCCCATCACAAACACTGGCATTTAAAGGGTAAACATTCAAAAATTCCTGCACCAGAATGCAGGAAATTAAGTTTTTGTAACAAAATAATTGTGTGTGTGTGTGTGTGTGTGTGTGTGTGTGTGTGTGTGTGTGTGTGTGTGTGTGTGTGTGTGTGTGTGTGTGTGTGTGTGTGTGTGTGTGTGTGTGTGTGTGTGTGTGTGTGTGTGTGTGTGTGTGTGTGTGTGTGTGTGTGTGTGTGTGTGTGTGTGTGTGAGAGAGAGAGAGAATGAAGGACAATTGCTTGCTGTGTGAGAGAGAGAGAGAGAGAGAGAGAGAGAGAGAGAGAGAGAGAGAGAGAGAGAGAGAGAGAGAGAGAGAGAGAGAGAGAGAGAGAGAGAGAGAGAGAGATAATGAAGTACATTTGCTGAAATACAGTTCTTAATTTTCTCACTTGCTATGTGAGAATGTTAGTTATTATGTTCTCAATGCCCCTTGCATGAGTTGTGTGCGTTTGCTAGTTCTAGTGCTATCCCTTTGTTCATTGTGGCTGGTCTGACAAAAGTTAACAATAAATAATGGTATTAGGAATACATTTGCCTCCTGCGTGAACTATAGCTGAATAGACTGTATTTTAACGCCGGTCATATGGTGGTACTTGGAGAGCCAGCTACGTTCTCAGGTGGTACTTGGTGTAAAAAGTTTGAGAACCATGCTCTACATCTTCCAGGTAGGCCCTCTCGTCGTTTGCAGAGATCAGTCCCCATCTCCAGTCCCCATGGGCTGCACAGTCAAGAAGAAGCATCACAATGGATCAAGAACACAAACAAAACAAAAACAAAAACCACCATAAAATCCAGATATGCAACACTCCCAGACACATATACATACATGTATACATGGTAGCAATAGCATCCAAGGTACACAAGAACATAATAATCTTTTTTACAAATAGAGCTAAAAACAACAACAAAAAAGCATAGGAAAACGAGTACTGGTATATGAAAATAAGATAAAGGCTAAAAGTCAAGGCTTGGAGCTCAAAGTAGCAGAGTCATATTCCCCAGGGGGCAGGAGAACTGCTCGGATCCAGTTGAAGTGTCACTACATCCACTTAGAGAGACAGAGACAGGGGTTAGAGAATCTCAAATAAAATAAACAGACAGCAATAAAATAAACAAATTAAGTTAACAGACATCCTAACTGAACTAACCAGATTAAACTAAGGGTCTATCCCTGACCAGGTGAGATCAGGTTAGGCTGAAAGAGAGAATATTTAAAAACTTTGACAGAGCAAGCTCCCCTGACGATGGCGGGTAATTTATTCCACAGGTAGGGAGCGCGGTAGGCAAAGGCTCTGTGGCCAGCGGATGCATTTTTTACAATAGGAATCAATAGGAGCCCCGCATTTTGTGAACGAAGAGCATGAGCGGGCGAGTATTGTATAATGAGATCGGATAGCGGTGCAAGCCCATTTAGAATTTTGTAAGTGAGGAGCAGCACTTTAAAGTCAGATCAGGCCTGGATGGGAAGCCAGTGTAGGAAGGACAGAATTGGTGTGATGTGATCACATTTTCTAGTTTTAATTAGTATCCGTGCAGCGGTATTTTGCACAAGTTGAAGATTTTTGACGTTTGAGTTAGGTATAGGTCTGAAAAAAGCACATTACAATAATCTAGACGTGATGAGACAAATGCATGAATTAGGGTTTTAGCATCGGCCAAAGTTCAAATAGGGCAAATCTTTTTTGATATTGCGGAGATGGAAGAAAGCCATTTGGTAAAATGTTTCATATTGTGCATTAACCCCTTAAGCTTACCCCACATTTAGCATAAAACGCTTGACGATTGCATACCCAACGTAATTTGCAATTTATTATACTTTATACTTATAGCACCTGCATGAGTATAGTCTCTTTTGAAAGGTAACATTCTTAAGTTTCTTACACAATAAAGAAAAATCATTTTGAGTGCTAATGTAATAGAGAAACGGAGGTTTGACGAGTGGTCTATTTTCACACGCCGCAGTGCAGCTGCCCTTCCCCTTTTGATTGTGTTCTATCCCACCACAGAGATAACAACACAACTCTAAGTAAATCATACAGTACAAAGTCACAGAATTGTACTCACTACCGGCAAAACAGTATTTTTTTCCTGCAACACAGTAAAACATTAGGGATTTTATTTATTGATTATTTCAATATCAATCTAGTTTACTATAATGTGCTATGATGCCAAGTGGCTCATGCCAGCCAACAAGATAATGTGCATGGTAACCATGACAATGGTTATTTGATCTTTGATTGGCTACTTAGTAATGACTTTGTATCCCAACCAGTGGCATCGCGTGGGTAAAATAACAGTGGATGCAAAAAAAAATTATAATAAGAATTTTATTAATAAAACAAATATTATATTTAAGCCAAATAATACTGTGACAAAATAAAAATGCACACTAAATAAAAATACACATTTCAAGTGTAAACAATAGATACAGCACATTATCACAATGTCAGTAGCCTAGCTATATCTATTATATTGTGATGAAATATAGTAATTAGGGGTGTAACGGTACGTGGATACGTACTGTACTGCCTCAATGTGGTCCTTCGGTACAGTATGCGCTGTGCACCGAACGATTGCAACGGTACGGAACCTTTTTTTGCGGAACTTAAATCCCCCCGGCCCTAATATAACGTGCACAACTAACCGGATGTTGTTTGTTCATCCCACACAGCGCGCAGCTACACTGAACAAGAGCTGTAATTCAGCATAGCATATTAGCCTTAGTATGGTGAGTCAATACTAACTGACAAGCCAGAGCCATGTCATTGTTCAACTTTATTGCAAACTTTATCACGCATTTGAAACGGCATCACCCGAATGTGAATATCACTGGTACACGGAAGAAACAGATCCTAGTGCAAACCCAGCTCCCCGTGGCATTCAAGCAGCATCTCGCTATTAATTCAGACCGGGCCAAAGCAATAACAAACGCCATAGGTGTTTTTATAGCAGCAGATCTGCGACCATACTCCGTTGTCGAGAACACTGGGTTTAAGCACATGTTATAAGTAATATAGCCCCGCTACTTAGTTCCCTCTCGTACGTATTTCAGCCAGCAAGTCATACTACCAGCTCTGTATAAACTAGCCCCTTTCGTGACTGTGTGATGCAAGCCTTGACTGCCCCTGTATTCAAGCATCACAGTCATGAAAGGGGCTATGTAATAAACAAGCACACGCTACAGTTGTCCACGACTTATCCTCCAAGGCATCTGCTATATAATAATCTTCAGATTTACTTAATTGTTATTAGTAGGTTACAGCAGTAAGCATTAGTTTGCTCAGTAAATTATGGCCAATTCGTTTTATATTGTTTAATACAGTTAAACCGAAAATAATACCGAACCGTGACTTCAAAACCGAGGTACGTACCGAACCCCTAATAGTAATGCATAATTTATGAACCTTTAGTTTAGTTTATAAAGGACAGTGTGCACTGACTGACATCATTTGCATAAACAATAGATGGGATATATATACCGGATCTCCTCTCTGGTAAACAAGAATACCCTGAAGACTCTAACAGGAGCACTCATTCAAGGGTACTACGACTATGCTTGCACCTCATGGTACCAAAGCACCTCAAAAGGCACTAAAAACAAGATTACAAACATCACAAAACAAACTGGTCAGACTACTGCTTAACCTCACTCTTAAAACCCACCTCACCCCTGCCCACTTTGACAACCTAGGATGGCTTAAAGTAGACGACAGAGTACAGCAACTTGCAATGGGCCTGGTCTACAAGATACACTACACGACTAAGATACCCATGTACATGTCAAAATACTTCCCAAAGGTCAGTGAATACCACAACCACCAGAGGGAGCTCCACAAATCATGTTAAATCCAGATTCGGCTCAAACAAGGGACTAAACACGTTTAGCAATTATGCCACATCAATGTGGAATGCCTTACCCAAAGCTGTAAAGCAGGGGTTCCCAAACTTTTTCAGCTCGAGACCCAAAAGAGAAATTTGGTGTTTCCCTGGGACCCAAACTTACAAAAATACATCATGAATTGCCATAACATGGGCGGCTGGGTGACGTAGCGGAGATTGCGCTCATCACCAATGCAAGAGACTCCGGTCTCAACTCCCCGAGTCAGCGTTGCCTGCGGCTTGGGCCAGTCGTCATACTATCTCAATTGGCAGAGGTAGCGGGTGGAAAGTCGATGGGTGGGGATTGGACGTTGTGGACAGCGACTCCTACAGGTCGGTTGGGTGACGCCTGTACAGCAGAGACAGGAAGTATCGGGGGCAGCGTGAGCTTCCCACACGTTACTCCTCGCCACTGAGAGTCCGCGCTGTCTGGTGAAAAGATGCGACAGGCTGCCTCCTCGTGTACCAGAGGGGACACGTGATGCAAGGCCTCTATCCTCACTACAGCCGACCAGTGGGAGGCATAGTCTAGCAACGTTCAAGACAGGGGAAAGGAGAATTGGCAATACAAAATTGGGATGGGAGAAAAATAGAAAAATAAGGAGAAAAAGTGGATAAAAAAAAGGATTGCCATAACATACATTTATAAACTACTGATAAAGAACACAACAAACCATGCATTTCAAATGTATATGAAATGTATTTATTTAATTATAAAAGTACATCACAGCAATAATCAGAGTGTAATGTTAAGTTGCTCACCACCTCATAACATATACATACAATTTTGTAACACTTTTAAATGAACAAACATGTTCTACTCTCCTTTCTATTTCTCATCTTTTTCAACTCTCCATTTCTTACCCCCTCCCTCCGTCCCTCAACCTTAAACCCCAACATTGAGCAACATTCTGATTAATTTGTACTGACTTATTTAAAGATTATACTGACCTGACATCATGCTAGAAGGGGTATAATATTTAATCTATGGCACAATGAAATCTAATGAGAGGTATGTGGCTGGTTGAAGTTTTCAACCAGCAGATCTATTCTGGGCTTGGTTTTTGAAAGTGCTATTCTGAGGTCATGCTGAGCATTTAGTCTGTTTCTGTATTAGTTTTTCATGTATGCTAGAGTATAAAACCCAGATTCACATAAGTATGTGGTGCCAAACTGAATCAACACATCTAGAGCTAAAAAAAATAAAAATAAAAAATCAGAACCACTCTCAAAGAACACCTACGGGAGACTGCAATTCGAAACTGGCCCCTGTAAATGTCTAACCCAACCCCCTCCAATGTACAGTAAATTACCTAACCCAAGAATACACGAGACCCTCTTCTTAGAACCAAGTATGGTTTCGTCGATATTCCAATGTACAGTTTTGCTTGTACAGTTGTACAGTTTCCCCCACCCCGCCTACCCAACCCCCCCCCCACCCACCCACCCAACCACATCCAATGTACAGTCACCCCCCCCACCTACCCAACCTCCTCCAATGTACAGTTTCTACGTCAAATGTATATACTCTCTTTTTTAGACTCTTTTTTTATCACAAACAGTACTATTATTTGCAAATCTGGTATGTCATAAATGTATAGATGTAGCAGTATACTGTCTATCTGTATGTCGTGTATGTCATATATGTTATGATGAATTGAAAATGGGGGACCCTGATGTAAACAAGATGAAAGTCTTTCTCTGGTCTGCATCCCCTTAACAATTGTGTGTATTTTATTTTAAATGTATTTAACTTTTATTTAACCAGGAAGTCCCATTGAGATACAAGATCTCTTTTGCAAGGGAGACCTGGCCAAGATGACAGCAATAACATTTACAATATATCAGACAGCAATAAAATGTGCGATACATCACACAAGAACATAATAAAAGTGCATGTATACAATATACAATACATCACATGTAAACACAAAAACACAACACAGAATAGTCTACATAATAGTAAAAGTGTCCTACCATAAGCCAAACGGTGAAGCACAATTACATAAAAATCCAAAACAAAATCAAAGACGACCTTGACAGGTGGTCAAAACTTAAAAACTCAGTACAGGCACGGGTATCAATAGTTAAGATGGACGTCCTACCTAGAATCAACTTCTTCAGCTCAATGCTACCATTACCCCCTCCAGAGGGTTACTGGAAAAAATTACACTCCTCCACATACAAATTTATTTGGAATAACAAACCACCACGTATAAAAAGATCCACCGCACAGAGAAACAAAGCAGACGGTGGTATGGCATTTCCAGATTTTTTCCACTATTTTAAGGCGTACACTTTAAGACCACTGACAACATGGTTTGATCCCCAAGCATTAGTATCCTGGAGAAATTTAAAAGAAAATATAGTAGCTCCACATAGACTAAAGGACATAGCATACACCAAATTATCAATTAAGCAATGCGAACGGAAATTTGGCCCCATAATTACTCATGCGATCCGGATATGGCGTGAAACACAAAAAAAATATTCTATCCCACATAAATGGCATAATCATACTCCCTTATTCAATAACAATGCACTCTTGATTGGAAAATGACCTATAAGATTCCCTATATGGGAAAAGCAAGGCATACACTCATTAGGAGATGTTTTCAACAAACAGGGTTTTTGCAGTTATGATGAAATACGCAAAAAAATGTATCTCACCGATTCCACATATTATTTTTACGCACAGTTGTTGTTATGTTTGAAGGCTCACGGTGTTCCATTAAGGATACCAATTGTACACCACAGATACCACAAATTATTCTATGAAGGAGAGACATCGAGAGGTTTTGTTTCAGATTTGTATCATCAATTACTAACGGCCTCGTATGAAACCCTCCACCTAGACTCAGTCTGGAGGAGGGATATACCAGACCTGGAAAAAGATTTTGATTGGCAAGAAGCCTGGGCAAATGTTCGATTTACATCAAGGAACCCGGACCACCAACAAATCAATCTTAACTATATTCACAGGACATACTTGACTCCTATAAGACTGAACAGAATGGGTCTTAAACAAGACTACAAATGCTCCTTATGTACAAATGGGGACAAGGGGACATTTATGCACATGTACTGGGACTGCCCACCAGTTAAGATATTCTGGAAAGAAGTGACCCAGCAATGAATATACCTGTACACCCCTCTCTATTACTGCTGAATGATGTTTTTGAGTGTGCAGTACATCCACAGCTAAAGAGATTGGTTTTATCG
Organism: Notolepis coatsorum; assembly: GCF_963971535.1. Classification (NCBI taxonomy): domain Eukaryota; kingdom Metazoa; phylum Chordata; class Actinopteri; order Aulopiformes; family Paralepididae; genus Notolepis; species Notolepis coatsorum. The sequence continues at coordinate 60,346,484 of NC_140175.1, read as the reverse complement.
GGTATCACAGTGGCTAAAAAGCTGATAGCATCACAATGGTTTCAACCGGAAAATATGTGCCGGAAGGTCTGGATTCTTACATATCTCGATGTGATTTATCAAGAAATATCTACAGCAAGAATTTTGGGTCTCAATGAATCCAAAATGACAATGTGGTTAGAAGTGGTGGAGAGAATAAAAGCTAGCATATAATGGTAGTATCTGGTTAGGAGCGAGGGATAATGGTGGATTATCCAATGGGGGTTCCGGGAGGGGGGGGGGTACGAGCTAGAGCAGGGGTGGGCAACTTTGTATATGGTGAGGGCCACAAAATGTCCACAATCAATCTGGGGGGCCGCATTGTTTATCGGCAGTCCCGCCAGTAGTACCCCATCACTCAAATAGCCCTAATAGTCACAAGGTATATAAACAATTATAATTTGTTGTAACTTTGTTTTTATTCCATTTCAAATGCATTTAGTAATGCAATTTCAACTTTATGAATTTATAAACAGCTGAATTTAAAAGTATTGCTGTGTAACCCCAAATATATACAAAAATTATCAATTATAATTAAGGCTTCTAATAAAATAAATGTATGAACTTAAAGCCCACTGCTCAACAAACACAAAGCAGCATTCCTGCTGCATTTCACTACAACAGTAAATCAAAAGTGCAATAATAAATGATTTTGTTAAATGTATAAACTTTTATCCTGCTACTAAACAAAACATTATAACACTGAAATGCATGTTATGGATATGAAGCACTCAGGAATGTTTTGTTTAGTAGCAGGATAAAAGTGTATACATTTAACAAAATCATTTATTATTGCACTTTTGATTTACTGTTGTAGTGAAATGCAGCAGGAATGCTGCTTTGTGTTTGTGTTATTAGTGTTATCTGAACACTACAAAAGTAAACAAGTAAAGTGCAAGTAAAGTAAAGTGCAATACTACATGCCTCCCATTGACCCTTTATCAAACTGGCATGATATTCACCCTCGCCCCACAGTGGGTCAATAATGGTTATAATAATAATAATAATAATAATAATAATAATAATAATAATAATAATAATAATAATAATAATAATAATAATAATAATAATAATAATAATAATAATAATAATAATAATAATGGTCCCCTCTCTACACCTCTCCATCATCTCCCCCCCTCTCTACATCTCTTCATCATCTCTTCCCCCCTCTCTACACCTCTTCATCATCTCCTTCCCCCCCTCTACACCTCTTCATCATCTCCTCCTCCCCCCTGTCTTTAATGAGACACTTGTGGTCTCTCCATTTGGCGCACAATAGCAGGAATGTCAACTTCAATGTTTGTGCATGCAATCTGCATCAGATGAAATAATGTTTCATCCGACAGCCTGTTTCTCTACTTTGACTTGATGTGCTTCATGTTTGAGAAATTGCTCTCACATATGTATGTGCTCCCAAACATACTGGCCATAGAGAGGGCAAAGTCCCTGAGGAGTGGGAAGCGGGGCTCAGGTAGCAGTTTCCAAAACGAAATTCCCCTCTCATTTCTCTTTGCTTGAAAAAAAGGATCTGACTGTAGCTCGCACAGTTCAAGCTGCAACGGTGGGGGCTGCTCTGACACCGTAGCGGTGAGGGGGCCGGCAAACAGCGCTATCTGTGACTGCATGCCGTTGAAATCTTCAAACCGATCATTGAATTGCATTTGCAGTGTTTCAATGTCGCTCCTGTACTTTCCGACGGCTCAGCCATCGGATTTCTGTGTGTAGCTGCAAGTCGCCATAATCAGTGTCCATCTCTTCCAAAAAGGAGACAAACTTTCTATGGTTTAGTGACCTGTTGCCTCCACGAATTAGATTGGTAACCTTGGTAACCAAATCCATAACATGGCTGTAGTAGTCAAGCTTCTTGGCACAGAGAGCCTCCTATATCAGATAAAAAAAAAGAAAAACGATTTAACGACTCTCGCATATAATTTGACTACACTCGACTCGCATTGGTCATTATAGTGACCCACAATAGATGGAAATTATGTTAGCGAACTTACCTGATGTATAATGCAGTGCAGCATTGGACACTCAAGGCCACTCTGCCTTAGAAGCCCGGCGAATCCTGTGCGTTTTCCTTTCATTGCCGGTGCTCCATCGGTAACAACAGCCGACAGTTTATCAAAACCCCCATATTGCTGCACGGCACTTTCAACAGCGTTTCATATGTCCACACTAGGGCTGACCCCTATTAGTCAAATAGTCGACAAATCGATCGAAAGGAGCCATAGTCGACTGCCAACTCTTCTTAGTCGAATACAATAAAAAAAAAAAAAAAAAAAAAAAAAAAAAAAGATATTATAATTTTTTTTTTTTTTTTTTTTATATTGGCCTGGGGCCGCATGGAACGTCGGTGAGGGCCGCTTGCGGCCCGCGGGCCGCCAGTTGCCCCTCCCTGAGCTAGAGCATATGTGTGTAGGGTATTAGATAGCAGGTATTAGGGGTATATAGTGGCTATTTACAAACAATTTTGTAATTCGTATTTGCCACTTCCACTCCGGGGATATCTTTAGTCTACGCGCACATAATAAAGATTCTGATCCATCCTTTGGCTGTCACAATGAATCAATCATTTATTTCTCATAAGCAAAACAAACAAAACTCGTATATCTAATACATGCGTGCGTTGCGTGCAGTGCGTCTGTGCGTGCGGTACAAAAACCGTTTGCCTTCCCGGTCCACGTCTCCCACGCAAGCCACCACCCCTTATCAAGGTAAACTACACAGGTGGATAGCTCAGGTAGGTCTCTTTAAAGGGAAAGTGCACATAGTTTCAAATCATAAGAATAGTTACAATAAGATAATCAGTGTAAATAATATCATGACTTGTCAATCAAATTATCAGTTTTCGTTTTCATATTTCGTAATCCATAAGCATTTTCATAATTCAAATAATTGCATGATACAAACTCAAAGATTAAATAACTCAAGAATGGCTCCTACAGGGTATATCATGTATAAGACATTTAACTAAATGGTGATTTCATTGGATGTGCACTGTTAATTAATGCTTGTATATCTTATCGTGTGTTGTCATGTTTGTTTATATGTTTGTTTAAAAAATAATTAAAAAATAAAATACAAAATAATAGTAAAAGTGTACGACAGTAAAATACAGGGTAATACAGTTATTTTGCAGTTTTTCAGTTGGGACCCGACTACAGAAAGCAGCGACATTCTTCTTGTAGGAAGTTATGTAATATAGATTTTAATTCGCAGAGAGAGACCAGGGAATCTAAGTGGATATGGTCCTGTAGCCCATTCCATGCCCAAGGTGCGAAGCTTGAAAAAGATGTTCTTCCTTGTTCAGTGTTTATTCTCGGGTTTTTTAAAAGTAGCCATCTTGTGGACCTGGTATGGTAGCTGCTAGAGGAAAAGCTAATTAGGTTGCAAAGATATAGGGGAAACTTCACTAGGATGGCCTTATATATAAAAACAAACATGTGGGATTTCCTCCGTACGTACAGAGAGGTCCATCCTACCATTTGGTAAAGCACACAATGGTGAGTAAGCCTTTTGGCACTAGTGATGAAGCGCAGAGAAGCATGATACACACTGTCTAGCTTTTTTAGCATTGAAGAGGCAGCATGCATATATATTATGTCACCATAGTCAGGGCCGCCTGGGAGAAATGCGAGGCCCTGTGCGAGATTTAACGCGAGGCCCCCCCCCCCCCCCCCCCCCCCAAAGGTGGTTTTTTAATACAGTCAACATATTCTTAAATAATAGCGCTGCCCGAGGCGGGGCATGATACAGTCAACATATAGCAAAAGAGAGAGCGAGAGAGAGCTCCCGTTCTACAGTCAATATACAGTGTACAGAGAGAGAGAGAGAGAGAGACACATTGGAAAGAAATTGAAATGCTATTTGGCCCTAAACAGAGAGTACACAGTGGCAGAATACCTGAGCACTGTGACTGAAGATCCTTGAGCACAGCCTAGCCATCGAGAAAGGCCGCCATAGGCAGACTGTGTGTGTTAGAAAGAGAGAGAGAGAGAGAGAGAGAGAGAGAGAGAGAGAGAGAACATGTGTGTTTGTCATGTGTGTGTGTGTTAGAGAGAGACTAGAGCATGTATGACAGATTCAAAAGGACAAAGATCAACACTTAAATCCAAGAGAGAGAGAGAGAGAGAGAGAGAGAGAGAGAGAGAGAGAGAGAGAGAGAGAGAGAGAGAGAGAGAGAGAGAGAGAGACACACATTGGAAAGAAATTGAAATGCTATTTGGCCCTAAACAGAGAGTACACAGTGGCAGAATACCTGAGCACTGTGACTGAAGATCCTTGAGCACAGCCTAGCCATCGAGAAAGGCCGCCATAGGCAGACTGTGTGTGTTAGAAAGAGAGAGAGAGAGAGAGAGAGAGAGAACATGTGTGTTTGTCATGTGTGTGTGTGTTAGAGAGAGACTAGAGCATGTATGACAGATTCAAAAGGACAAAGATCAACACTTAAATCCAACAAGAAGAGGGTATACCAGAGAAACCAAAGCAGCAAGGAGCCAATGGCCGACATCAGCTAAATAGGCTAGCCAGGTACTGTGACACCAGGCCACACACAGCTTTGGCCAATGGCCCAACGCTACCCAAGCTACACAAACGACCATTCACACACAGCACATGTCGTATCTCCAAATGTTGTGAAGTAGCATATGTTTTGCCTGGAAAAAAACATCGTTATTAACAAAACATTCGGGAGGGGAAGGAAGGAAGAGTGGGGTAATGTCATGACATTTTCATTAATCCAAGTTACCTGCACGAGGAACGCAGGGCGAAAGGCCGCAAGACAGGTCTCCACGTTGACGAAAGGCCTCTCGCTGGCGGGACAAAAAGAAGCTATGGCCAGAGCCTTGTCATGGTGCAGGCCCGACTACATCTTCTGTCAAAGGGCCTGCTATTCTCAAGGCTAACTGATAGCATCAAACGAACGTTCCCAGCTGACGCTAAACAGCTAACTGGCTAACAGTTAGCTCACACAGTTAGCTACTAGTAGTATTAGCTAGTCGACCAGTTTGGCTCCAGAGAGAGAGAGAAAGAGAGATAGGGTCAGGTGACTCAGGTCCACGGCGGGTATATAATCATAGGTTGACTCACCATAACGCAGTATCAACGTGGAAGGAGACTTTCTTGGCCCCACGGTGTAATTTCTTCTTCGAGTACTTTCCGGCAGACTGGACACCTTTCGGCGTATTGCTGCCTAACAGATTTATCTGCTCACAAGTTCTCTTCTCCTTCTTTTGAAAAGACATCCACTCGCCTCGCCTCGCTCCTCTGAATAGGTTAGCTAACGCTAGTTAGCATTTAGCTAAGCTAGCTACTAGCCGACATCATGGCTATACCATGAAAGGCTCCGGCCATTTGTCCCGCTAGCGAGAGGCCTTTCGTCAACGTTCCTTGGTGACCGACCGACTGATAATGACCGACCTCTTTCTTCGTCTTGGCTGGTATAACTAAGCATAGTCAAAAGCTGCACGCGCGAAAATGTCAAACGCAGCCGACTCACGCTGCCACGCCGGCGACCGGCGTACTACACTGTCTACACATGATGTAAGTAAAACCACTCCCTTCGTTGAAACCAATGCTGCTGCAGAACCCCAGAGGCTGAGCTCCAATAGTGAGTATGTCTGCAGCTGCAGGACTGCAGACCCAGGAACAAGTCAGACACATTCTACAAACGTGTCTAATGTGAAATATATAAGCATATAAGCAAAACTAGATTTTAGGTCTGTGATGAAAAAGGGCCTCGCGGGAAGGGGGGCCTCGCAAAAAAATAAAAAAAAAATAAAAAAAAATAATAAAAAAATTAATAATTTTTTTTTTTTTTTTTTTTTTCGAGGCCCCCCTTTCCGCGAGGCCCTGTGCGACCGCACTGCTCGCACACCCCCTGAGGCGGCCCTGACCATAGTCAATTACAGACAGGAATGTGGCTTGAACAAGTTTCTTTCTGGCCTCAAAAGAAAAGCATTGTTTGTTGCGAAAGAAAAAAACAAGTTTTAGTTTAAGTTTCTTTGTGAGGTTTCCAATATGCGCTTTAAAAGATAGCTTTTCATCCAGCCATAGCCCAAGATACTTGTAGGATGAAACTTTTTCTATGGTTGCTCCCTTTAGCATAACGATATGAACATGATTCACTGGCTGTGAGCGAGCCCTTGTGAACATCATGGATTTAGTTTTCTTTGCATTTAAAACTAGTTTAAGATAAAAAAGGGAGGTTTGAAAACAATTAAACGCAGTCTGGAGGTTCTCGATTACCTGAGTAAGGGAGGGAGCACTTGTATACAGGACTGTATCGTCCGCATAAAGATGCATCTTGGCTGTCTGGATTTTATTTCCCAGGTCATTTATAAAAATAGAGAATAAAACCGGAGCCAAAATAGACCCTTGGGGAACACCTTTGTTGATTTCTAAAAAACTTGATTTGTAGTTCTCTGCAAATATTCATTGTGTTCTGTCTGAGAGGTAATTTCTGAACCAATTTACCGCTTCCTGTCCAATGCCAATGTTGTCCAGTCTATCCAGTAATAGTTTGATTTTGCACATCATCTCACACATATACCAAGGCTTTAAACTGTTTTGCACATTCATTTCGTGACAGTTATTGAGAGTTAATGAGTTTGAATATGGCCACCAGTGATGTCATCCAAGGACACTGAATCATTGTGTTGTGTTAATTACAGCTCAATGAAAGGATGTAGATGCAAATAATGCAATATGGCTATCCTATTTTTTCATCTACATAATTTCATTGAGCTATAATTCAGTGTCCTCTGATGACATCACTGGTGGCCATAGTCAAACTCATTAACTCTCAATAACTGTCTAACTAAATTAATATGTGTAAAACAGTTTAGAGCCTTGGGATATGTGTGAGATATGGCCTACAGCCATAGACCTCTGATGTGAGTACCATTAGCCTACAGCTATATACCTATATACCTCTGATATCAGTGCCATTAGCTTACAGCCATATACCTCTGATATCAGTGCCATTAGCCTACAGCCATATACCTCTGATATAAGTGCCATCCGCTTACAGCCATATATCTCTGATATCAGTGACATTAGCCTATAGCCATATACCTCTGATATCAGTACCATTAGCCTACAGCTCTGATATCAGTACTATTAGCCTACAGCCATAGACCTCTGATATCAGGACTATTAGCCTACAGCCATAGCCAAGCTAGGTCTCTGATATCAGGCCATTAGCCTATGAGTCATAGCCAAGGTATCTGCCTTATGTGTCCAAGGGCTGATACAGCCAGTTTGTCGAAGAAGGATTGTTCCATACAGGTTGAATGATTATATTATATTCAAATGTACAGTACAATGAAAATAAGTTGACATCTAACCAGAGTACAAATGTAGCAGTAAAGCACAATAGCAATATACAATGTACAAGTGATTCAACTATATTAAACTGTATAAAGCCACTATGGTAGTAAGTGTATGTAACATCTCGACGGCACTGTAAATGAGTTTAATTACTCAGTGTATTATCGAGTATATAATAAAGATTGAATGAAAGTCATACTGGCCAGCGGTATAACTAGAAAGAGTAGGTAAGGGATATAACATAGATAGAATATATATAGCTATGTAAAAAGGATTATATGCAGGTATATTCAGACAGGGGATATACAGTGGATAAATATATATATATATATATATAAGAGATGGCGCCGCAACGAACGGCTGCCTGTCTGTGCGCTCCGTCGAGACTGTGTTTACTTTTGTTAATATTTATAGTTTTTAGAGTTTTGTTTGTACCAACTGTTGGTGCATTTAATGTATATGACCGTCAGTCACTCATAGACATTGGATTACGGGAAACTTACCAACTGGATTACTCACTGGACCAGCTTTCCGAACCGCAACAATGGCCTGAAGAAATTCTCCGGAGATTAGGACCAGATCCTTTGTTCCTAGATCCCAGGAAAAGAGGACCCAGACGACGAGGAAAGAGGGCTGGGATCCGTAACAGGCTGAGATCCAGACGCCACCGTACACCACTGCCCAGTATATTGCTAGCCAATGTACAATCAATTGACAATAAACTGGATGACATCCGAGCAAGGATTCAATATCAAAGAGACGTTAGGGACTGCAACGTCCTCTGCTTCACCGAAACATGGCTCACACCGGAGGTTCCAGACCACGCAATTCAACCGGCAGATCACTTCTTTATCCATCGCAAGGATCGGACATCAGCAGAATCCGGTAAACAACGTGGAGGAGGTATTGCCTTCATGTTTAACAAAAATTGGAGCGATCCAACTAACGTGAAGGAATTATCCAACCACTGCTCCCCAGAACTGGAATATATAACCATCAAGTGTCGTCCTTTCTTCCTCCCGAGGGAGTTAACGGCGATCGTCCTGATCGGAGTGTATATTCCACCGCAAGCCAGCAACAAGGTTGCGCTCTCCAGACTCCACGACGAGGTAAATAGAATACAAGTGGCGAATGTTAATGCCGCCATTTTAGTGCTGGGAGATTTCAATAGCGCCAATCTGAGAAAGGTATTGCCTGACTTCTATCAGCATGTGACTTGCAACACCAGAGGCGGTAACATCCTAGATCACTGTTACACGCAATTTAAAGGTGGCTACAAGGCTCATTCTGATAGTGGCTTTGGTAAATCAGATCACGCGTCCATCTTTCTTTCACCAAAGTACAAACAGAGAATTAAAAGTACTCCTGTAGTCTCGCGAGAGGTGCAGAAATGGGATTTGACATCAGAGGAGACGCTCCGGTCAGTGTTTCACTACACAGACTGGAATGTGTTCCGCGACACAGATAACATTAATGTCTACACGGAAACAGTGCTGGACTATGTTTGTACTAGGGTGAAAGAAACAATCCCCACTACCAAAATGAAAGTTTACCCAAATCAAAAACCCTGGCTAGACAAATCCGTCCGTGAAGCTCTGAGAGAGCGCACCAAAGCATACAACGACGGCCTAGTGGCAGGCAACATGAATGACCACAAGGTGGCGCGATACAACGTAAGGAGGACAGTGTCAGAGGCCAAACGGCGCTACAGGGATAAAATTGAACTCCAGTTTGAACACGCTGACTCTAGAGCTATGTGGCAGGGGCTCAAAACGATGACAGACTACAAAGGCGCCTCCCTCAAACTGAACAGTGACATCTCCTTAGCAAATGACCTCAATACCTTCTATGCGAGGTTTGATGCTGGTAATAACAACACCAGCTCACAAGCCACGGCAATGGGGGGGGGGGGGTCGGCTGCTGATGGAGGCGCAGTGTTCAGGGTAACAGAGCATGAGGTGAGGCGGACCTTTAAAAAAGTGAATATCAGGAAGGCAGCAGGTCCGGACGGCATCCCCGGCCGCGTCCTAAAAGTCTGTGCCGACCAACTGGCCCCAGTATTCACTGACATATTTAACCTGTCCTTAGAACAGGCTGTCATCCCCACCTGCCTGAAGAAGTCCACTATTATCCCTGTACCAAAAAAATCCAAGCCTGCTTGCCTCAACGACTACCGCCCTGTAGCTCTCACCTCCATAGCCATGAAGTGCTTTGAGAAGCTAGTAAAGGGCTACATCTGCTCCTCCCTCCCCATCAACATGGACCCCCTGCAATTTGCATACCGCCCCAACAGGTCCACGGAGGACGCCATAGCCCATGTGCTGCACACAGCAGCATCACACCTGGACAAGAGGCAGGGGAACTATGTGAGAATGCTATTCATCGACTACAGCTCGGCATTCAATACCATAGTCCCCTCCATACTCATAGCCAAGCTCAGGGACCTGGGCTTGGGCTATGACCTCTGCCAGTGGGTCTTGGACTTCCTGACTGGCAGACCCCAGGTGGTGAGAGCAGGCAACTGCACCTCCTCATCCATCACCCTCAACATAGGGGCCCCCCAGGGCTGTGTTCTGAGTCCCCTCCTCTACTCCCTGTACACACACGACTGTGTGGCTCAGCGGAGTAGCAATACAATCATCAAATTTGCTGACGACACAGTGGTGGTGGGCCTGATCTCTGCCAACGATGAGAGGGCCTACCTGGAAGAGGTCAAGGTCCTGGCGGGATGGTGCCAGGAAAACAGCCTCTCCCTGAACGTCAGCAAAACAAAGGAGATGATTGTGGACTTCAGGAGGTCGGGGGTCAAGGACTACAGCCCCCTCAGCATCGACGGGGCACCGGTTGAGAGAGTCAACAGCTTTAAGTACCTCGGAGCCTACATATCCGAGGACTTGACATGGACCACACACATTGACAGTGTTGTGAAGAAGGCACGACAACGCCTCTACTTCCTCAGGCGCCTAAGGAAGTTCCAAGTCAGCCAGAAAATCCTTAAGAACTTCTACTCATGTACAATAGAGAGCATCTTGACCGGCAACATCACCTCCTGGTTTGGGAATAGCACTGCACAAGACCGAAGCAGACTACAAAGAGTGACACGTTCAGCCGAACGCACAATTGGAGGGGGGCTCCCCACCCTCCAGAACATTTACTACAAGCGTTGCAAGGGCAAGGCTAAGAGAATCATTAAAGACTCCAGTCACCCGAACAACTGCCTCTTTGAACTGCTGCGGTCAGGCAAGCGATACCGGAGTCTCAAGGCGAGCACAGAAAGACTCAGAAGAAGCTTCTATCCCCAGGCCATCAGGCTGCTAAACGAACAATGAATGAACACTACACAACAACAACCACCAAACGCACATAGCACACACATCCACACGCACACACTCACTTTAAACAAACACACTGTAGCACCCACTCCACACACTTTATAGCACACACCCACTTTAAACAAACACACTGTAGCACCCACTCCCCACACTTTATATTTATGGATGAAGGATTGCACTACAACTCGTACACCTTACTGTAAATTGTACCTAAAATTGTACCTCATCCCATTTCTGCTTTGCACTAGATAGTACTGTACATTAGTACACTGCATAGTATTGTGTATTGTATATTATATGGTAACTCAGAACATTGTACATATGTCTATACCGAACACTGTGACCTCATTTTTCTTCTTCTAAATTCATGCTATATTATGTTATTATGTTATTTGATACTATCTTGTCTAGCACAGTCTCTGGAGCGTAACAGTAAGAAGCATTTTGTATGAAAGTATTCTGTACTTCTGTATGACAACTATTAAAGAACTTGAACTTGAACTTGAACTATATGTTATATACATCATTATTGTACATGCTATCATATAGAGTTATATGGGTAGACTATAGGTTGAGGTAGGTATTTATGATTACAGTATAAGGCAGTTGTAGACAGTGAAGGCAGTAGGCAGGTATACATTGAGTAGGCAACATAGTTCAGAGTTTATACAGTATGGGTAACAGAGCCTGGGGTATAGGCAATGGGGTTCAGAGTTCAACGTTTATATGGTATGGGGGTGGGGCTGTCATCATGTGTTCAGAGAGATGACATCTGAGGGGAAGAAGCTGGTCCTGAGCCTGCTTGACTTGGAGCAGAGAATCCTATACCGCCTATAGGGAGGGAAGGAGGGCAAACAGTCCGTGATTGGGATGAGAAGTGTCCTTGACAATGGTGAATGAACAACCAATCTCAATGATATGGCTTCTGTCTGATCTTCATCGACAAAAGTGCACACACACACACACACACACACACACACACACACACACACACACACACACACACACACACACACACACACACACACACACACACACACACACACACACACACACACACACACACACACACATGGAATACATACCCTGCTGTGCTGGTGAAGTGTTGAAGCTGCTTGGCTGTTGCGAGCCGCCCGTCACACGACAGGAATATTTGATCCCATGAGCTGTAATTGATATTCATCTAATCCCTCCTCCATATTCAGACGGTTAGACATGGTTAGACATGCTCAAATCAGTGCAATCCCTTCTGCTCGCACCATAAAGCCGCCGACTGACTTCGGCAAATTGATGTGTGTCCCAGAGGGGCTCCACACGTAGTAATCAGCTTAATCCAAATGTAATTGCTGCCTGCCTGCCTGCCTGCCTCCTCTCTCTCTCTCTCTCTCTCTCTCTCTCTCTCTCTCTCTCTCTCTCTCTCTCTCTCTCTCTCTCTCTCTCTCTCTCTCTCTCTCTCTCTTTCTCTCTCTCTCTCTCTCTCTCTCTCTCTCTCTCTCTCTCTCTCTGGTTGTTTGTAGCTACGGCTGTGGGGGTGCTGGTGACATGATCCAATAGACTTTTATACCAGTGAGTCACCTGAACATGGAGAGACCAATCCCAAGGCGATTGGCACTTTCTCGGCCGAGCTAGAGTCACTTTTTCTCACCTACTCCCCAAACTCTGCATGTGCAGATTGATAAACCTAGGTCTCTGGACAATCCAGAAAGACACAGGGGCGAATTCACAAAGAAGGGATTGCGCAGCGCTAATAGCATGTGTTCGGATCTTTCAAAAATGTTCAATTTGAATCCCTCCGAAAGGGCTGACAGGCACCACACAATGGATGACTCAATGGTTAGTCATTAGAGTTTGTTTATTTAAACAAACTAGTTGAGATCTTTTTCTCCACAATACAACTTTTATAATTCCCACAGTTGACCATAGGCTTACCATAGGTCAAAAACCTGTGAAACTGAACAAAATGCAGTGCATACACATTAATTAAGCATAATATTAATATACAATATATATTAATATTAATACCAACACCAATCAATCAATTAATTAATTTATATTAATATTAATATCAATATACATATACATATTAATATACTATCAATACTACTATTGAATATACATACACTATTCATTTCATTTACACTATACATTTCATCAAACCAGCATGTCATGTCTCCTTTAACTGTGGGTAAAAAAGGGAGAACTACAATGACTACATTAACCAGAATGCCTGGCAATGTTTACTTCCTCCTGCGTAACATACGAGCCACTAAGCTCCTCATCACAGACACAGCGCAAACCCACACACAACGGACACGATAGCAGTCCTCATTCATCAGAGCACACACACACACCAAAGTTCCACCACATGAATCTCACCGTGACAAATCAGCAGAGCCACAGAGGCACTAGATCAGCCGTGCGCCATCGGCAAAGTATGCTAGCCTAGCCACAAGCTAGCGGCAACATTCAGGCACAACATTCATTCATTAATTTAGCCAGCATCACTAACACCGTGCACATGCAAATATTATCCGCAGGCTGCATTAGCAGCCAGCAGCCAACGTGATACATTACATTGTGTTTATATGTGACATAGCTAAGTTAACAACGTTTCAATCCCTTAATCAAGTCCACTTACCAACAGGCAGTGTGATCCTGTCAGTGCTATATTGAGAATGACAATCGCCAGCCACCATTTAAAAGGCAGCTGCGCCAACTGTGCATGCTCACAAGCACAAACACCTGTTAACTTTTTTAGAGCCCTTTACATAGATCTGATCCTTATATTAAATAAACCAAAAGTCTTGACACATCCCACTTGGCTGACTGATACAATCCAAGGAGGCCACTAAAATACAGGCCACTATAAATACAAGTCACTAGAGTGTTAATGGGCATCTCAGCCTTAAATCAAACCGTTGTAAGTATTTAAATTAAAGTGCTTTTCAAATGAAAGTGTCCTTCAAAGGTAAGTGGGACCTTGTGAACACAACTCGCATCATGAACACAAACTAACTAAGGAGGTGGGCCCCACCACCTTTCCTCCTACTGAGTGTAGGTTTGCCCTTGAACCACTCAGTTGCCTCCCAGGGTTACCCGCTAACTAAACAAAAAGAGAGTCACAAAGTCTTTTGGGTACCCGATGGTGAGGACTTCTTCTGCTGGTCTTCAACCGGAATCAGGACCACCAGCCTCCGCACATCCCTGCGAAGGACGATGGTTGTGGGCAGGGTAAAGTCCTTTCCCCGGGGCCTGGATACTGGATCCTCTTAAGGCATTCTGGTCTGCGATCCAGACCACATCTCCAACCTTTACACTCCTCTCTGCTCTGTGCCACTTATGGCGGATGAACAAGTTTGGACCTGCCAGTTTGCTCCATTTCGACCAGAACTTGTCCACCACAGCCTGGACAGCCCTCAGCCTGTGCCACAGATGAGTTTCCACATCAATCCCTTGCATGTCTCCTCCTTGTCCGGTGCGCCCCAGGATAAGGGAGTTAGGAGTTAGGTACTCAACTGTGTCCTCTTGTTCCTGTGCCTTGGCGTCGATGGGTCGTTCGTTGGTTAAGTTGGCTGCCGAGTAGAGGAGGGTCTGGAACTCCCCCCAGGTGTAGCAAACGGTGGTTCCGTCGAGGCTGTTGAGAGCTCTTTTTATGAGCTTAACAGCTGCCTCTGCTGCTCCGTTCCTGTGGGGCGAATCCGCAGGATGGAAGTCCCACTGCCACTCAGTGCCATCCTTGGCGGCTGCATTCTCGACCGATGCCTTCTGCACACATGCTTGGCGCCCACAAAGTTTGAGCCTCTGTCCGACCATAACCTCCTGGGATGCCCCCTTAGAGCAGTGAATCTGGAGTAGGCCTGAAGAAAGCTCTCTGAAGACTGGTCGTCGACAAGGTCAGCGTGGACGGCCCTGGAAGCCATGCAGCAATACACGACTCCCCATACCTTCTTCCTGGTTATTTTCTTGATGGCGTCCCTCACCTCAAAGGGGCCGAAAAGGTCCAGTGTGGTATGCTCAAATGGGTTTGCCCTGCTGGTACACTCCGGAGGGAGGTTTCCCATCACTTGCCGACATAGCTTGGCTCTCTGCTTTTTGCAAGGGACGCACTCGTTGACCACCCTTTTGACAGTTCTCCGACCATGTACTACCCAAGCCTTTCTTCTTGTGCGCAGCAGTGTGGCTGCAATGCCTTCATGATTGGCCTCATGAGCTTCTCTAGCCAGCAAGGTCCCCAGCCATGATTTGTAAGGGATTAACGGTACAGCTGTTCCGTCTTCACTCCACGATTGGACTCTACCGCCGCACAGCAAGAGTCCTGTGTTGTCATCTCTGGTCACAACAAGGCGGTTCAGGGTTGTGTCCTCAAAGTTTACGCCGTCTTGGGCTGCAAGGGTCAAGTCTTGGAAGGCCACCGTTCTCTCTCTTGCAGAGAGCTCTGGTCCCCTTGCCTCCCACTTTGCTGAATCTGAGGCTTGGTATTTAGCGGTCAGCCAGGATTCCGCAGCTCGTCGGACCCAGGCGACAGTTCCACCTAGCTTTGTCAAGCTACTGAACCGTTTGGGCTCGACAAGGCTTACGAGAGCAACACCCCATGTTTTTCTCTTTGGCTTTTCTCTTTCAGCTGTGGTTGCAGCGCAGAGTCTCTCAAGTCTGTACCAACATCAGTATTGCTGGGGCCTGAGAGCTTTTGTGACTGAGCCCTGGTGACTACAGCTGAGAACGCCTTTCTCTGTAGTCTTTTGACGTCATCAGCGACGCTGGTCACAATCTTGACGGGCCACTCAGCTTCAGGCCATCTCAGGAACTCTGGGCCTCGTTGCCACTCTGACTCATTATCAAGCTCCTCAGGAGTTGCTCCCCTTGTGAGGATGTCCGATACGTTGAGGTTTCCATCAACCCACCTCCAGTCTTCTACTGGTCCAGCCATTTGGATCTCTCCAATGCGGTTGGCTAAGAAGGTCTTGTAGCCATAACTGTCCTTCTGGATCGCTCCCAGAATTGTTTGGCTATCCACGAAGTGGACCCAGCGTGCGACCTTGATGCGGCAGTGCTTCTCAAAGTATCTCTTTAGACGGACTGCAAAGACAGCGCAGCATAATTCTGCTTTAATTACGTCCCCTTTCTGGTCGAGAGGAGTAAGTTTGGCCTTTGATTCAACCAACTTCACTACGACCCCATCTTGATGGGACGCCTCGCTCCCATCAGAAAACGTTACGCCCAATGGGCAGCCTATGGCTCCTCGAGGTGTGAGGCTTCTCTCAAACCTGACTTGGCCCAGTCTCACATACTCCTCGAAGAGTGTTATGGAAGCCTCCCGGAGTTTGGGCGAGAGTGGGTCATCCCAAGTGTCTTTGGTCTGATTCCCTATCCCTGCCTCTTGGTAGGAGCTTCTCACAAGCATTACTCCTTTTTGCTGTACGGGCGTGGCAAGACCAATGGGGTCGTAGAATCCAGCGACCTGGCTTAGCAGTACTCGACGGGTCAAGGGGTTTGGAGTGTTACTTCTCACTTCCTCTTGGCGCAGATCGAGTCCAGTCCTCATCTTGCCTCGTTTTCTCGATAAATTGATGGACGTCATTATGCGAAGCTTGTCAGTCTCTGGTTCGTAGCCAACTCCCATTGCTTTGCTTTCTTCATCCCGCATCTGGTTGGGTAACACCAGAGTCTTGGGTGCAGACATAGTTATCTTTGGGTTACTGGAGCTGTCCACAGTTCCAGACCTCTCACTTTGGGCTGACAAGACCCACGGTTTAAGAGAGAAGCCTCCAGCTTTCAAGATCTTTTCGACTCCTTCTGTGATCTTCTCCAGTTATTTTAAGTCATCGTGGGACGTCAGGATGTCATCTACGTAGCTGTCTTCTACCAGAACCCGGCGCTCTTCTACCATGGCTGCGAACTGGGGCAGATTTGCCGTTTCCCTCATGGCGACCTGAGCGATGCAGCCAGCAGGTTTCTCTCCGATGTTGACTCTGACAACGACGAAGAGGAATCGATGGAGTTGGACTTCTTCGTCTTTTAGCCACACAGAGTTGTACATTTTTCTCACGTCACCTAGGGCGGCGAACATCCCAGTCTTGAATATCAGAAGGACTCCTCTGATCAGATTGAGGACGTCTGGTCCCTTGGTACAAGAGGTCGTTTAAACTCACCCGCCGGAATTCTTGGCTACTGTTCCAAATAATTCTCACAGGGGTAGTTGATGAGTGAGGATTTGGCGCGACCAGATGACTGATGTACCACTTTGGTCCCTTCCAGCTGTCGTCTTCCTCTTTGGTGAGTTTAGCGGCAGCTCCCCTTGAGACCATCTCGTGGATCTGCTCTCTGTATGCAGCCTTCCACTCTGGCTCCCTTTCAAGGCGTTTCTCAGTGTTCCGGAAAGTCGCCTCCACGGCACGTCGGTTGTCTGGCAGCGTCGAGGGGTCTCCTCTCCATGGGTAAGCCACGTCCCAGTGGGGGGATTTGCTGTGCTTGCCAGATTGTACGTAGGTGAGACATCCTTTGATCTTTTCAAGGTCTCTTTCCTCTCCTAGGGTCATTTCTTTCCCTCCAGGGGGACATCTACCGCACTTGCAGCCGCCACATTGAGGATCGCAGGCCGCGCCGACGCTGTCCGACTTGAACCATTCGATGACTTCTTTGTTGGTAGACGCAGTACTTCGGAGGATTACTTCTTGATCTTCAACTTGGGCTTTACTTGATCCTGCTGGACCCACAAGGATCTCTCGGTATGCCTTTGAAGTTGTTCTCATTGACCGTGCAAAGTGGATTTCAGACCTATGCACTGCTAGGTCCACTGCCTCAAAGAGGTCGGGATGAGCTCCACCAACAGTCTTTCCCAGGGGACCGTCCCAGAGGACGAGGTCTCCCTCCACTCTGATTGGCTGTGGGACTAGGCGACCCTCCCTGTGACTGATCAGTAGGTCGATCTTCTCAGGGTGGACCAAGTCTTTGACTGCGACGTCTGGGAAGAACTTTTGGAGTTGCTGTGGCGTGACTGCCTGGTTCACCTTTGCGATGTTTTCCAAGCCGTAACAAAGGAGTTTTTGCTCCGCCACTGTTCCTTTGGGGGTTTTTACCCTCAACCTTAAGGAATACCTTTTGGTAGCAACTGTTTTCTCCATCCCTCCAACTCCTTGGACAATCAGTTTGATGTCTTCGCCATTTAGTTTCAGACGATCAGCGGCTTCGTTCGAGATGTAGTTTGTATCTGAAGCTAGGTCGATCAAAGTGCCGACTAGCTGACCCGAGTTTGTCGTCACCTCGAGTAGCATCATTACCACTGGATATTATTTTGGCTCACCGCTGGTGCTGGTGCACACCGTTGTTGATGTTCTGTTTGAGAATGCTTCCTTGAACTCTGCTTTTAATTCAGGGGAGAGTTTGGCAAGGAGCTCCTCTTGTTTATTGGTCAGTCCAAGTCCCCTCCTCTCTACTTTTGAATAGCTCTGCGCCTTCTGCTCTCCACTCTTTTCCATCTTCTTGGTCGGTGGCATCGGACAGAGCAAGTAGTTATGGTCTGAGGACCTCCATTTCCGACAGTCATACTTTGCACAGAGGAATTTCTGGGTGCAACTGCCGTCTTCACCATGGAGGCACAAGCATTTGAAGCATGCTCCAGATTTCTTTAACTGAGCCTTCTTGCTGGACAGACTTAGTCTCTTGAAGACCTTGCAGGAAAACAGTCTACCTGCATGCTCTTCGTCCCCACACGCTATGCATGAGCTTCATTGAGAGCCCTTTTGGGTGTTTCCCACTGTGGCTTTGGTGAATGCTCTCCTTTCTCTACCTCGGTCGTTGGCTCTCTAAGGATAGTCCGCTGGACTGGGCTGCAGCTGATCCAACTCCTCAAGGATGTCCTCTTGTCTCTTCAAGTACTGCAGTAGGCAATCAAAGTAGGTCTGTGGTGAAAAGCCGCTTACAGGGTCAAGTCTATGCATAAGCCACTTTTCTTTCAGGGTGTCAGGCAGCTTACTCTCGATAGAATGAGCCACCACCCGATTCTTCACGGCATCTTCCTCCCCCAGGACTTGGAGATCACGAAGAGCTCTTTCCACAGCCTGAATTAGTTCGATGGTCTTTCTTGGTTGGTTTCCCTTGACGGGGAAAGTCCATCAACCTCTTTTAAGATGAGCAGCACTATCTTCGGCTTGTTTCCGTACTTGCTGTCCAGGAGCCTGAATATGTCCTTGGCGGACCCGTAGCTGGACAGCACAAGGTCCCTCTTGACTTTCTCATCTAGGCTCCCTAGGAGATGGAATTTCCTGATGTTTTCCAACCCATGTGGGTTTCCCAGCTGCTGCAGGTCCTCCCATTCAGCTTTCCAATGGTAGTAAGCTCTCATGTTACCAGAAAACATGGGCAGGCATGCTCGCTCTAGAGTGATCTGGGGCCTGAAGTTATAAGCACCAGGGTATGTGCCGGAACCACCTGGTGGTGCGTGGAAGGTGCCATGTGGTGTGCTTGTGGCATTTTGAAGTGCAACATCGTTGAGATTAGGGGCCATGCTGGGCAAGCTAGGCTGGACGATGCGTCCAGGGGTCTGAGAGTCTATGGGGAAGACCAGGTAAGGGTCTGCGTGAGCACCGGTCATTGCAGTTTGCTTATCGCCATGCTCTTTGTGTTCAGGCTTTGCGTGTTCTTGCTGGTCATTGTCGTCGCCAGGCTGGTCGCAGCCTCGCCACGACCATTCATCCCACAGTTTATCATGTCGTTGCTTTAGCTCCTTGCTAAGGTCCCTTGACTCCATTAAATTTGTTATTGGAATCAGGTCTGTCCACTCATGCACAGCTCTGTAGAGCTCGCCAATCTTCCGTTCCAGGTTTGTATTCCCCAGTTTGCGCTCCCTCCTAGTCATCTTCTTATGGTCGGTTGCCTCTGCCTGGTCCAATGCTGCTTCAGCCCCTTCAGCGAGGGTGACAATTGTCTGTTCAGCAAACCTGGCCCAAAAGTTGTATCAAATTACCTTGATTCCATCAAACGTACGGTCGCACTCCGCCGTTTTCTCGTCGACTTGCACCGCCTTTTTTGTGGTCTCTTCATTGCCCTCTTCTTTCAGGGCCATGCTGTACTCAAACCCTGCCTCTTCGACTCTGGTATGTTCCATCTTGAAGTTCAACCATGCACCTCTCAGTTCACTTTCTCCTAGCCCTGGAGGTGAGATGGTTGGCTTTTTTGGAAAAAGCAGTCTGGGCTGCTGAACGCCTCAGCTTCAGCTTCTCCAGCTCCTCCTCTGTCGCTGCCATCTTGCTAACTTTTTCTTCTTCGACCGTTGTTGACTTATGAGCTTTTCTCCCAACTGGGCGTTTTCCGACTGTTCCCTTTTATTGGCTTTAGCTCTTTGTCTTCGGCTAGCAGGTTTAGCAGATGTACATGGGGCAGTATGGATGGGCTGTTAGCTAACAGTCAGATGGGTTAAGCAGCCTCTTTAATTAATTATTTTGGTCCTTGCTTCAAGGTCATCCGGCCTACTCTCTTGAAAGCCGGGCCTTGGTTTTTGACTGTTCGGATCTTTCAAACATTTTCAATTTGAATCCCTCCGAAAGGGCTGACAGGCACCACACAATGGATAACTCAATGGTTAGTCATTAGAGTTTTTTTATTTAAAAAAGTTGTATCTCCCCAATACAACTTTTATAATTCCCACAGTTGACCATAGGCTTACCATAGGTCACAAACCTGTGAAACAGAACAAAATGCAGTGCATACACATTGACTTGACTTAAGCCTTTGCACTCCCTGCGGAGCATAGGCCACTGACGATTTCTTTCCATGTTGCGCGGTTTTTGGCCTCCCGAACGATGTTGTGCCATCCCAGTCCAGCCTCTTTCATTTCCCCTTCCCAAGAACGGCGCCAGGTGTTTCGAGGCCTGCCGCGTTTCCTCTTTCCAGGTGGGTTCCATCGTAGGGCTTGCCGGGTGATGTTTGTGTCTTCCTTTCTCAGGGTATGGCCTATCCACATCCACTTTCTCTTCTTTATTTCTTCTGGCGCATTAATATACACATTAATTAAGCATAATATTAATATACAATATATATTAATATTAATACCAACACCAATCAATCAATTAATTAATTTATATTAATATTAATATCAATATACATATTAATATACTATCAATACTACTATTGAATATACATACACTATTCATTTCATTTACACTATACATTTCATCAAACCAGTATGCCATGTCTCCTTTAACTGTGGGTAAAAGAGGGAGAACTACAATGACTACATTAACCAGAATGCCTGGCAATGTTTACTTCCTCCTCCGTAACATACGAGCCACTAAGCTCCTTGTCACAGACACAGCGCAAACCCACACACAACGGACAAGATAGCAGTCCTCATTCATCAGAGCACACACACACCAAAGTTCCACCACATGAATCTCACCGTGACAAATCAGCAGAGCCACAGAGGCACTAGATCAGCCGTGCGCCATCGGCAAAGTACGCTAGCCTAGCCACAAGCTAGCGGCAACATTCAGGCACAACATTCATTCATTCATTTAGCCAGCATCACTAACATTGTGCACATGCAAATATTATCCGCAGGCTGCATTAGCAGCCAGCAGCCAACGTGATACATTACATTGTGTTTATATGTGACATAGCCAAGTTAACAACGTTTCAATCCCTTAATCAAGTCCACTTACCTACGGGCAGTGTGATCCTGTCAGTGCTATATTGAGAATGACAATCGCCAGTCACCATTTAAAAGGCAGCTGCGCCAACTGCGCATGCTCACAAGCACAAACGTAAGGTTATGTATATAACCAAGTTCTATGAATACTGGTGACGCTCAGTCATTCTGCACTAACCTCACTTCGTGCACAGCACTGAATAAAAAATCCACAATGTACCTTTACATACCGACATCCGTCTGGCCACACCCCTATCCGCTTACCTTCATAAGAAGGTGTGTGGTCACCTACTCGCCTCCTTCCCAAACTTTCACCACAAGGCGAGGTCAAGGGCCGCAGTGGAGTCCTGACGCTGAGCGTCACCAGTATTCATAGAACTTGGTTATATACATAACCTTATGTTATATTTCATACTGGCTTCCGCTCAGCGTCATTCTGCACAACAGGAGCTGAGCGGGAGCCAGAAGCTCGACATGTACTCCGCTGAGGCCCCCCACAACCATCAGACCGGAGAGGACCGAGCCCCCCGACCCTCCCTAATGGAGTATACCCTCCCTATTGGAGGACGGGAGGGAGACGGATCCGACCGTGCGAAGAGAAACTCGAGCAACTCAACGCACAGGGTGAGCAAACCGTGGCTTGACCCCACGACTACGCACACGCACAACCCGCATGCCACCAGGGAACGAATGGAAGGAACAAACCTCGTTACTGCCCCCAAAATCATGGGGTCAAGAGCAAACTCAACCCTGTGGCAAGGCCGTAGCAGCGGAGCGCGAAGGAAGACCCAGACCCACTGAAGAGACTGGATCCCCCGGAAAAAGGGGGCCCGGAGAGGTCCAAGCATCAAGACCTCACCAGGCGGTCACTTAGTGACACCGCCCCCCACATCGCCAGCGTATTCGGACAGGGCCCCTCCAAGAGCGGGCCCTTCCCCCCACTAGTACGCCGCCTGACACACTGACCCTGCAACACAGGCAGTCAGCATGGCCGTAACTTGAAGCACTCAAAAGGCTAACTATAGCGGAAGCAGGCAGCGCACCGGGGAGACGACCCCAGAGGGGTCGATCCCTTAAACCAGGCAGCAGGCTTTAGACCCGAGCCTGGAGCACTGCGGACGAGACAGGCGCCAAACAGGTCAACTGAAACAGCACCCCGGCGGAAGGGGCGTATGCTGGCATTGTTGCGCACCATGACAAAGCCTCCACCAAAAAAACCCCACCCAGAGGGGTCGAGGCAGAGAAGGCTGACACAATTGGCAGACGTCATGAACGTGCAGGGGCACACTCAACCGGGTAACCCGGGAGTTGACTCTGCTCCAACACTCCAGGGAATCAACCACCCTCTTGTTACCACATGCGGTGGTTGTTCCTATAACCCCTCAAGAAAAAACTCCAAAACACACCTGCGGGTATACACTGGCTATACCGCAGTACAAGTGTTTCAGTTTTCAAAAAGGGGTTATTCCAGGCCTACGGGTCGACGAAACACAACTTCGGACTGGGCCCGGCCGCCCGGGAAGCACACAGGGATGCCAGAGGAGGTCCATAAGACCACCCCAACAGCCCCCTCTTCGCCATGCGTAAGAGAGGAGCGAAAATAATGGAGAACCAGCCCCTTCATGATAATGCCAGGTACAACATGTACCCAACAAAGGGTTTCCATAACGCCCAACCCTGTGACACCCGGGCCGACCCGGCATTTTTCCCTAACCACGCCGACATCCCCACTCCAGGAGAGGGGGTAGGCATGCGTGTCGATCTAAAACATGAAAAGAGGGCGCCACCCAGACGGTCCCATTTGTACCTTGCTCAGTGGCCCACCCCAAGGGCGTGAGACCCCTCTACCTATGTTCTGATCTATTCTGTTAACATCCCCCAGATATGAACGAGAATCCGTCGAGACCCAGTAACAGGCGCTCGGAAGAGGAAAAAATCCCCCATCCCAGTTGCCCTATAAAAACGCTGTTTTAATAACAAGCAATCAAGGCATACTAGATTCCTGCGTGATTCTTATCAGAAAACACCCCGAGCCAGCACTATGTACGCGTCGAGACCCAAACACATCAATGGATAGTCTAACCAGACACCAGACATTGGTCCTTCAAGTCGCCTCGGAGAACGACAAGGAGTTGTCGTGCTTCATATTCTTCACTCTTTTTATTATTAAAAAGAAAGAAACACCGACTGACATGAATCCCACGTGACGCGGCCGAGGGTAATTTTTTTTTACATTCTTACATCCCGCCACCCTCACCACAGAGAGGAGACGGGAATCCTCAGAGAGACTTCCCACGCAAGCTGTATAGATTGAAAAGAAATATTGCAAAATTGAGCTATATAACACTTGGGTTAGGGTTCTCCGAGGACGAGGCACTGAACCGAATCGAATTGAATCGAATACACACACAATAGAGCAGAACTCCTTTTTGAAGTTCTACTCACCTTGAAAATCTGAGGAGGAGGCTCTGAAACTCTGAGGAGGCTCCCTCACTGGGAAGGAGAGTCCGAACTCACAGAAGGCACTTCTCCCTGAGGAGGAGCTTTGTGAGGAGGAGCTCTGACAACTCCCTGAAACAGATCCATAATATGGACCTGAACAACTCACGGAAGTCTTACCAATAGAGACGCGCTCAGTGACGTACTCTATGGTGGCGACATTTCCGCGGTGCAGACACCCAATTTATCTGAGTTTTACTAAGGAAAAACACAGAACAGAGAGGGCCCCTTTAAGAGCCCCGGACCAGACTTACACATGTGCTTCTGTGGGCCAAACCTAACCCAGTTGTAGATCACAACGACACACACAACCCTTCATCACAACAAAAAATGGCAAAAGTACACTCTTACTACAGAGGAACGCTGTTTTTCATAACGAGAGAAGACACAAGTCCTCGATTATGTAATGGCCACAGACCTTGCTAAGCACACATGATAAGTGACCAAACAACCTTTTCTTTAGGAAAAAATAGTTTAGAAGCACAACCCCAGCAACTTAAGCTGAGGGTTACATCGTATCCCCACAAACACAGTGACACAATATATTGTAACCAAACATGTCTGAGAGGAGGGGGGGGAAGCCCCAGGGAAACCGGGGGGTCACCCCTCCTATCTTACCCTTGATACGACCAAGTTGAACAGGTACCCCTGTTAATATGTGAACATGCTGTTCATTGTCATCACAGGCTGAGAAAAGATTCATTCCTCAATCACATGTCACTAAGCATAGCTTCACAGGTTTAACTAACCCTCTTAGTTGTGAGTTCACCCACGGTACAACGTTACATGAACACACATGTTCTCATCACAACCAACCAGTTCATTTTTACACATGTAAAAAACAACGCCGATTTACTATGGAGAGAGAAGCTATACCAGTGACAAGACAATTCACACACAACACGCGTCGTATCCTCAATGTATTGCAGCAACACATGTTTTGGAAACATCGTTATTACAAAACATTTAGAAGGGAAGAAAAGAAGAAGTGTTTAAAGTCCGGTCAGGACTCCTACCTTCACCCTGAGCGCAGGCCGAGAGAACTGCAACACCGGTTAACGGGACACCGAGTCGAACCCAGCATCTCCTGCGTTGGTGACGAGGGTATGTCCGCTACGCCACCCAACCGCCGTTCTCCATGTTGACGAAGTCCTCGCTGGCACTGGCACCCGGGTGTAGGGTCGACTAACATCCTCTGTCAAAGATGACGTCGTAGTCAGAGTGTTTAAGGCATGTTATAGTCACAGTAACGTTTCAACAGTGTAGCATTAAGCATTAACAGCCGTCCGACTGATAGCAACAAGCTAACGTTTACTAGCCTAGTAAACACAACGAGCTAGCGCCGAAGCTAACAGCTGACTGGCTAACACAGTAGGCCACAAACTAGCACGCCAGCTAAGCAGCTATCACCTGAACTGTACACAACGACATAACAAGCCACACTTCAGACAGGCCGCCTGAGTCCCTCCCCATCCTAAGAGGGAAGAGAAAAAGAAATGTCAACACAGTTTTCAACGGTGATTTACCAAACATACAGCGGAGCCGGCACAATTCCCATCCGGGCTGCAGCCGACTTGAGCATGGAACTCCCGATAATGAAGATCCATGCCCACTTTTCCTCGTGCCTTAGGGTGTACTTTCACATTCACGTGAAAGATGGGGCCTGCACGGGACAGAGAAGCATCCGCTCGTCCAGAGAATCCCGGGTTCAAACCAGGTCTCGGTCGCGGCCCACTAGGTTGACCATCATGGGCGTCAGACCAAGATCCTCCGTCCGCCGCTTAAGAAGCCGAGCAGAGGACCCCAGTCCGGGGCCGGCTTTCGTAAAATTGACAGCTAACCCCCATAGCGTTAACAGACAACTAGCGCTCGCAACAAAACAGTACTCACCCAACACGGAAGCAACCGATTTCTCACAACAGCCGGTGCCTCCCACATTCCAGCTGTATGACCGGAGGGTCAATACCAATCCAGCCGCAGCAAGACTGCAGTTGGGGAGTATATCAGTGGCACGAGCTCCTAATACGAAAAAGCCGGTGGAGGTCAGAATGATCATCATCTTCCAGACACTCCAGTGACGAAGACAATATCGCCGTATTTTCTCGAAAATAGTGAGAGAGAAAATAAAGATATAATGTCAACGTATCTTCCAGTCTTCTGTTTTCCTCTCAACTTTCTTCTCGTCAAGTGGGGTATATACCAAGGCACTTCCTTGTGGTGAAAGTGAAGAAGGAGGTGAGTAGGTGACCACACACCTGCTTATGAAGGTAAGCGGATAGGGGTGTGGCCAGACGGATGTCGGTATGTAAAGGTACATTGTGGATTTTTTATTCAGTGCTGTGCACGAAGTGAGGTTAGTGCAGAATGACGCTGAGTGGAAGCCAGTATGAAATAGAACACCTGTTCACTTTTTTAGACCCCTTTACATAGATCTGATCCTTATATTAAATAAACCAAAAGTCTTGACAGCATGCTTAACTACGCGCGATTAGTGCGCAGTATCTGTCCAATTATCTAGCAGTCTCAGTCAATGAGTCAACTAGATGTCCCCCTTGGAAGGGTGTGGGCGAAATGACTTTACTTAAACCATTGAAACAATTCGGACTTTATAAGAATGTTCGTTTATTAGGACTTTGATGTCCAGCATCCAGTTCATCTTTGATATAATAATCACCAGGTGGTCAATTAAACAAGTGGTTAGCTTGTAGCTGATAGTCAGTAGTAGCTTACATCCAAGCATTAGTGGATAATGTTAGTAGAGGTCGATATGGTATTGGTAATGTTCAACCAAGTCGTCTCTGATGATAGTTTGTTGATAGTTAGGTTTGCAATTTAGCAACCGGTACTTGATAGTGTAGCCAGACGTTTTAGCCAGGTAACAGTGTAGCCAGACATTAGTTGGTCTGCATGTAGTTGGTCTATTATCAGCTTGTACATTCAGTCAGCGTTTAGTCAGTCAGCATACAATCAGACGTTAGTCAGTCTATAGATTATTTACCTATACAAAAGGAAAGGAAAACAAACGGCATTAATTAATAACTAGATATATGAATTAAAGAGAAATGCGGATATTAACGGCGCATATAATGCAACGTACCGTTGGCCAGTCAAGAGTTCGCCCACAGGGCTTTTCACCTTACAGTCTAGACTGAGAGTGTCACTTAAATAGCGCGACGCGCCGGCGCAGAGACAGCTTACCTGCTCAGAGTCGCCATACGTACTCCAAAGTGCGTCCACTAGGCGGCACCAGATAATAATTAACTCATGCAATAAATGTATACAATAAATGTTACTCATGATAATAATGAAGGATAATAATGATAATTATATTGGGAAAAACGTCGGATAATTCTCCACCTCCCACTTAGTTTTCTGAACGTCAGGCTCATAAAACTATTCAAACTATACAAGTGATCCCGGTCTATATTATTATTATTTCTTTACAGGGGCAGGAAGAATTAAACTATGCCGCATTTACGGTGGTAGCACAAGCGGCTCCCGCGAAAAACTACTCAGGTTCCATCGGCATCGTGTGATTCTTAACGTCCTCAATCCTGCCAGAAACAGGCGACTTTCGACGTCCTTCTTTGTGCCAGAAACAGGCGACTTTCGACGTCCTTCTTTGTACCAGAAACAGGCGACTTTCGACGTCCTTTGTGCCAGAAACAGGCGACTTTCGACGTCCTTCTTTGTGCCAGAAACAGGCGACTTTCGACGTCCTTTGTGCCAGAAACAGGCGACTTTCGACGTCCTTCGTTGTGCCAGAAACAGGCGACTTTCGACGTCATTTGTGCCAGAAACAAGGCGACTTTCGACGTCCTTTTTTGGTCATTGTTCCTCGAATCGTAGAAGTACCACCAACCTCCTGACGTCCCTGTGGAGGACGGTGGTGGGGCACACCCCGACGTGACGATCACGTTTGAGATGACCGGCGGTAACGGGAAGGCTATGGCAAGTCCTTACTTCCACGTCCCTAATGACACCCTTTGGGTCAGGGAGAGTCTTTATCACTCGGCCCAGTCGAAACTGGCCTCTGAGTGCGTTCTGGTCCGCAAGCCAGACCAGGTCCCCTTCAGTGACATTCCTAGCGGGAGTGTGCCACTTTTTTTCGGACGAAGAGTTCTGGTCCCGCCAGCTGGCTCCATCGTTTCCAGAACCTGTCCACTTCAATCTGGATTGCTCTCAGACGGACGAAGGGGTAGCTAGCGGACTCGAAACCTCTGGGGTCTCCACGGGGCCTTGCACGTCCCAGTAGGAGAGTGTTGGGGGTGATGACCTCAATGGTGCCATCCCGAAGCTGGGCATTGGCGCCAATAGGCCTCTCATTTGATAGATTGGCAGTTAGGTATAGGAGGGTTTGGAACTCCAGGGCCGTAAGGCTCCCTTCTTCGCCTATGCTGCTTAGTGCTCTTTTCAATACTCGCACAGCTGCTTCAGCCGCACCATTCCTATGAGGAGAGTCAGCGGGGTGGAACACCCAAATCCAATCTGTACCAGACTCTGCGGCTTTCTTCTGTACTTTGTTATTGTCGATATTTGCTAGGAACTTATAAAGTTCTTCCAGCGCTGGCTTTGCTCCCACGAAATTAGTCCCTTTATCGGACCAGAGCTTCTTAGGATGGCCTCTCAATGCAGTGAAGCGTTGGAATGTTTTTAGGAAACCTTCAGTCGAGAGGTCTTCCACTATGTCGGCATGTATTGCTCTGGATGCCATGCAGCAGAAAACTACGCCCCAGGCTTTCTTACTCGTTCTCTTTTTCACTGAGTCTTTGATCGTGTAGGGACCAAAGAGGTCCAACGTGGTATACTCGAATGGTGCGGCCGGCTCTGTGCGCTCCGGGGGGAGTTCGCTCATGATTTGACGGCACATTTTTGCCTTGTTCTTTCGGCAGTGTATACACGAGTCAATTGTGCTTCGGGCTACTCTTGGCCCCTGCACAACCCAGGCTTTATCTCTCATGTGCAAGAGGGTTCCTGCAATGCCCTCATGGTTTGTGAGCTTCCTCTGCCAGGAGGATGCTCACCCATTCCCTGTAGGGAAGTAAGGGCACCCCAGGCCATTCTTTGGCCATGGCTTGAACTCTGCCGTGGCACAGCAAGAGTTTGGAGTCCTCCTCTTTGTGGACCACAAGTCTGTCTAGTGTGGTCACGGGGAATTCTGCACCTTCCTGTGCGGCCAGGCATAGTTCTCTGAATGCGCTTTGCAGTTCGTTTACAGTTAATGTCTCCCACTTTAACAATGTGTGGGTTGGCAAACGTGCTTTCGTCGTTTGGGCTTTCCGGGTTTTTACTGTCGCCCAGAACTTCAGTGCCCTTCGGATGAAGCCGACGATGTTGCAGAGTGTTTTGAGAGAACTGTATCTCCTTGGGTTTATCTGGCCTACGAGAGCCCCGCCCCAAAGTTTGTCGGGGCTTCTGTTTGGCGAGATAATGATATCTGATTCTTCTTTTGTGGCTGTTTTCTTCTCTTCCCCTGAGCTGGCAAGGGGAAGCATTGTCTTTGCTTGCGCTCCTGTGATAGCAACTGTGAAGGCCTTTCTTTGAAGCCTACTTACTGCGTCTCTCGCAGCGGTAGATACCTCTGAGGCTGATTTCTTTGGCCATTCCTCTTCGGGGTAGGCGAGGAAGTCAGGGCCGCACTGCCACGCAGAGTCCTCTCCGAGTAGCTCCGGGGAGCAGTGGCCTCTTGTGACCAGGTCAGCAATATTGCGTTCTCCTGGTACCCACCATCAATCAGTGACGGGACCAGCCTTCTGGATCTCTCCGACCCGATTCGCGAAGCATGTCTGAAAGCCATAGCTTTCTCTTTGGATGGCTCCCAGCACCGTCTGACTGTCGACGAAGTGGAACCATCTTTCGATTTTGATTCTTCCATGTTTAAGCACATACTTTTTTAGACGGGATGCGAACACCGCCCCGTCGATTTCCGCCTTTACTGGATCACCTCTAAGGTCAAGAGGGGCCAGCTTCGCTTTTGACTCCACTAGCCGGGCAACTGCTCCCCCAGACGTCTCCAATCGTAGATACAGTACTGCGCCATAGGAATCACAGCTCCCGTCTGAGAACGTGATCCCCCATGGCTTGCCCAACCAGCCGGCGGGCGTGATACTTCTTGGGAATGTGACGCGGCTCAGGCGAGCATATTCCTTGAACAACTCCACTGCTTTCTCTCGGAGCTCCTCTGATAGTGGCTGGTCCCAAGTGTCCTTGGTAATTTTTCCAGCCTCCTGGAATGCTCTTCTCACTAGGATCACTCCCTTCTGCTTGAGTGGAGTTGCGAGACCAATCGGGTCATACAGTCCTGCGACTTGGCTGAGTAGGACTCGGCGTGTCAGAGGGTTAGGTGTCCTCTCTATGATATTTTCTTCGGCTAGATCTGCTTCCATCCTCATCTTTTGCCTTCTCCGGGAAAAGTTGATGGATGCCATTACGAAGAGCTTATCTTCCTGAACAAGGTAGCCGACTCCCAAAGCCTTGTTATCTTCATCCTTAAGTTGGTTCGGTAGAACTAGTGTCTGTGCCTTGGTCTCCGGGGTGTCATGCCTCCCACTGTGACCAGATCGGACCCAGGGTTTGAGGTGGAAGCCGCCTGCCTTCAAGATGACTTCGACCCCCTTAAGGATCTCTTCCAGTCTGTGAGAGTCATTGTGTGATACGAGGAGATCGTCCACGTAGCTGTTGTCCACGATGACAGATCTTTCCTCTGTTAGGTGGGAGAACCGAGGGAGGTATGCGGTCTCTCGCATAGCGACTTGGGCGATACATCCGGCCGGCTTGTCTCCCATGTTCACCCTGACGACGGCGTAATCTTCTATCTCGTCTTGCGGTGAGTCTCTCCATAGAAAACGGTGTACATGAACTTCCTCCTCTTCAAGCCACACTGAGTTATACATCTTTTTGATGTCACCGATGGCTGCATGTTCTCCCTCTCGGAATCTGAGGAGTACTGCACGGATTTGGTTCAGCACATCAGGACCTTTCAGTAGGATATTGTTCATGCTTACACCTCTGTATTCTTGGCTACTGTCCCAGACGATTTGTACTGGAGTGGTGACGGAGTGTGGGTTCGGTGCGGTCAAGTGACTCACGTACCATACTGCTCCTTTCCATTGATCCATCATAGACTTAGTTAGTTTCACGGCAGCTCCTCTCTCCACCATTTCGTGGATTTGCCTAGTATAGGCGACTTTCCATGAAAGATTTTTCCCAAGGCGCTTCTCTGTCCTGAGGAAGGTCGACTCCACAGCTCGGCGATTGTTAGGGAGAGATGCTGGTTGTTCCTTCCAGGGGTATTTTGCATCCCAGTGGGAGTCCCCACAGTGCGAGTCTTTCTCCTTGAAGGTCAAGCCAGCCTTGATGATCTCTAGCTCCCGCTCGTCAGCCAGTGTCATTTCCTTTCCTCCAGGAGGACAGTTGCCACAGCGACATCCCCCACAGACGGGGTCACAGGCTGCTCCGATGCTGTCCCATTTCAGCCAGTTGAAGACTTCCTTGTTGCTTGTGGCAGTTACTGCTTCTTTCATGCTTTTCCTCTTGGTTAAGTCTACCGTAAGGTTTTTGCATTCTCTTGTGATGGTCGTTCCCATGGAGCGTGCGAAGTGGGTCAACGAATGACGCGTGATCATTTTTACTTCTTCGAAGAGGTCCGGATGCGCACCGCTCACAGTTTTGCCCAGTGGGCCGTCCCATAGCACCAGATCACCGGCTCTCTCCATTCTTTGTGGGGCCAGGCGACCTTCCCGGGTGCTAATGAGCAGATCAATGGTATCAGGCCGGGTCAATTCTCCCGGCTTGACACATGGGAAAAACTTTTCTAGTCTCTCGGAGTTCACCACTCTATCTACTTTGGCGATGTCCTCAAGGCCGTAGCAGAGCATTTTGTGGGCTCTCAAGGTCCCCTTCGGGGTCCATACTTTTATTGCCACCACATACCTCTTGGTGTCGACTCTGACTGCCATCTTCCCAACACCGTACACGACCAGTGTGATAGGTTCGCCGGCCAGCCCGAGCCTCTTGGCGGCTCTGTGTGTGATATAGTTGGTGTCGGAGGCGAGGTCCATCAACGCTCCAACACAGTCTCCTCCTCTTGTCGTGACGTCCATGAGCATCATGAGGACTGGGTATTATTTTATGCCACTCTTGTCCAACAGGCTCTTGCTGGCGTACACTTGGGAGGTCGCTTTGTTCGTGAAGGCTTTCT
Source organism: Notolepis coatsorum (assembly GCF_963971535.1). Classification (NCBI taxonomy): domain Eukaryota; kingdom Metazoa; phylum Chordata; class Actinopteri; order Aulopiformes; family Paralepididae; genus Notolepis; species Notolepis coatsorum. The sequence goes on along the minus strand of NC_140175.1, from coordinate 60,314,461 downwards.
TGAATGCTTTGTGGGATATTTGTAGATATCCTGATGAAGAATGTGCTCAGTCAACCGAGGCTTGGATAATAACAAGGGTTTATTAACCAAACAGATAGAATACATAGAGAGAATGGCTGAGGGCTTCCCCCCAGGTGATCAGCTGAATTTACCCAGGTAAGAAGACCTGGATAGATCTCAAGAGGAGATCTATATAGGTAACAGGGGGGGTGTGTGGTCCCATTTGATAGGTCAGATGGGGGGGAGGGGGTACAGGTTTGGGGGACACAGGGGAGGGGGGTGTCTTATTCCACAGAGAGGGGGGGGGGCACAGGTAAGGGGAACATATTTACATGAGGACATATTATACCACAATACTCACTTTTCTTTCTTATAATGTGGGTGAGATTAATGTATAATATACCAGGATTGTTTGGAACAGGTAAAAGTGGGGACCGATGTAATCCATCGGTTATCAGATAATGAATAAAATAGAAAATAATTAAAATAATGAAAATGTTGGCCAATGTGTTCTGTTGGTTGGCCTAATAGTTTAAACTAGTATTATTTATATACATGATTCATGACATGATCGACTGGAATAATGAAAATGTTGGCCAATGTGTTCTGTTGGTTGGCCTAATAGTTTAAACTAGTATTATTTATATACATGATTCATGACATGATCGACTGGACTGCGGTCTGTGTTATTTTGATATCAGAGATGTGGGAATAGATATCACCCTTTTCTTTTATTAATCGCTCAAAATACCTATATCAATGAGTGGTCCTCAACTCTGATATCAAACAACAATTAACATAATCATTAGAAGCTATAGCTGTGCAAATATCTTGGCATACCTTCAGTCGTTCATGTCGTGACTCAGGGGAGCTAATGTGATGGTTGTGCATACAGGCATCGTAATAAACCAATTCAATACATGCACTGTCTCTGTGTGGTCAGAGTGCACAGGGTGAAAACACAAAATCGTGTGCATAATTATTAGGAATAGGATTTACACATAAGGCTAATGTGTACAAAAACATTTTAACAACCGTTAACCTGGTGGTTAATAAAACTAACATGATTGATTATGGGAAACTGTTCAAAAATATATATATATATATATATATTTGCACATTTTATGATGATTCTTGATGAAATTACTTAGGATCCAGTTGTATTTAACCTGAGTTTGAGTGTCACTTTCATCTGTGATTGCCTCAGTTTTGTTGGTCTTTACTTAGAATCAGGCAATTTTCTCCATTTCTTCTCTATAAATGAGGAGATAAAACGTCTTATGCATCGCTTCTGTATGTAATTCTAGTGCATATACTATCAATGGTTCACCATACAGGTGCAAAACAACGTTACATGTCCTCTTCTATGAGAGAATAAAACAACTGATTCTTTCTTGTCTGACAATACAATTTTGTAACCTAAGTAATTCAAATGTGATGATGTAATACAGTAACACAGTAAAATTTAAATAAATACATAATAATGTGGACAATGTGGCGTTCAGAAGTCTCTTGGTCCACAGGGCTCTGATGATGCCTCTTCTTGACAATGCAGTCGGGAACATTCACTCCTCCATCATTCAGAGGGGGCCTACAGGAGGTCGCCGTCCACTCCCTGTGTACCTTGTCAAGGGTCACCGGTAGCAGTATACTAGTAGTGGCCTTGCAGACTCTTTTCCTGGAGCCTATGTTGTTCTCCACCACCATCACATGTCTGCCACTGTGCTCACGCTTGACCTTTATCAGGCCTAGAGACATGGCGGTAGGGTGGTCTTGAACGTGCTGTGTGGTGGTTGGTCCCCCGCTCCCCGTCATCGCGGTACCAGAGGGGCGAGGGTTTGCTGGTGTAGTGGCCTGTCTGTAGGACGCTCTCTCTCACACGGATGACAATCTTGTCATGGGAATCCACCTTGATGGTCGGGGACTTCAGTTCCCTTTTTCAGATGGTCTGCCGCGGGTCGCCGGGGTGAGGCTGCATGTCGTCCTTTCTGTCTCTGCTCCCCTTCCTTTGGGGACGTCTGTGTTGTGTGGGCTGGTGGTTCTCCCACGGTTGTTGTCGTCGCCCTGGTTGTGTCCGCAGCTCCTTGGCGGTGTCCCTGGTGGTAGTATGCTGTCGTGGGTCGCTCAGGTCGCTGGGTTGTGTTCCTCTCTGCCTGGTCCTGCCGTCGTTCGTGGTTCAGGTCACGCGTCGTCTCACTCCTTCTCACTTGTCGTGTCCTCTCACCAATATGATCTGAGGATGATAAAATTGCCTTAGAAAACCTCCTCACATAAATGATTCAACGCCTTTCTGCTAAAGAGGAAAATCATTTTGGGGTTAATTTAATTCATTGTATAATACCATCATGCATTTGATATCGTTTGGATCCGATATTTGCATGGAATCAGAAACATTTCTTTTTATCTTTATAATCTGTGATTTCAAATTGAAGTTGACCTTACCTCAGGCCGCGTACGATGGTGTGCTTCTTCAAGATACTTACCTCGCCATGACTTCTCGGTTGTTCTTCACATCTCAGTGTGGCTCATCATAGCATAGGAAAAAAACATAAAACCTAGACAGCCAGTTAATTTTGCATGAAAAACAATCATTCGTTTTGTCATCTAACCCTAACTAACCTTACTGTCATGCACTCGTTCTAATAAAACTAACCTACACTGTAGCACTCAACACTCTGATGAACATTGTTACTCAGCTGATAGAGTTGTGCCCTGCCTGATGTCCTGTCGTACAGAACCTGTGAGTCGCTTTGGATAAAAGTGTCAGCTAAATGATCAATGTTGTTGATATCTTGTACATTTAGATAATTGTGTTTCAATTTTGGTGGTTGATAATTTGCAGTCATGGAAAGTACTTGAAATTGCAAGGAGTTAGTGGTTAAGCAGAGAATAGAAGGAGGGGATAGTATGTTAAATTGTTTTCATCATTGATCTTTCATCTCAGGCACTTCTACTTTGTTTGGTGTTATTCAGACATCATATCTCTAATTTGTGTGCCTTCTTGAAAAGAGAGAGATGAAAACAACTGGTTAGTTATTCTGTTAGTATGGGAAATATGGTAGCCTTTCATAACTGCAAATTCATCACCTGTGTCTAATTCATGTTAATTAAATGAAGGGGGCATGTTTGTTTTAAAACATTTCATTCAATGCATTTTGTGGTTCCCTGTTGTTATCCATTGTCAGGTGAGTCTCTGTGGTAACAAAGAGAAAATCTGCATCTAAAGCGATACTTCCTACTATACTAAGTATAGTGGAGATACTAAGTTGAGTCCCTAAAGGTGTGGTCAGAGTCCTCTCTAGGCATTTGCATTGTCTTTCAGCTCCACATCATCTTCGGTTGAACCTTGTGTTGACATGCAAATTGTTGGAATTTCTGTAACAACATAAACACTCAAGTGATCTGAGATAGTTGTAATTTGCTGTAACTGAGATGATAGTTGTGTATGTACAGTTTCTACGTCAAATGACTCCCTTTTCTTGACTCCTTTTGTATCACAAACAGTACTGAATTTGCAAATCTGGTATGTCATAAATGTATAGATGTAGCAGTAATGACTATCTGTCTGTCATGTATGTCCTAATATGTCCTGATGAATTGAAAATGGGGGACCCTGATGTAAACAAGACAAAAGTCTTTCTCTGGTCTGCATCCCCTTAACAATTTGTGTGTATTGAGCTGTACTGTATTGTACCCATTCTGCAATCTGTTAATAAAGTTTTCAATCAATCAATCAAAGCATCTATATTTATGATTTTCATACTCACCGGGGAAGGCTGTTGTGTTGACGTCGTATATTATAATCGAATAGTGGTTCCAGAGGCTGTAGCACGTTACGTGTCGTCAATGCAATGTTCGGCTCGTTTCTCCGGTGGTCTGGGATAATGCAACCCGCATCTCGCCACCGCAACTCAACATTTTCCAATAGCAGCGCGCACATACATATACAAATAAAACATATACTACACGTGGATTTCACGCACCTTCGGCCTTGGGCACATTAAACTTTACGTTCGCCTATGGATAGTTTAATATAAAATCATAACTTCACGGCGCGCATAGCGTGACGTCATCGCTCCATGCGACGTTCGTGCGTTCTCATTCGCCTCGGAAATAACGCTTTGCAATTCATACAGTATTTTTCCCACGAGCTCTCAATAGCCTGGAATTCCTAAACCAGCGTTTTGTTACCGAATGAACGCGCCTGTGCATATGTGAAAACGTAAACAAACTGAAACGATAAAACTATACTTCCCCAAATGGTCGTTCCCGTGGGCCGGTTTTGTTGATTCCGGAAATTACTATCCTAGTTTGTCGCGTGAACTGCACTTCAATGTTATTCTCTATATAACGGTACTAGTCTCTCAATGCTCGGCGCGATATCAGTCGGCATATTGTGCAAATACAAACGAGACTTTAAACAGACAAACAAACATTAATACATATAAGTTAACGTGTGTGTATATCTGACTGTATTGGATCGCTGCTCGTTTAGTCGGCCAGCATCTGCTGCGACAAGGCATTTATCCCTTGATATAACTACACATCGTTATTAAAGTCATAACGACCGAACCTGACTTCGAAATTTACCAGCGATATATTAGATTATATATACCTTTTAATCACACTCTCGGTCTCTTGAACTCGCGACTAATGTCCTGTTTAATGTACTTTCCGCGACTGATGTCCCGTTTAATGTACATTCACGTACTCCCGGGGCATCGCGTAATCATGTACTACTAGGACATCGCGTGATCATCTTCCCGCTATCTGTATTGATCAATTTGTTAATTTAATCCAAAATACATCGTTTTCAGGAATGGAAGAGATTGTGGGCTTAGTTTGAGGTTGAAACAATGAATATTATGACGCTACTCTGGTAATTTCTAATTATGATTCCATCAGCTTCTCGGTCCTAACTTCCCGCCTCTTTGCAAAGGAATCACAGAACGTTTTTTAACAGAGTAGCGTTTTCAAGGATATCACATCATAATAAGCTCACGTATCTTCTTTTGTTGCCTATATTTTTTGTCTGAATTAGACTTGGGTTAGCAATCCGACAACCTTACTGTGTGCCTTAGCTTTTGGTCGGCTCCGACTCGACCTGGAATAGCACTTCAACCTTTGTGCCTAAACTTTTGGGAATAGCACATATAACCCATCCTCTCAGAACCGCCTGATAAGGACCCAGGTGCACGCGCGCCCTGGTAACGATTCTCAATACAGATCAGATATATTAATGCACATTATTCTTACTCAGCCATGATCTCAATATTTGACAACATTCTGTAATATTCACCTGGCACAGAGAAAAGCAGGAAGGTTTTAATTCCTTTCCATACATTTTTGGTCGACCATCTATTATACTCACTTTTCTCTGTATAGCTGAAACAATACAGCACACCGGTAGGACGCAAGAGTCCGTCACAAGTTCGTAGACGCCAATTGTGGGATATTTGTAGATATCCTGATGAAGAATGTGCTCAGTCAACCGAGGCTTGGATAATAACAAGGGTTTATTAACCAAACAGATAGAATACATAGAGAGAATGGCTGAGGGCTTCCCCCCAGGTGATCAGCTGAATTTACCCAGGTAAGAAGACCTGGATAGATCTCAAGAGGAGATCTATATAGGTAACAGGGGGGGGGGGTGGTCCCATTTGATAGGTCAGATGGGGGGGAGGGGGTACAGGTTTGGGGGACACAGGGGAGGGGGGTGTCTTATTCCACAGAGAGGGGGGGGGGCACAGGTAAGGGGAACATATTTACATGAGGACATATTATACCACAGCTTCCATTTGGAGCGTTGACAATTTTAACTCTGTGACCACCTTCTCCTGCTCAGCCGTAAGGCCTCGGAGCCCTTTACGAGCGCCGGGCTCATTGGTTGTTTTCGTTCCTGCTATGTGTCTTGGAGCAGAGGAGAAAATGATGGTTGACAGGGCCGCCCCCCTTTACACACTCATCTTTTTTACAGAGGAACCTTTTCTCGCATAGGCCGTTGGCCCCGTGATAAGCGAGGCATTTGATGCAAGCTCCAGCTTTCTTCACCTGGGCTCGTTTTTCCAGTAGTTTAGCCTTCTTGAAGGCCGGGCAGAAGTACAGTCTTTTCCCATGTGCTTCCTCTCCACACATGGTGCACGAGTCCCTCTGGGGCTCTCTTCTTACTTCGCTCGCTGTCGTTCTTGTAAATGACCGTCTATCACCTCCCCTGTCGCTCAGCCTTTCACGCTGGGTTGGTCTTTCGCCCAGCGTGGGTGGCTCCGATCTCCAACTGTGCTAGCCTCTCGAGGATCCTTTCTTGTCCTTTCAGAAATGACAAGAGTCTGTCAAAGTAACTAGGAGATCCACTTCTCTCTCATGCCTATAGGCAGTTTTCTCTCTATGGCGGCAACAGTTAGGTGGTTTTTGATCACGTCCTCCATCCCAAGGTCTTTTAAGTCATACAGTGCGGTTTCCACTACCTGGACCAGGTCAATCATTGGCCTAGGCTGGTTACTCCGTACTGGAGGCACGTCTTCCAGACCTTTGAGGATCAGACTTGCGGTTGTGCTCCTGTCTCCAAAGCGGTTGTCCAGGAGCTTGAAAACGTTGTCCGCTGTTCTGCAGCGATCCAGCCCGAGTTTCTTTCTCAGTGGCTCTTCTACGCTGTCAAGAAGGTGATATAATTTGCATACAGGCAATCCTGATGGTTCGGCCAAAGCCTGGAGGTCCTCCCAATTATCCCGCCAGCGCCAATAGGTCCTTCTGTCGCCACAGAATCTGGGCAGATTGATGGCGGCGAGCTTTATCTTTGGTCGGGCCCCCTGGTGGGCTCTGTGGTGAGCGAGACCTTCCCGCGTTGCGCCCTCATCGCCTGATGGCGTGGCGTGGTCACCTCATAACTGAGGCATGATAGCGAGGTCAGCGCTCTGGTAAAGATAGGGTTCGCTGGCGGGTTGTCTTACCCGTGGGAGCGAACTCCTGTCGGTATACTCATGAGGTCCACTTCTTGTGGTCTTTGCTCCAAGCTGGAGATGGGTTGCTTTCGGGGCCCCCTCGTGGCTCCCGAAAGGTAAGGGAGAGTCTTTGGAAGCGCCCTCTGTTTGACTACTGTCAAGCTGAGGAGATGACGAGTGGATGTGAAGGACTTCACTTTTGCCGTTGGTGGACGGGGAAGGTTTAGCTTCCGCGGCACGTTGCAGAACATCGGTTGAAATATCAAGTGGGCTGGTTACTTCACCGCCTCTTTCAATGTTGTGTGTCCTTATATCCTCTTCACCCTCATAAGCACATCCAGTGTCACCCTTTCCACCAGGCTCTAGGAGGGTCGACCACTTGTCCATCAGTGCTGCTCTTTCCTCGTCCAAGTGCCTGTACCGCTTCTCTAATTAAGATATGTTGGGAGTTGGAAGAAGGTATCTCCACTCTCTCATCATTTGTTCGAAGGCGTTGAGTCTTCTCTCCAATTTGTTCCCCTCCAACGCTCTCTTATCTTGGGGTGCCCATTGGGTGCTGAGCCTCTTTGCCTCTTCCAAGGCCTCCTTAAACTCCGCTTCAAGGGGGCCTAATTTTGGTTGAACGAAGCGGGACCATACCTCCGAGAAGATCTTCTTCTCTAGTGCCATTTTCCTCTGCTTGCTTCTGTCTTTCTTTGTTGTGGCGTCGGCCATCACGGTAGCATGCGCACTTCCGTCGGCCTCCTCCAATGCTCCAACATAGTCCCCCGTCGTGTCAACGAGCTTCGATAACTCTATCTGAAGAGCTTTCTTGTCGTTGACGAGCTCCGCTAGCGATGCTGTGTCAACATTGTCAGCTACTTGGTTGGCTCTCCTTGTGAAAGCTGTTTGCGCCGCAGTACGCCTCTTATTTAGCTCTTCCACATCTACACCTTCCATCTTGTCCCAGTCAGCCGTTGCCCCAACTGGAGCTCCTTCTTCTGAGTCGCTGGTCGCAGGCAGTATTAAACAATGGGGTTAACAGTCAGAAGCACAGTTCGTACAGTTGCCGTGTAGCAGTGTGATTACAATGACACTGCTCCAAGCAGGAGATAATGACGGGACCGTATAGTGGATCAACGTAGTTTCGCTTCACTCACTTGAACCTGGTAATGGCCTCAATGAGAGTGAACAAATAGGATAGAGTAAATGAGCACCGTTTCAGCCTTTGGTTAATCCATTCATAGTATAGTTTACGGCGTCTGGAGCAACAACATATTTGCACCGTTCAACACATCCAAGGCTTAGGGGTGTCAATGATAATGTTCACAGCGTTTGGAGCAACAATGTATTTGCACAGTTCAACACAGCCAAGGTATAGGGGTGTCAATGATAATGTTCACAGCGTTTGGAGCAACAATGTATTTGCACCGTTCAACACAGCCAAGGCATAGGTGTCAATGATAATGTTCACAGCGTTTGGAGCAACAACGTAGTTGCTTGGTTCAACACAGCCAAGGCATGGGTGTCAATGATAATGTTCACAGCATTTGGAGCGACAACGTAGTTGCTTGGTTCAACACAGCCAAGGCATGGGTGTCAATGATAATGTTCACAGCGTTTGGAGCAACAATGTAGTTGCTTAGTTCAACACAGCCAAGGCATGGGTGTCAATGATAATGTTCACAGCGTTTGGAGCAACAATGTAGTTGCTTAGTTCAACACAACCAAGGCATAGGTGTCAATGATAATGTTCACAGCGTTTGGAGCAACAACGTAGTTGCTTGGTTCAACACAGCCAAGGCATGGGTGTCAATGATAATGTTCACAGCGTTTGGAGCAACAACGTAGTTGCTTGGTTCAACACAGCCAAGGCATGGGTGTCAATGAAATGTTCTTTAGCTAGCATTGGTGGCCAGCAGTGTTAGCATTCTTTGGCTAGCAATGTTAGCAGTCTTTGGCTAACAGCGTTAGCATTGGTGGCTAGCAGTATTAGCATTGGTTGGCTAATGGCTAGCGTTAAGCATTGGCAGCTAGCAGTGTTAGCAGTCTTTGGCTAACAGCGTTAGCATTGGTGGCTACCAGTATTAGCATTGGTTGGCTAATGGCTAGCGTTAAGCATTGGCAGCTAGCAGTGTTAGCAGTCTTTGGCTAACAGCGTTAGCATTGGTGGCTAGCAGTATTAGCATTGGTTGGCTAATGGCTAGTGTTAAGCATTGGCAGCTAGCAGTGTTAGCAGTCTTTGGCTAACAGCGTTAGCATTGGTGGCTAGCAGTATTAGCATTGGTTGGCTAATGGCTAGCGTTTATGCATTAACATTGGATGGAGTTCGGCGACCCCACCACTTCAAGCAACCAGCATGTGGGCGGAATACGGCGATTCCAACCCAATAAGCAGTCAACATCAACATTTCACTTCCCTTGAGCTGACCGTGTCCTCTCCAATGTGCCCCGTCGTGTGTATCCACTGCGTCCTGGTTCCACCTTGACGTTGAGGGGTATCCCACGCGGCACTTCCTTCTGCGTTCCGTCCGTCCCGTCTCGTAGCGGGCGCGTGCGGTAAATAATTGTCCAATTATCTAGCAGTCTCAGTCAATGAGTCAACTAGATGTCCCCCTTGGAAGGGTGTGGGTGAAATGACTTTACTTAAACCATTGAAACAATTCGGACTTTATAAGAATGTTCGTTTATTAGGACTTTGATGTCCAGCATCCAGTTCATCTTTGATATAATAATCACCAGGTGGTCAATTAAACAAGTGGTTAGCTTGTAGCTGATAGTCAGTAGTAGCTTACATCCAAGCATTAGTGGATAATGTTAGTAGAGGTCGATATGGTATTGGTAATGTTCAACCAAGTCGTCTCTGATGATAGTTCGTTGATAGTTAGGTTTGCAATTTAGCAACCGATACTTGATAGTGTAGCCAGACATTTTAGCCAGGTAACAGTGTAGCCAGACATTAGTTGGTCTGCATGTAGTTGGACTATAGTCAGCTTGTACATTCAGTCAGCGTTTAGTCAGTCAGCATTAGGGATGGGTACCTTTCACATTTGAACCGATACCGGTACCGGTACCTGTGAATCGATACCGGTACCCAACGGTACCTTTTTTCGGTACTTTAGTCTCAAGAAATTTAATTCAGTCGTAAAAAAAGAAATCCAAACTTCAAATAACTACAATTTCGACAGTTTTCGGCTTGTCATTGCTCCGACTGCTTTGTTGTTGAATCAAGTCAAATCCTAGGTAAGCATATATTGTGCGTGTGAACGTTGACATGAAAATAAAATAAAAAAAGAAATAAAAAAATTAAAAAAAAAATTATAAAAAATTTTTCCGGTTTCTCACTTGATTCGATACTCGGTAGTACCGACGTGTTTCGGTTCGGTACCTCATCAGTCTATAGATTATTTACCTATACAAAAGGAAAGGAAAACAAACGGCATTAATTAATAACTAGATATATGAATTGAAGAGAAATGCGGATATTAACGGCGCATATAATGCAACGTACCGTTGGCCAGTCAAGAGTTCGCCCACAGGGCTTTTCACCTTACAGTCTAGACTGAGAGTGTCACTTAAATAGCACGACGCGCCGGCGCAGAGACAGCTTACCTGCTCAGAGTCGCAATACGTACTCCAAAGTGCGTCCACTAGGCGGCACCAGATAATAATTAACTCATGCAATAAATGTATACAATAAATGTTACTCATGATAATAATGAAGGATAATAATGATAAATATATTGGGAAAAACGTCGGATAATTCTCCAGTATCTGCTCCGTCTTTGCGAGCCATTCATGGCTCGCGGAGCAGTTTGCACCTTCAGCGCTGTTGGCAGATATCAGGAAGGGGGGGAAATAAACCTGAAATGAGAGAGAGGGAAGCTCTTAAATCCAATGCATGCGGCGGGCGATTTTTGCCAGGCGACCGATAGAATGTTATTGCTTCCATTGTTATGAATGAGAGAACCCACACAGCAGGAGATTTTCTAGCGACAATCGCAATCGCGCAGCAAGTTCACAATGAGGAAATAACATGACTTCTACTGGTGTATCATTTGTAATATAAATGTAAACAGTTTCAGATCAATTCTAGACCGTTTTCAAATGTCCAATCTAACTAATTAAACTTGCTCATAAAATGCTTAAAATGATGTGATTCTAATAGACGGCTGTTAATGTATTGCGATGTGCACAGGGCTGACTGCCTGCAGACAGGCCGTCGGAATGTTCAATTGGGATAAATAAATAATAATGGGTTAGATCCAAACTTATTTTCATTGTATTGTGTTTGTGCTGCATGATCACATACATAATCAAATGTCCAATCTAATTGTTCTATTCAGGCAAATATTTGAAGAATTTTTTTGTTAGGTAAATAACCCCTCAAGCACTCATTGCTTTTTTCATTCACACTAATTTGTCATGTTATTCAATAAGCAGTGTTCTGAAATAACTTCAAATATCAGTAGTGCCGAATTTATCAGTTCTCCGCTTGATATAATTAATCAAAATGTCCAATCTAACGAATTTTATTTGCTCATAAAATGCTTAAAATGTTAAATGTGATTATAATAGACGGCTGTTCATGTGCACATACTTTATATACATAACGTAGAAAAATGTATATCCCGGACATTATTTTATTCTTATTCTTATTTGTATTCCTATTCGTGACTGTTTCTGACTACCTAAATGTTTACGGTTTAGTGTAAGCAATCTGTAGTGCCAAATTTTGCTCTGGATAAATAAAGTATTCTATTCTATTTAAATAACTATATTTAAATAATAAATTAGATTGCATGGGATCTCTGGGTGGCTGGCTCAATATCATCCAATATCAACCTGTGTCTCCGGTTGATTTAGGTCTTAGTAGTAGTACTTAGTGAGTTGGCGCATCAGTCGAGTGCAGCGCATTCCTGTGGGCACGCGCGTGCACATGGTAAATGGTAAATGGCTGTTTTTTTTATATAGCGCTTTTATCCAAAGCGCTTTACAATTTGTTCCTCACCTTTTACCCATTCACTCACACATTCACACACCGACGGCGGAGGCAACCATGCAAGGTGCCAACCTGCTCATCGAGAGAAATTAGGGGTTAAGTGTCTTGCTCAAGGACACATCGACACGCTGCCCGGGAGAACCGGGAACCTCCGGATTGCCAGACGACTGCTCTACCTCCTGAGCCACTGTCGCCCCTGTATCTCAGTGCGCACAGTGTAAATGTGGTTGTACTGGTAGATTTTGAACATGATATTCTCAACACTGTAAAACCCAATAAGTTTCCAGAACTTAAAAAAATTTAGGCAATCCCATGCCTCAATTTTTTTAAGTTGATAAACTCAAATGTTTTCAGTTGGCTAAGACTTACAATTCTCAGTTAAGGCAACTCAAATATGGTCAGTTACTGTGACTTAAGGTTCTCAGTTAAGTCAAATCAAATATGGTCAGTTACTGTGACTTACAGTTCTCAGTTCTGTATCGTAATGGATCTCGCTCGGCGTCACTTCCGCACTGTACCTCGCTTGTGCACGCGCACTGAATAAAAATTCCACAATGTACCTTTACATCCCAATATCCGTCTGACCACACCCCTATCAGCTTACCTTCATAAGCACTCGCCTCCTTCTTCGCTTTCACCACAAGGAAGTGCCTTCGGAGATCCCCACTTGACGAGGTTGTTAGTAGGAGAAAGTTGGAAAACAAGGGATACGTTGACATCATATCTTTATTTTCTCTCTCACTATTTTCTAGAAAATACGGCGATATTGTCTTCGTACTGGAGTGTCTGGAAGATGATGTTTAGCTTGCGTGCTAGTTGTGGCCTACCTGTTAGCCAGTCAGTTGTTAGCTGCGGCGCTAACCCGTTGTGTCACTAGGCTAGGAAACGTTAGCTTGCTGCTATCGGCCGAGAGCGGCTGTTAGCTTGATGCTACACTGTGGAACATTGCTATGACTATAACATGCCTTAAAACACTCTGACTACGACGTCATCTTTGACAGAGGATGTTAGTCGAACCTACCCAGAGCCGGCCGGCGAGGACTGCGTCAACAAGGAGAACCGTAGCGGCGGGATGGAGCAGCGACGCTGCCCGTGTCGTCAACACAGATGCTGTGTTTACTATCGGTGCCTGACCAGACCTTGAACACTTCTTCTTTCTTTCCCTTCTAAATGTTTTGTAATAACGATGTTTTCCAAAACGAGTGTTGCTGCACTACATTTAGGATACGACGCGAGTTATGTGTGAATTGTCTTGACACTGGTATTAGCTTCTCCATGCAAATCGGGTTGTTTGTTACAGATGTGAAAATTATCTGGTTTGTTGTGTTGAGAAACATCATGTGTGTTCATGTACCGTGTACTCACAACTAAGGGGGTTAAACTAACCTATAAAGCTATGCTTAGTGACATATGAGTGAAGAATGAATTCTTTTCTCAGCCTGTAATGACAATGAACAGTGTGTTCACATATTAACAGGTTTACCTGTTCAACTGGCCGTATTAAGGGTTAGGTAGGAGGGGTGTTTCCCCCCGGTTCCCTGGGGACTTCCTCACCCTCCTCTCAGACATGTTGTTACAATATATTGTGTCACTGTGTGGTGGGATACGATGTAACCCTTAGCTTGATTGCTGGGGTTGTGCTAAAACTGCTTGAGGAACTGTATTTTCCTAAAAGAAAAGATTATTTGGTCACTTTTCGTGTGTGCTTAGCAAGGCCTGTGGCCGATACTAATCGAGAATTGTGTATTCTCTCATTATGGAAAAACGGCGTTCCTCTGTAGAGTGTATTGCCATTTTTTGTGGTGGTAAAGGGTTGGATCTACAACTGGGTTGGGTTGGCCACAGAAGCACATGAGTAAGTCTGGTACCGGGGCTCTTAAGGGGGCCCTCTCTATTCTGTGTTTTTTCCTTAGTAAAAATCAGATAGCAGGTTGGCACATGCGCTGTGTGAAGCTGTTAGACGCTTCATGTAGCTGACTATGACTGTGTCATACTCTTTTTTGTCATTACATCGTATCATGGGTGTGGGGTCGTAAAGGGGTGTACTGGTAATCCTTTTCTCCCCTTTTCTGATTGGTCAGGGGTTAAAACCTCCTGTCCTTCAAGGTTCCTGTCACATTGCTGTTCGGCACATTACAGGGTAAGAGGGGTGGGGGAGTTTTCTGGTCCCACGCCCTGGAATATTGGGCGTGGGCACCGCAGAAATTCCCCCGCCATAGAGTACGTCACTGTGCGCGTCTCTGTTGGTAAGACTTCCGTGTGCTGTTCAGGTCCATATGATGGATCTGTTTCAGGGAGTGGTCAGGGCTCCTCCTCACGAAGCTCTGCTCTATTGTGTGTGTATTCGATTCAATTCGATTATTGAGTGTATTGGTTCAGTGCCTCCTCCTCGGAGAGCCCTAATCCAAATTTTACATAGCTCAAATGTTGCAATATATTCTTTTCAATCTATACAGCTCGCGTGGGAAGTCTCTCTGGGGATTTCCGTCTCCTCCCTATGGGGGGGTGGTGGGATGTAAAAATGTAAAAAAAAATTACCCTCAGCCTGCGTCACGAGGGATTCATGTCAGTCTGTGTTCTTTCTTTTTTGGAATAAAAAGAGGAAGGTACATGAAGCACGACGGCTCCGTGTCGTTCTCCCAGGCGACTTGGAGGAACAATGTTTGGTGTCTTGATAGACTATTCATTGATGTGTTTAGGTCTCGATGCATACATAGTGCTGGCTCGGTGTGTTTCTGTTCAGGGTCACACAGGGGCTAAGTGCGCCTTGGTTGCTTGTTAAAACAGCGTTTTTATAGGGCAACTGGGATGGAGTTTTGTCTCTTCCGAGCGCCAGTTTACTAGGTTGTCTCGATGAATTCTCGTTCATATCTGGGGGATGTTAACGGAATAGATCTGAACATAGGTAGAGAGGTCTCACGCCCTTGGGGTGGGCCACTGAGCACGGTCTAAATGAGGACCGTCTGGGTGGGGCCCTCTTTTCATGTTTTAGATCGACACGCATACCTACCCCCTCTCCTGGAGTGGGCAGGTCGGCGTGGTTAGGACACGGGACTGGCCTGGTCACGCTGGTCCAGGTCAGTTAACCCGTTGTCCGCCAGGGATGCGGATCTGCTGTTCTGGTACCCTGAGGGACTTGTGCTTTTTTCGGGGGGAAAAATGCCAGGTCGGTCCGGGTGTCACAGGGTTAGGCGCTATGGAGACCCTTGGTGGGTACATATTGTACTCTGCACTACCGTAATGGCTTACGGCCGTGCCAACCTGTACATGCCCGATCTCATCAGATCTCGGCCGCTACGCAGGTTCGGTCCTGGTTAGTACTTGGTTGGGAGACCGCCTGGGAATACCAAGTGCGGTGTGCTTAGTGCTGGTTCTCCATTCTTTTCGCTCCTCTCTCACACGTGGCGAAGAGGGGCCTGTTGGGGTGGTCTTGGACCTCCTCTGGTAACCCTGTGCTTCCCGTGCCGCCGGGCCCGGTCCGAAGTAATGTTCGTCGACCCGTAGGCCTGGAATAACCCTTTTTTGAAAACTGAAACACTTGTATAGCCAGTGTGTACCCGCAGGTGTGTTTTGGAGTTTTTTCTTGAGGGGTTATAGGAACAACCACCGCATTGGGTAACGACAAGGTGGTTGATTCCCTGGTGTGTTGGAGCAGTGTCAACTCCTGGGTTACCCGGTTGAGGGTGCCCCTGCACGTTCATGACATCTGCCAATCATGTCAGCCTTCTCTGCCTCAACCCCTCTGGGTGGGTTTTTTTTAAATGGAGGCTTGGTCATGCAACAACGCCAGCATACGCCCCTTCCGCCGGGGGGGCTGTTCTCAGCTAACTCCTTTGGCGCCTGTCTCGTCCGCAGTGCTCCAGGCTCAGGTTACAGCCTGTTGCCTGGTTTTCCCCGGTGCGCTGCCTGCTTCCGTTGGTTAACCTTTTTTGTGTGCTTACGGCCATGCTGACTGCCTGTTCTGCAGGGTCAGTGTGCCAGGCGGTGTGCTATTGGGGGGAAAGGGCCCGCTCTTGGAGGGGCCTTATCCGAATACGCTGGCGATGTGCGGGGCGGTGTCACTAAGTGACCGTCTGGTGGGGTCTTGATGCCTGGCGTCATTAACCTCTCCGGCCCCCCGTTTTCCAGGGGATCCAGTCCCTTCAGTGGGTCTGGGTCTTCCTTTGCGCTCCGCTGCTACGGCCTTGCCACAGGGTTGGGTTTGCTCTTGACCCCGTGATTTCTGGGGGCAGTAACGAGGTTGTTCCCTCCGTTCGTTCCCGGGTGGCATGCGGGTTGTGTGTGTGTGTAGTCATGGGGTCAGTCCACGGTCTGCTCACCCTGTGCGTTGAGTTGCTTGAGTGCCTCTTCGCACGGTCGGGTCCGTCGCCCTCCCGGGAACCTCCAATAGGGGGGGTGCTCTCCATTAGGGGGGGTCGGGGGGGCTCGGTCCTCCCTGATCTGATGGTTGTGGGGGGCCTCAGCGGGGTGTATTTGTCGGCCGATGGCTCTCGCTCGGCCTCCCTTGTGCGGAAGTGACGCCGAGCGAGATCCATTACGATACAGAACGATAGGTTATGACTATAACCAAGTTCTGTTAGTAATGGTGACGCTCGGCGTCCGACGCCGCTGCAGCCCTTGATCTCACCTTGTGGTGAAAGCTTGGGAAGGAGGCGAGTGGGTGGCCACACACCTGCTTATGAAGGTAAGCTGATAGGGGTGTGGTCAGACGGATATTGGGATGTAAAGGTACATTGTGGAATTTTTATTCAGTGCGCGTGCACAAGCGAGGTACAGTGCGGAAGTGACGCCGAGCGTCACCATTACTAACAGAACTTGGTTATAGTCATAACCTATCGTTAAGGCATTTCAAATATGGTCAGTTACTGTGACTTAAGGTTCCCAAGTGGAGTCAACTCAAATATGTTCAGTTACTGTGTAATAATGTTTGTTATAAGGCTCTGAAAATGTTACTGAATGATGTATCAATGTATTTCCAGCAAATATTGAAATAATAAAGGGTCTCAATATGTGCAGTGTCACATGACCAGAGCTGTTTACATCCTGGCTGAATTACTCAAATTTGTATAGTGTGGTCATAGAAATAGCAAACATGTTGACAGCAACTATTGTGACCGTTGGGATAACACAGTGTATCTATGTACAGTACAGAATAAAATGTAAAGATTATCTGAAAATTGTCAATCCGCTTGGCACATGTAAAATTCACAAACTTTGTGCTGTATATTGGGTCCTGCCAATGTGGAACCAAAATACCAATCCACATTACACGCTATACAGCTGGCAATACTGTTAATAGTGACATACCTACATAGGATTACGGTTAACCTATGACTTTCAATGACAACAGAGATTGTCACAGGCTGGTAGTGAACTGGACTTGTGTCATGGTCTGTGATGACAGTAAGGAGGGCCACTGCAACACCCTGAAGCTCTGGCTCATCAGGCTCGTCCTGAAGGAATGAAAGAGACATAATCACAAACAAATCCATGGTTTCTACAAAGTGCAGCACAAAGCTAAGTATATGGAGTTGTGTTTGTAAGTTGTTCATATTTAAAAAAAGAAATGGGTAAGGTTATTTTTATTTAACCAGGTTAGTCCTGTTGAGATCAAATATCTCTTTCACAAGGGAGACCTGGGTCTCACTATAAGAAGTGAAAAACAGAATACTAAAACTGATACCAAGACTGATACTAAGCTCAAGAACACAGAGAATTATTTTTTTTTTTACTAAACTTCTGATCGCTTTGAACAGAACACCAAGCCAATTAATTTGTAACAAGGTAAAAGAAAACAGGCCATACTTCTCCAAATCAACTGTATGGATAGACTAAACAAGGGTAAGTCCTAAAACATGTTAGCATTTTGATGAACTGCACTTGTCTACTCCACCATCAGTGGCTACGTGTCAGCCACTGTAAAAGCTTCAGAGTCCCTATGCAGATAGAAGAATCTGTCCTAATCGGACAGCACTTCTCCACCATCAGTGGCTACGTGTCAGATAGGATAATCTGTCTGAACGACAAAGAACTCGAACAAAACTCTCCCTCCCTCGGCCATTATTGGCGCGACGGTTTAACCTCATTCCTATATGTGTAGATAGGTAGACGGCTATGAGCCCAGATGAAACGAGTCTACTCAGTATCAAGTAAGCGTCATGATTACGTCATTACAACCTGGGACTTGGATGGGAGAGCAGGAAAGATCCAATGTCCGGAGTGTGTGTGTGTGTGTGTGTGTGTGTGTGTGTGTGTGTGTGTGTGTGTGTGTGTGTGTGTGTGTGTGTGTGTGTGTGTGTGTGTGTGTGTGTGTGTGTGTGTGTGTGTGTGAGAGAGAGAGAATGATGGACAATTGCTTGCTGTGTGAGAGAGAGAGATAGAGATAGAGAGAGAATTAAGTACATTTGCTGAAATACAGTTGTTCTTAATTTTCTCACTTGCTATGTGAGAATGTTAGTTATTATGTTCTCAATGCCCCTTGCATTGTATGAGTTGTGTGGAAGCGTTTGCTAGTTCTAGTGCTATCCCTTTGTACATTGTGGCTTGATTCAACGACAGTTTTTCAAATGTTGAAATGGTATCTGTAATTAAATATTGAATCAACATAGCTTTTTCAACCTCAACCAAAAATAACCAATCTGACCAAAATCCAACATTTAATTAATGTCTTTTGCTATCTGGGAAACATGCAGGTTGCATGTTTTCATGCACACATCATCACACTAATGTTACTGCATCAGACAGTAATGTTGAAACATAGAAATGAGTGGAAAATATATATTTTTTATAAGATAAGATAAGATAAGATAGCCTATTCCTTTATTGAATTCTACCACTGAACCACCAATACTCTGTATTTACTTAATTATTTAAAGTTATACTTAAGTTATGCTTTTACAATATACTTACTTAATAAGTGAATAGTTCCAAGTCAATCAAAAACTATGAGTTTAATTTACTCAAAACATAAGAACACGTCACACAAACTCAAGACATTCAAGTTAGTAGAACTTTCATAGAATATTGAGTATACCCTACTCAATCTAATTAATTATTTTGAACATGCGGGTTTACAGTGAAGGTCAACATCTATTGTGTCTGATGAACACAATTATTCAATATGTGTGCTGGGCAACCCACACCGATCAGTGTTGTTCTGCAGCAACCTATTCAAATTTGCAAACACATTATTTCCCCCTTCATCACGTCGGATTCCTCCAAGGTTTGTGTGTTGTGCAATTGTCGCCAGTAAATGCAATGCATTTTTTAGACAAATAGTTTTTTTTGCCATGTTTCAATGAGATATTGTGCAATGGTTTCTGCTGTCTCATTTGGTGTATTTAACCTCAATAAATTTTGTTTGCATGCCACCCCTCTTCCAGTCAAAGTACTGTATTATGATTGGGAATATTTTCACTGCTCCGTGGTTACTCCTGTCTGTAGAAACACCACAGTACTGGATTTGATTTGAGTGCTTCAATCGAGTGGGGCGCGCCGCTATAACACATTGGCTTCGGATTTAGTGCGCGCACTACTGAACTTTTTGGCAGTGTCAGAGTCTGGAAATTCCTTTTTTAGCAAGGCACTTGTGCAATCCATAGATTGTGGTGTTTCACAGTATGAAATGCAAACGCACCCTCCGCTGCATTCACTTTACAGCATCCTCTGTTTTCCCGGGTTTAACAAAGAAGTCTGTCAACTTTGCAGACAAACTCTCAACTTGCACATGTCCATGTGCGCTTTAAGATTGCCTGCACCTTTATTGGAACCAAGTATGGTTTTGTCGATATTCCAATGTACAGTTTTGCTTGTACAGTTGTACGGTTTCCCCCACCCGCGTAGTTGAGAGGTGAGCGTAGTTGTAGAGCCACCCACAAAGCTTCTCAGGGATTACGTCACACACGCAACAGAGTACCGTAATATTCTGTGCAATGCGCCAGTCAATTTAAGTACATGCAAACGGTCCGTGAAACCCGGACATTTTCATGAATTTATAAACCCCCCCCGGACGGCCCGGACAGGGCGTGAAAAGAGGAGATGTCCGGGCAAAAGAGTACGTTTGGTCACCCTAGCCTAAATCAAAAAGTGATATTCTCATTAGAAATATTCTTTCACAAGCACACCTGGCATTATGATGCCTTCGCCTGGCAACAATTACTGCTGCCATGATCACCTGAGACGCTGGCAATGACAGTCCTTTATAAATGCGCTTGATTACCACCAAATCTCTTCTTTTTTTTTTTTATATTTTTTTTATTATTGCAAAACAAAAATTATTAAAAGTCAGTACTCAACACACAATGCATAATGAAACTTTCAGTAAAGGTGGTTAAAATATATGCAAGTACAGAAACAAGATAAAACAAAAATAGTCTATAATAACATTTTAACCGTATACAGTGTATATCCAGCGAAATTACAATTATATAAATGTTAGTATATAATATACCCCTAATACCTATTTTCTAAAACCCTACACACATATGCTCCAGCTCGAACCCCCCCCTCCCGGACCCCCTCTTGGATAGTACCTCCATTATCCCTCACTCCTAACCAGACACTACCATTATAAGCTAGCTTTTATTCTCTCCACCACTTCTAACCACATTGACATTTTGGATTCATTGAGACCCAGAATTCTTGCTGTAGATATTTCTTGATATATCACATCGAGATATGTAAGAAACCACACTTTTCGGCACATTTTTTCCGGTTGAAACCAACGTGATGCGATCAGTTTTTTAGCTACTGTGATACCCGATAAAACCAATCTCTTTAGTTGTGGATTCACTGCAAACTCAAAAACATCATTCAATAGTAATACCGAGGGGTGTACAGGTATATTCCAAGATACGAGTATTGATAATTGTTGGGACACATCTTTCCAGAATGCCTTAACTGGTGGGCAGTCCCAATACATGTGCATAAATGTTCCTTCGTCCCCATTTGTACATTGTGAGCATTTGGAGTCTTGTTTAAGCCCCATTTTGCACAGCCTTATAGGAGTCAAGTATGTCCTGTGAATATAGTTCAGATTGATTTGTTGATGATCCGGGTTCCTTGATGTAAGTCGGACATTTGCCCAGGCTCCTTGCCAATCAAAGTCATTTTCCAGGTCTGGTATATCCCTCCTCCAGACAGTGTCTAGTTGAAGGGTTTCATACGAGGACGTTAGTAATTGATAATAAAAACCTGATACAAAACCTCCCAATGTTTCTCTTTCATAGAAAAATTTGTGGTATCTGTGGTGTTCAATTGGTATGAGTAATGGAACACCGTGAGACCTCAGACAAAGTCGTAACTGTATGTAAAAAAGCTATGTGGACTCGGTGAGGTTAAACTTTGTGCATATTTCGACATAACTACAGAGGCCCTGGTTATTAAAAATATCCCCTAATGAGTGTATGCCTTGCTCTTCCCATATAGGGAATATTATAGGGCGTTTTCCCATTAAGAGTGCATTGTTATTGAATATGGGAGTGTGATTATGCCATTCTTGAGGGTTAGGATATTTCTTTTGTGTTTCCCGCCATGTTCTGATTGCATGGGTAATTATTGGGCCAAATTCTCGCTCACAATGCTTGATTGAAAGTTTAGTGTGTGCTATGTCTTTCAGTCTCTGTGGGGCTACTATGTTTTCTTCTAATTCTCTCCAAGATACCAAAGCCTGGGGGTCAAACCATATCTTCAATGGTCTTAATGTGAAGGCCTTAAAATATTGTAAAAAATCTGGAACTGCCATGCCACCGTCTGCTTTATTTCTCTGTGCGGTGGATCTTTTTATGCGAGGTGGTTTGTTATTCCAAATAAATTTGTATGTGGAGGTTTGTAATCTTTTCCAGTAGCCCTCTGGAGGAGGTAACGGAAGCATTGAGCTGAAGAAATTGATTCTTGGTAATACATCCATCTTAACTATTGATACCCTTGCCTGTACTGAGTTTTTAAGTTTTGCCCACCTGTCCAGGTCGTCTTTGATTTTGTTCTGTATTTTTGTGTAATTGTGCTTCACCGTTTGTCTTATGGTGGGAAATATTTCCACACCCAAGCATCTAAAATGTTTGACCATGGGTATCGCACCTGGGAGGGTTGTGTCTTTTTTTGCACTGATGTTAAGAGGAAGAAAAGCCGACTTAGGCCAATTTATTTTAAATCCCGATAAATCACCAAAGTTCTCTATCAACTTGAGTATATGCGGCAATGTGTTGTTGGGGTTTTGCATGAACAATATTACGTCGTCCGCATATAAACTAATTTTATGTTGTGTGCCCTTGATTACTATTGGTTCTATGTGTTGGGATTGTCTTATAAATTGTGCTAAAGGTTCTAATGATAGATCGAATAGTCCGGGACTAAGAGGGCAACCCTGTCTGGCTGAGCGTGATACCGGAAAGATATCGGAGATGAATGTGCCTGTTGTAATCCTGGCCGATGGGTCCTTGTATAGTACTTTAATCATATCAATGAATCCTTTTCCTAACCCCATCCTTTCTAATACTGCCCATAGAAACGACCATTCCAACCTGTCAAATGCTTTCATAGCATCCAGGGATAGCATCGCCTTAGGTGTGGTGTCCTCTTTGTCTGCATCTAGTACGTGCAATATTCGCCTTATGTTATCATTGATCAGGCGACCTTTTATGAAGCCTGTTTGGTCCGGATGAACTAAAGACGTCATATGCTTTTGCAATCTGATGGCTAATATCTTAGAGTACAGTTTGACATCGGTTCCGAGGAGGCTTAAAGGTCGGTAACTACCGCACTCAGTGGGGTCTTTGTCTTTTTTGTGAAGAACTGAAATGAGTGCGATATTTTGGTGTTTATGGAAGCTTCCCTCTTTGACTGAGTATAAGATCATATTTAGTAATAAGGGTCCAAATATGTCCCAGCAAGAAATGTACATTTCTGATGGGATACCGTCAATTCCCGGAGCCTTGCCGTTTTTCATTCCGGATATGGCCTTCTTGAGTTCTTCTAATGTGATCGGTGCTTCTAACTGTTTAGCGTCGTCCTTCGAAAGTTTAGGGAGAGTAATTTGATTAAGATATGTGTCTAATTTGTCTTGATCAAAGGTCGTTTCTGAATTATACAAATCGGAGTAGAATTCTTTGAATGTATCGTTTATTATTTTGGGTTCTGTTACTAGAGCTTGTTGTTTCCTAATGGCAGTTATATCTGCAAATTTTGCATTAATTCTTAGTCGCATGGCTAATAGGTGACTAGGTTTAGATACCACCAAATCTCTCAAGACATAAATAGCGTCACTTTAACTGCGCGGTGCAATTAGCGGCAACCTTTGTGAATTGGGAGTGTTTTTGTAGGAGGCTCATTTGCATAGAAAGGGGCACATGTTCCGCCCATATTACCTCATTTAAATCCCCGCAAATACCACAGACGCACCGAGACGCAATGCTGATGGAAACGCAATTACCACCGCATTTCACCCGTTGCGCTTCCTTTGTGAATAGCAAACTGTGTTTCAGAGCTATTTGCGTCGGCATAGCATCAGAAAAAGGGGCGCAATCCCTTTGTGAATTATCCCCTCTGTGGGCAATCTACGCATGCACATGGGGAGTAGGTGTTGAAAAAGTGAGTATAGCTCGGCTGAGAAAGTGCAGATCGATTTGGGATTGGTCTCCCATTTTCAAGAGACTCAGGTGTATATAAAAGTCTATTGGATCATGTCTCCAGCACCCCCATAGCCATAGCTACAACCAATTAGGCAGCACGGTGGTGTAGTGGTTAACACTGTCGCCTCACAGCTAGAAGGTCCAGGGTTCGATTCCCGCTTGGGGACCAGGTTTCAGCATTGCCAGGTACAGGTGGGGTGAAGTTTGCATGTTCTCCCCATGCTCGTGTAGCCGGTTTCAGGCTTACTCTCATCAGACTCCCATTGCCACTACTCTGCGTCGTTGTGTGTGATGAACGATGAAGGAAAGACAGGCCCGTGATCCTCTTTAGCCGTATCTGACATATTTATTTTCATCTGTCAGACAACAAGACAGATACAATGCATCAGCATTAATATCAAAATGGCTCCAACAGCTCACAGCTCTTCACTCCATTCAGGTAGACTCAAGTTAGAATTAGACATTTGACATTGGAATAAAACATTAGAATAAAACAATAGAAGGGCGGTTAGGTGGTCGAGCGGAGATTGCGTTCGTCACCAGCCCCGGAGCTGTGAGCTTGGTTCGCCTGTTCGAATCCAGCTCACAGCTCCGGGGTTGTCACCAGCTTGGCTGGCCGTCTGCACTGATACAATTGGCTGTATCAGAGGGTGGGAGAAGCTGGCGGGGTGGGTCCGGGTCGTTGTAAACAGCGACTCCTACAGTTCGGTCGGGGCGCCTGCTAAGCGCGGATTGGACGTGAGGGGGATAGTGTGGTCCTCCCACACGCTACGCCCTCTCAATGAGAATCCGCGCTGCCAGGTGAAAAGAAGCGGTGATTGGCTGGACGTGTGTCGGAGGAAGCACGTGGTAGCCTCCACTCTCCCAAATGATCTGACTGTGGGGGGTAAAGCGCAGCGACCAGGAAGGGACTGGGAATTGGCATACGACTAGCATTGGGATGGGAGAAAATCGGAGGAAAATGGAGGGGGAAAAAGACCAAAAAAAATAAAAATAAAAATAAAACAATAGAATAAAACAATACAAAACAAAAGGAGCTACACACATACCTGTCAAACAACAAGACAGATACAATGCATCAGCATTAATATCAAAATGGCTCCAACAGCTCACAGCTGCGATGGGGAAAAACGCCAGTTAGAATATTGCCGGCACGAGCCGTGTGTAACCCCTCCCCCAATGCTAGCTTACCAAAATGTGCTTACAGAAATGTCAGTGAACACGGTTAATGTCTTTTCAACACATGCACAACTGCACATCCTTATCATAAACATTAGTGTACACACCCGGTTCATTGCCCGGAAACGTATTTACAACATTAGACCATCATACGTTCTTTTAGACCAGAAATATATATACAGGTAATGGACAATGCCTTACCTCTTCACTCCATTCAGGTAGACTGAAGTGAAGAGCGGCACGCGGGAGGAAATACGTCACTTCGGGAGGAAGTGATGACGCAACGATTTCAAAATAAAATACTTTGAAAATATAAAAGGTTACAATAAATAATAATAATAAATCAATCAAATAAAACGTGAGGGATTATTTGTGGAATGCATAATCGTATATTTATATATACCTGCTACACTTGCAAGGGTTTCCCCTCCCAATAAGATAAACCCAATGGAAAAACATGCACAACAGATCGCTGTCGCGTCCCTGCTGAAGACAGACAGGAGCACTTGGATTGGTTCCCGGGGCGCGGCCCCACGCCGCAGCCCTTATCTGCTCCTGGCTGCCCTTCGGGGGGAGGATGATGTGATGGGTCAAGCGCAGAGACTCAATTTCAATTTCATCTGCGACCCAAAAATTGCATGTGTGTCTTCCTGTGTGTGCCGCCCATTGCATGTGTGTGTCACTACATGATAAATAAATACTTCTTCAAAAGTCCAGTTATTATTAATATGAATTAATATTACGTCAAGGCTCTCATCCACATTAATTCATTTTCTCCCCCTGCTCTCTTTTCCATGATTTCAGAATACCGGAAGTGTTGCGGTGGTCTATCTATAGAATGGTATGGTTTGGTTGGGTTTGTGTCTCCATTGCCTTTCAAAATGCACACCACCAACTCTGGGTACCTGAGCTAAACCATTATGGTACAATAGTCCCAGCCGGCTTTGGCTGGGTTTGGCCAGGTTGTGTCTGTCTCAGCCGGGGTCCAGCTGGGTCTGGCCAGGTTCAAGACAATGCCACAGCACAGCTAAACCCTGGCCAGTGCAGACAAAGCATATTATCATGTGTCTTTCTGTGTCTCTCTGTCTTTCTGTGAGTCTCTCTATGTCTCTCTCTGTCTTTCTGTGGGTCTCTCTATGTCTCTCTCTCTGTCTTTATGTGAGTCTCTCTGTGTCTCTCTCTGTCTATATGTGAGTCTCTCTCTGTCTCTCTCTGTCTTTCTGTGAGTCTCTCTGTGTTTCTCTCTGTCTTTCTGTGAGTCTCTCTGTGTCTCCCACTGTCTTTCTGTGAGTCTCTCTGTGTCTCCCTCTGTCTTTCTGTGAATCTCTCTGTGTCTCTCTCTGATGGCTACAACACTGAACTCCCCATGGTCCTCAACAATACACTTTCCGAGCATGAAGCTGACAGGTCTCGAGATATACAAGGGACAGACATGCACTATAGCACCACCATCTGACCAAATTACACCAAATTGCACTCCCCTGGGTCCTCAACAATACACCTGATTCCTTCCTTTATAGATTTTTTATTTTCTTTCTTTCTTCTTTTTTGTGAAATGTGTCATATGTCAAATAAATGTGTGACGTTAATATACATTTGTGTTAACACATTATTACAAAGCAGGATAGCCGGACCAGCACTCACAGGTTCAATGTTTTTTTAATTGGCAGCCTGAATCAAAGCAGACATGTTTCGGACTAATGTCCTTCTTCAGTGGTATGGCTAGCACTGGAAATGAATTCAAGGTGATGATTAAATACACCTGGCAGGTAAATGACACGGCAGGAAATGACATCACAACGCAGGTGTGCCTATGCAATATGACTAAATGAATGACCTATCAAAATAGAGTACAATCATAATTTATACATATGTATAGATATATCTATATCTATCATCAATAAATATTTATAAACAATACAATACAAAACGAAACAAAATTACCAGAAACTTGATAACATATAACATGCCCTTTCATTTATAGGGCTAATTGAGCCACTTTACTTGAATTGAATTAATTAATTTCAAATTATCCATAGGGCATCTAGTTTGGCAACAAACAACATCTTAAATCAGACCAGAAATAACAATGTGGGAGTAAGGAGGTTAAAGGAAACAGGTTAAGACGTTCTCTTCATTCATACCTTTAGGTTCGATACAATTAAACAGGTGGATATAATAACATTCACGTTGCAGCAGCAGCTTGTGTCTGTCTCCACCTCGCGCTGGCCTGAGTACTAGCTCTAGTCCCATATATTTGAGGTCGTTGACGGTATGCTTACACTTAGAGAAATGCCGAGCTACCGATGACTTGACATCTAAATTCCTCACAGCACATTTGTGTTCACTTATTCTTGATTTAAAGGCTCTCGTTGTTTTGCCCACATAGGAAAAATTACAAGGACATTTTAGCAAATACACCAGATTGGACGAATTACACGTTATCCGTCCTTTGACTCGGATATTTTTCCCCGTTTTTGGATGTGCGAAAAATTTATCTTTAATCATACCCTGGCACTGAACACAGGATTGGCAGGGAAAATTTCCGTCTGGGATGTTGGACATAAAATGAGAAGGTTTCTTTAAGGGCAAATCAGTTTTGACTAGGAGATTAGATAAATTTGCTTGTCTCTTGTAAAAATAGTTAGGCGAATGCTGAAACGCTGTCCCTATGAGAGGGTCGGACTGCAGAATATGCCAATGTTTATTGACAATAGTCCGCGTGTCTCTCGTAATAGGGCTGTAAGTAGACACGAAAGATACTTTGTCAGGTTTATCTTCTTTCTTTCTGGGGGTAAACAACGTGGCCCTGTCGATATGCTTGGTTTTATTAAAGGCTTTTAGTGTCAAATCAGCACTATATCCTCTCTCGTGGAAACTGCCACGGAGTACCTTTGCTTGTGCAATAAATGTATCGTCAGTATCACATATTCTCTTATAGCGAAGTATTTGGCTATAAGGAAGACTGTTCTTCAAGGCTGGGGTGTGATAACTAGAATAATGTAAGAACGAGTTACGATCCGTCTCCTTTTTAAAAACCTCTGTGTGTAATGAGATGCCATCTGGGGCTTTCTTGATCAAAACATCGAGGAAGGGTAAATTATACATATCAAACTTTAATGTAAACTTTATCGTTCTTCTACAGGAGTTCAGGTACTCAAGGAAGGCAAAAAGTTCGGATGATGAACCAGACCAAATAAAAAACAGATCGTCAATATAGCGCATATACGATTTGACACATTTCTCAAACGGGTTATTATTAAAGATATGATCCACTTCATATTTGGACATATAAAGATTGGCTAGGTTCACAGCGGCTGGAGAGCCCATGCTGAGGCCTCTGTTTTGTAAATAGTATTTATCTTGGAATCTAAAATAGTTTCTAGTTAGAACTAGATCCGTTAAACTAACCAGCGCTTCTGTAGGGGGGAGTAATACTTCCCTCGAGTTTAAATAAAAACTCAGCGCGTCCAGCGCATCTGCATGTGGAATGCTGGGGTAAAGGCTGACTACATCTATGGTAACTAGTAAGTCTGTAGGACTAATGTTGCAGGACGAGAGCCTGTTCAAAAAAGTAGTAGTATCCTTCAAGTAACCACGCTGAGAAGAGGCCAAATCCTTAATATGCGCATCAATGAACTGAGAGATTTTTTCTGTGGCAGAGCCAATACCGGAAACAATAGGTCTACCAGGAGGGTTAATCATATCCTTATGGATTTTAGGTAAAGTGTAAATAATAGGAGTAACCGGGTAAGCCTTTACCCCAGCATTCCACATGCAGAT
This sequence comes from Notolepis coatsorum, assembly GCF_963971535.1. NCBI lineage: Eukaryota > Metazoa > Chordata > Actinopteri > Aulopiformes > Paralepididae > Notolepis > Notolepis coatsorum. The sequence continues at coordinate 60,285,954 of NC_140175.1, read as the reverse complement.
GCGCTGGACGCGCTGAGTTTTTATTTAAACTCGAGGGAAGTATTACTCCCCCCTACAGAAGCGCTGGTTAGTTTAACGGATCTAGTTCTAACTAGAAACTATTTTAGATTCCAAGATAAATACTATTTACAAAACAGAGGCCTCAGCATGGGCTCTCCAGCCGCTGTGAACCTAGCCAATCTTTATATGTCCAAATATGAAGTGGATCATATCTTTAATAATAACCCGTTTGAGAAATGTGTCAAATCGTATATGCGCTATATTGACGATCTGTTTTTTATTTGGTCTGGTTCATCATCCGAACTTTTTGCCTTCCTTGAGTACCTGAACTCCTGTAGAAGAACGATAAAGTTTACATTAAAGTTTGATATGTATAATTTACCCTTCCTCGATGTTTTGATCAAGAAAGCCCCAGATGGCATCTCATTACACACAGAGGTTTTTAAAAAGGAGACGGATCGTAACTCGTTCTTACATTATTCTAGTTATCACACCCCAGCCTTGAAGAACAGTCTTCCTTATAGCCAAATACTTCGCTATAAGAGAATATGTGATACTGACGATACATTTATTGCACAAGCAAAGGTACTCCGTGGCAGTTTCCACGAGAGAGGATATAGTGCTGATTTGACACTAAAAGCCTTTAATAAAACCAAGCATATCGACAGGGCCACGTTGTTTACCCCCAGAAAGAAAGAAGATAAACCTGACAAAGTATCTTTCGTGTCTACTTACAGCCCTATTACGAGAGACACGCGGACTATTGTCAATAAACATTGGCATATTCTGCAGTCCGACCCTCTCATAGGGACAGCGTTTCAGCATTCGCCTAACTATTTTTACAAGAGACAAGCAAATTTATCTAATCTCCTAGTCAAAACTGATTTGCCCTTAAAGAAACCTTCTCATTTTATGTCCAACATCCCAGACGGAAATTTTCCCTGCCAATCCTGTGTTCAGTGCCAGGGTATGATTAAAGATAAATTTTTCGCACATCCAAAAACGGGGAAAAATATCCGAGTCAAAGGACGGATAACGTGTAATTCGTCCAATCTGGTGTATTTGCTAAAATGTCCTTGTAATTTTTCCTATGTGGGCAAAACAACGAGAGCCTTTAAATCAAGAATAAGTGAACACAAATGTGCTGTGAGGAATTTAGATGTCAAGTCATCGGTAGCTCGGCATTTCTCTAAGTGTAAGCATACCGTCAACGACCTCAAATATATGGGACTAGAGCTAGTACTCAGGCCAGCGCGAGGTGGAGACAGACACAAGCTGCTGCTGCAACGTGAATGTTATTATATCCACCTGTTTAATTGTATCGAACCTAAAGGTATGAATGAAGAGAACGTCTTAACCTGTTTCCTTTAACCTCCTTACTCCCACATTGTTATTTCTGGTCTGATTTAAGATGTTGTTTGTTGCCAAACTAGATGCCCTATGGATAATTTGAAATTAATTAATTCAATTCAAGTAAAGTGGCTCAATTAGCCCTATAAATGAAAGGGCATGTTATATGTTATCAAGTTTCTGGTAATTTTGTTTCGTTTTGTATTGTATTGTTTATAAATATTTATTGATGATAGATATAGATATATCTATACATATGTATAAATTATGATTGTACTCTATTTTGATAGGTCATTCATTTAGTCATATTGCATAGGCACACCTGCGTTGTGATGTCATTTCCTGCCGTGTCATTTACCTGCCAGGTGTATTTAATCATCACCTTGAATTCATTTCCAGTGCTAGCCATACCACTGAAGAAGGACATTAGTCCGAAACATGTCTGCTTTGATTCAGGCTGCCAATTAAAAAAACATTGAACCTGTGAGTGCTGGTCCGGCTATCCTGCTTTGTTATACTGAACTTTATGGGATTACAGCACCCAGTGTGAGTACTTGTGAGCGCGGTCTAACTTGACTATGTTAACACATTATTAACATGCTAACTTTGACAGCCCTTATATGGGGCGACAGTGGCTTGGTAAGTAGAGCTGGTTATCCGGAGGTTCCCGGTTTGATTCCCGCTCCTCCCGGGCAGCATGATGAAGTGTTCTTGAGCAAGACACTTAACCCCTAATTGCTCCCGATGAGCTGGTTGGCACCTTGCATGGTTGCCTCCGCCGTTGGTGTGTGAATGGGTGAGTGAGTGGGTAAAATGTGACGAACAAATTGTAAAGCGCTTTGGATAAGCGCAGCCATTTACCATTTACCATTTATATATATGGTTGCCTGTTCAAAACGTGCTGTTCAGAGCACATGCCCGTTGGGAATGTGTGCCTGTTCAGAACTTGTTAGGGTAGGTAGATGTGTAGGACCCAGGTGCAGGACAGAAACTAGTAGAGCGCAGGCACGAGACAGTGGGGTGTGATTCCAAAGGACTTTACTAGAAAACACTACAGACAGAAAAACACTACAAACTGAAACTCAGCAAAGCTGGCAAAAGGGTGCAAGGTACAAAAGCTAAACACTAACCACGGCGGAACAGGATACAGATACAGAGGATACAGCATAGCAACCAGGATGACAGAGAAACGGTGTAGACAGCATGAACAGGATAACAGGACATCCAACTCCACGAATGACAAGGAGCAGAATACAATGAACCGGCCGTGAAGACACACTAATTGAAACATGAGGGTTGAGTGGAAACGAGACACACCTGGGAGGGAATACAGACTGGCAGACTACAGTGACACTAAATACAAGACAAGACTGAACACTAGAGTAACACTAGAAACATACATCAACACAAGAATAGGAACAAGACACTAACAGGGGAGCATGGAGGGCCAGAGACACACTGGGAGACATAGTAACAGAGGAAGGATACAGAGGAATATGGAAACCTTGACTAAGCACAAATGAATGAGGATCAGTGGGGGAATTTGTCCAGCAGGTGGGGGTAGAGGACCACGAATGGGTGGAGGATCATAGGAGAGCTGTCAGAGAGAGAGGGAGGGAAGGTGAGGTGCATGGATACGTCTCTGAATAGGAGGGGGGAAGTGTGCAGGTCCAGGTGGATTGTAACAGAACTGGCCCATGGAAGTTCTACTTGCAGCATCGCATTCAAAACATGCCGTCCGATCACACCCCAAAGAGTATCCCAGGTCTGGGCAGTCAAATGAGCTGGGTTTTATAATAGTTCTAAACATTCTTTTGTTTATGTCGGTGGATGCTTAACACTTTGGGCGCCAGCCGGTCTAGCCATCTTTGTACTCACTGCGCCACCACTGTAAGAGATAGGGATTTTCACTGTGCGTCGCAGTGTTTGCAGGGCTATATCTATATTCTATATTATAGCTATGGAGACAATACTATGGCTCATTTGACATTAACTATCCATCGTTCAACATGTGAAAAAGAATAAATGTTTTCATGTAAACGTTTGCGTGTTATATCGTGGTGAATATTGTATAGTTTCAGAGTGATCCTGGCTAATTCCTGGTAACTGTGCTATGGAGCGATACGTGAATTTAGCTATAAGCGTTGGCATTGCTCGCCTGGACACGCTATATTTCCAAATCAAAGGTATATAATAGGTAGGGGAGAACGGGGGACGTTGTCACACGAGTAGGTTGTCACATTCATTATATTTCACTACCAGAGGGTCCTGTCTCCCATACTTTGGTATTTAAATGTCCAGAATTGGGGTCAGAGTTCACCTATATTGTCATCTTTGGAGTGAAACAGCTGAATTTGAGGTGAGAGGACTTTTTGTGTTTTTCATGTCCATTTGTAAATATTCCGCTCCTCAGTATTTTTCTTCTAGGCTTTTACACAATTGGTTTATAATGAAACAATTATTACCCTTAAAAAGTGTGGAGGGATAGCTATAGTTTAGATTGTTGTTAGCTAGCTAACTAGTTGTTAGATGGCTGTTAGCCTTGATGCTATCAAGACATTCCAGTTGGGGTTGGTCGTCACATTTTATTTGGGGTTGGTTGTCACATGTTGTGTAGGCTATTATTGTTAGGCCGATTTATTGTGTTCTTATTTTGTTATATAGGATGGCCTAAAGATGTGTTTCCTGTTTATGTTCATGTTAAGATGCATTAGTTATGTATTTTTGTCAACTTGTTAATGCAATTAAACTTTCAAATTTAGTTCTGCCTTCTTGTCTTCTTTTTGAGATTTTTTTTGTCACACTTTTTACTCTAGTGTGAATTGCTCATCATCAAAACATCTTTCAATAGTCATTCCTACATTAAATTGAAGCTTAAGATGTTGGATTGACATGTGTATCCCTCTCATTTTCCAATGTATTGTAAGAAAGAGTTAATCACCTATCAAAGACACTCTGACACATGGTGTGACAACCAACCCCATAGTCTATGACAACCATCCCCATGATGGGGTTGGTTGTCACAATGTGTCAGAGTGTCTTTGATAGGTGCACGCTAGGGATCTCAGAATGATTTCCTATGGTAACACAGAGGTCCGTGACATTGCATAGAATAAAAAATTATTCAAAAGAAAAAATGATGAAAACAGTATACTATATATTAGAGGTGGGCATAGATAAAAAAAAATAATCTAGATTAATCTATCTGCAATTCTGGAGATTAAAATGGCTAAAAAAAATTAAAATAAGTCTGCCGAAGGCATTCAAAATATGTGTGTTCTACCCAAATAATGACCAGAAGTAAGTCCTTACTTTTTCTTTCCTCTTATGTTTCTCAGGCCAGGTGGCCCATTACACCATGAGCCCATCTCCCGTTTCCAAAATGCATTACAGACTGTTTGAAAAAGCTGTTTTGCTATGATAATTGGTAATGAAATATCAAAATAATGTTCAATAAGATGTACTTGTGTTTAATAAGTTGTTTTATTCAGAAGTTAACACAAATAAATAATATTACCAGTACAGTACAGTATCTAGCACACTCTCAGGAGCAAAACAGAAAGAAGCATTTCAAACTTGAACTATGTGACATGGCTTGACTCAATCAGTCCAATCTCTATTTCTCCTTCTTCCACCATGTGACATGGCTTGACTCAATCAGTCCAATCTCTATTTCTCCTTCTTCCACCAGTCACTCAGGCAGACCAGCTTGTTTTATGTAGCGGTGTCTACTTATAGTGCCTATAATATTTTTCCTGTTGGGTGCCAGACAGGGCCAAACCCTGCCAATGCAAATCAACTGCTCCAGTGGAGTTGCTCAGTGGCCAATGGTGTCAACTGTGGTTGTACTGGGCAGCTCCCAGGTGTGAATGGAACTGTGTGAATGTGAAGCAGGGCGTTCCTGAAAAAGAGCATCTGTGCTCAGCGAACCTACCCTGGGTAAATAAAGGTAAAAAAAATTAAAATGTAAAAAAAATTAAAATAAAAAATAAAAAATTTAGATTAACTGCGTCAATTATATTATCGCGCGATACTAGTATCGCGTTAACGCAGCACGTTAACGCCGTTAACGGCCCAGCTCTACTATATATATATACTATACTATACTATATATATACTATACTCGGGTATGCCGCTCAACCGCTGGCGAGATAACCCGACTATCATCGGGTCTGGCGCTGAATCAGTTAATTTTATCACGATGATAAATTTTCATATTTTTTGGGCCAGTTATCAGAGGCTTTAACGTATCTTATATTATCTTATCGTATCTTAACATATTGTATCTTATCTTATCTTAACTAACTTAACATATTTTATCTTATCTTACCATATTATTATTATCTTATCTAATATTATCTAATCTTATCTTAACATATAGTATCTTAAGTTCTGAATGGATTGAGCTGAAAGGGGTTTGACCCCAACTCATTTCTCTTGGAATTAGGAAGCCAATGTGGGAGAAAGAAAGAGAGAACACTTGTATTTTTGCTGACTGCAGCAGAAGTGATTTTAAACTCTGACACAGTGCTATTGGAGGAAGAAGAGATTTCAGTCTAAATTTCCCGTGAGGTCGCTCTGCGAGTCGTTCCAGGTCAAAGCATGATAGATGGTTGCATTGCCTTCCAACTTTAATTTCAGAAACTAATTCTTCAGTTCAGTTATGCTTTGTTAAAGGGACAGTCTACAGTTCAGTTATCCAGTATTAAAGGGACAGTCTACAGTTCAGTTATCCGACCTTTGACCAGAGCTGAGCCTGCATCCTAGGTCGCTACTTTTAGTCCATTTATACCTTATCTTTATTTTAATTTCTATCTGAACCCTTGCACTTATTTGTATTTGCACTTTCTGCACTATTATGTTTAGTATATGTACTGTATATGTATTTTTGCTCTATGCTTTTATCTGTGAAGCACTTTGGTTCAGTCACAACTTTTGTAAATGTGCTATATAAATAAAGTTGATTGTGATTATGATCCGGTGTTAAAGGGACAGTCCACAGTTTAGTTATCTTATGTTAAAGAGACAGTCCACAGTTTAGTTATCTTTTGTTAAAGAGACAGTCCACAGTTTAGTTATCTTTTGTTAAAGAGACAGTCCACAATTTAGTTATCCTTTGTTAAAGAGACAGTCCACAGTTTAGTTATCCTTTGTTAAAGAGACTGTCCACAGTTTAGAAGCCTATCTGATTTGTCACAGTGAGACTTTTCTCAGCTACTGGAAGCTATAAATTTTAGCATTTGTTAGCGTCAAGTATGCTAGTGGAAGTCAATGAAGGGCATGCAGCATATCGTAACCTGTTAAGCCTGTAGATCCCCCAATTGGGGGACCCTGCTTTTCTTTATCATAAATCGATCAATAGAGACCGTATTAGATCCCCATCATATCATGGGATATCATTGGAAAGCCACACTCATTGGCTACAACCCTGTCCAAAAATGTTCGAGATCGCCAAATTATTGACGGAGCTAGAGCCCCCGGAGGTCGGGGGTGGTAATGTGTACTTTGGTGCAAGCCTCACATATCGGCATGTAACTCGAGAACCGCTGAACGGATTTTGTCACCTGAAAGGGCAATTGACAGGCAACAAATAGGGCTATAATTCTATCTATATATTGTATTAAAAGAAATTCACATCCGAGCCGCTAGAGGTCAGCAAAGTGGCGCGTTGCGAATCATCCTCATGAGGGCACACATGTGGGCCCTTGGATGTTAAGAGATAAAAATGCTAATTATATCTCTTTTATCGTAAAACCGTGAGGAAATTACTGAATCCAGATTTATTGGATTGAAGAGGAGCCTTTTCCCTATCCATAGATGTATGATTTGGCCATAATAAGGTCAAGGTCAAATTCAAGGTCAAATATGAATTTATAATTAAAATCGATTATCATTTATTACTGTATCTACAAATCCTTCTGTTTAATCATCTTCCCTTTATTCATTTGCTTAGATTTATTTGTACACTTGATCTCAATAAGGTGGTGAATGAGCTCAGTGAACATAGTGTTATTCACCGGCACAGATGCAAAAAAATATCATCATTTATATTCTCCTTTTTTTTCATTACAATTTACTCAAGCCTAGTAACAGACACAATATGTCTGACACTGGAAATACATACCCCCAGGTCCCTAGATGTTCCTAGATACCAAGAACATGCAAATTGACCTTGTAGAAGTGGAGCAATCTTCCATTTACTTAGGCATGTACCATTAGCGAAATTTCTGAAAATATGGCTACAGCTTAACACTTTCAGTGCCGGACGTGTTTACCTTTTTACCCCCTTGAATGCCGCCACCCACTTCAATGATAGCGTTAAAAACGCATAATCTATGTTTTAAATTATGGCTATGTGTCTAATCTGCCCGTCGCTTATCAATGACTTGTTTGCAGTCAAGATTGTCGAAACGGATTGTTTTTTAATCGGTTCATATCCTTTTTATAGCATTTCGAAAAGCTATAGTTTTCTCGAAAACTTCAGGAAAATAGAAAGATTCCGTCATAAACTGTAACGCCCCCCAGGTTGCTGCGCCAGCCGGTGGACAAATTCAGGTGGCGCAGCTCTTGTGTTTATTTATTAATGTGTTTCATGCAGGCACGTTGGAAGGGGGGGTGCTGGGGGTGCGGCATCAGTTATTGCAAAATATATATAAAAATACATATTTTTTTAATGTTTTTTTTTTATGACAGTTTATATATTTGTATATTATATACTGTAACTGTATAACTGTAACACTGTATATTATAAGTTTATCCTGCTCAAAGCACTTCACCATTTTAATATTGTGTGTATTGAGCCGTACTGTATTGTAGCCATTCTCCAATCTGTTAAATAAAGTTTTCATTCATTCATTACACTACTGTACGTACACAATCATACGTGTAAAACCGACAAGATTGCAGCAGAGTAGATTTTCGAGTGATGACAGACTGTCACAGACTGATTGAATGACAGGTGAAACAACTAATTGTATTCACCTCCCGTCTCCCGCCCTTCCCACGCGCCACGAACCACTGAGCTACTGTGATACAGTGCTTGCGCAGTCAGTCGATTTTAGCTAGTAGTCAGACTTTGCTAGCACAGAATGTCTCACTCGCAGAAAAGAAAAATATCAGATTTCTTTTCAAATGTCCCACCGGTCCCAGTGACAGTCCCACTAAATCTGATAAACGTCAGAGAGAGAGACAGAGACGACAGGTTCAGCCTCAGCATCAGGTATTGAAGAGTTAACTGAGTCTGTTCCCCTATACCCCCCCTCGGACGTCAGGGGCTTCCACTGAGGGGTGATGCAAATAGGGATGGGGTATAATCAAACCTTTATTTATACTCGTGAAAGCACTGAGGTTTCCCTCATTTACAGTGATGACGACACATCATATCAAGGACACAAATATCATAACAGTTAATAATTACAATGAATTACAATTACTACAATGATGGATTAAAAACAATTACATGATTCAGTACATAGGTCAAGTGCAATGCCTTTAAACTCCATGAATGACGGGAATGTTCCGAGCTTTAGAGTTTTTTGCAGGGTATTCCATGTGTATGGAGCATCGTAGGAGAAGGCAGATTTTCCAAGCTCAGACCGAACTCGAGGCACCCTGAGCACAAGCCGATCATTCGAACGAGTTTGGTAGGTGACAGCACTCCAGACCAACAAAGATGTAGTATAAGGTGGAAGTTTGCCAATAATTGCTTTGTAGATAAAAAGATACCCATGATAACTACGTCGCAACAAGAGAGATGGCCAGCCTACCCTCTCATACAAAAGACAATGGTGAGTATCATATTTGTCACCCGTAATAAATCTTAGGGCGGAGTGGTAGGCAGAATCCAAAGGCCTTAATGTAGACGCAGACGCATGCCTGTAAATGACATCACCATAGTCCAATATTGACAAAAAAACAGCCTGTATAATTCTTTTCCTACAGAACATAGGAAAACTAGCGCGGTTACGGTACAAGAAACCAATCTTTTGCCGTAATTTTGTAGCTAGGTTATCTATATGGAATTTAAAAGAAAGTTTATCATCCAGCCATATACCAAGATATTTATACTCACTAACTCTTTCAATATACAAACCATTTGCTGTAGTTAGGTGTAGCATGTCATAATCTATAACCCTGGCTCTAGAAAACATCATAGACTTGGTTTTACTAGCATTAAGCACTAACTTGAGCTTAGCTAGAGCATTTTGGAGAGTGTCAAACGCAAGCTGCAGGTTCACAATAGCTTCCTGAACAGTATCCGCAATGCAGTAGACAACTGTATCATCCGCATAAAGAGGAGCCTGACAACCTGCTAGTGCTGAAAGACTAGAAACAATATCATTAATATAGATTGTAAAGACGACCGGCCCCAATACCGAACCCTGTGGTACACCCTTAGACAATGGCAGGAAATCAGATTGAAAGTTACCTGAATTCACAGATTGACACCTTGAAGATAAATAGTCCTGAAACCAAGCACAAGCGGCTTTATCCAGGCCAATGCTAGCTAGACTATTCAAAAGCAAGTGATGGTCTACTGTATCAAACGCCTTTGAGAGGTCTACAAAGAGAACTGCACAATGCTTCCCATTGTCCAGGGCTGAAATAATGTCATTAGTGACCAAAGTAACAGCTGTAATAGTACTATGATTTGCTCTGAAACCTGATTGGTGAGTACTTAGCACTGAGCAACTTGAGAATGGCAGCTCATGATGGAAAGAGTGCGCACCGAGTCTGATCCCGAGTTGAAGAATTGGCTCCAAAAGAGAGACAACTGGATGTCCAACAACATCCAAAACCACTGATGTCACTCACTGGAAAAGAACAATTCTCATGTAATATACAGTTCGCCGATGACAACTTGGAAGCTCAGAACTTCTTTTTGGGTTTTTACAAGACACAACAGCCAAGACGCTGTTTTTGTGTATAAAATACTTTTACGCCTCGACCTGCCCATGGAGAGGCTGATAGGATACTGTTTTGACGGGGCCAGCAACATGTCTGGGGGTAGACCAGGGGTTCCCAAACTTTTCAGGCCGCGACCCAAAAAAAACAATGTCAGAGAGCCGCGACCCCCACTATTATAGGAGGTAAAAAAAATAAAAAATAAAAAAATAATAATAACATTCATTTTTCTTTTTTTTTTTTTTTTATAAATGGAAATGTATGGTTGAAACATGCAAACGTTCAAACGCACACACACACTAATAAGCATTGGAGGCTTTTAACCAGGGCCGGACTGGGGAAATCATTCAGGCCAGGAAATATAGTGCAAAATATAGCCCCAGTCAGGCCACTTTTTAAGCAGGGGGTCTGGGGTCCGCCACCAGGAATTCTTTTGTTACAAAGACTTCATTTCCTGCATTCTGGTGCAGGAATTTTTTTTATTTGTACCCTTTAAATGCCAGTGTTTGTGATGGCATCACAAATTATTGTTAAAAAACAGGCTAGCATATATGATTAGCAACAACACAGATTTTTATGGATTTTCAGTTTTTTTGTAATTGATAAATACAATATTTTATTCAACTTCAGCCCTGATCATAACACCATGTATTCATTTTATAATTCTAACCCTTTAAATGCCAGTGTGTGTGATGGCATATATTTGCAATATATTAAATGCAAAGTAGATTTTTCTGGGGGGGATTATTACAGGCTAGCATGTGTCAATGATTAGCAGTTTTTTGTAAGGGTCCCGCCTCCACCAATCACATGCGGCTCCCTTTGTGTGTGTGTGAGAGCAAGAGAGAGAGAGAGAGAGATAGTTCTCCAACTTGTGTGAGTTGCAGTGATCTCCTGGTTGTTCCCCACCTAGGTTATCTAACTATTGCGCTGGTGCAACTAGAAACACTGGCCTGGCCTGCTTCTAAGTTCAGTGGCCTGACTGAATTATTTTTTTTGGATTTTTTTTATTTTTATTTTTTTTATCATCTGGCGACCCCCCCCGCGGCGGCTCAAAGGCCGCACCCCCTACCGATTTAAAGTTCCAACGTGCCTGGTTTCATGTGGTGCTTATCAATCTGTTGTCTGTACATTTGATGTCTGTTAGCCGCTGTTAGCCACTCAGCTAATGCTAAACTAACTAACGTGATTCCGTGATTCTCTCTCTCTCTCTCTCTCTCTCTCTCTCTCTCTCTCTCTCTCTCTCTCTCTCTCTCTCTCTCTCTCTCTCTCTCTCTCTCTCTCTCTCTAACTAACTAACGTGATTCCGTGATTCTCTCTCTCTCTCTCTCTCTCTCTCTCTCTCTCTCTCTCTCTCTCTCTCTATCTCTCTCTCTCTCTCTCTCTCTCTCTCTCTCTCTCTCTCTCTCTCTCTCTCTCTCTCTCTCTCTCTCTCTCTCTCTCTCTCTCTCTCTCTCTCTGAATGAAAACTTTATTTAACAGATTGCAGAATGGGTACAATACAGTACGGCTCAATATGGTGATAGTTGTACTGTAACTGTACCTACTTAAATATTCGTACGCTTGTGGTTTCTCTGACGCACACAGTAGGCTACTCAGTGTGTAGTGTGGCGAGTGAGTGGCCGCGATCTCTCTCTCTCTCTCTCTCTCTCTCTCTCTCTCTCTCTCTCTCTCTCTCTCTCTCTCTCTCTCTCTCTCTCTGTGCGTATGCGTGTGTTTGGAGACGGAGCGAGTTTGTTTCTAACTTTTCTATTTATATATTGTGTTTCAAGTTGTGAATTAGACTGTATTTTATTTGACTGGTTGTGTGTTGTTGGTGGTTTGGTAGTGTTGTGGGGAGTCAGTGTTCGCTTGGTCAGCTGTCCACTGCCAGTGACATGCCAATGCGTGGTACATGTTTGCAAAATGTTTGGTATAGCGCCCCCCATGGAGAAGAATGTACCGGCCGCCACTGGTTTGTCAGCTGTTCGCTGAACACTTTTGTAAGTAGCATTTACTTGTTTTGTGGAAGTCTTTATCGCTCCTTGTCACAGAGGATATTATTATTTATTGTGTTTATGATTTGTAGGGCATTTAGCACGTTTGGAGACTTGCCCTCTCTCTTTGTTTTTGAGCCACTCGTACCTACATTAAAGGAGCAGCAGTGCTCATATTTCAAGATTCAACACCTGCCTCCTGTCTATCCTCTGCTGGTCTGCGCTTGGGTTTTACTCTGTCCACCACCATCATGTCTAATCGTAACAATAAACGGCATTTATTGGAATATTCTCGAATACACTAGACACGTTGTCATTTGTCGGCCTATTTATGAATCGTTTTCAAATAAACACTAGATTATCGATAGTATATGTGTACTTATGCACGCTATAGAAGCGAGCTGAGAAATCGATTATCTTATTTCCTCAACAGCACACACACACACATATACACATACGGGACACGCTGTTATCTCAGTGAAAACAGCTCTGATTATCCTAAAACTGGTAACATACCTTACCTTAGATCAGATGTTCTCCAAAAAGATTATTCCAATTCCTGATCGCCATTCCAAATATCGATCGCGTTTATTGATTGATTATTGGCTGCTGTAAATATATATTCCAGGCTGCTTTCCATCTCGTGATCACTTCCCTCTTCATCAGATCCCTCGCCAGCATAGTGGAGCCAGTAGGCTCCCCCCCCACAGATCCACCAGTGTAATCGAATGGCCTGCAGTTACACAGGGATAGACGATAGAGGGCGGTATTTTCCCATCGGAGCTCCTAGAGGGGCTGCTGTACCAACGGGAGACTCTGTTGATGAAATATGAATTCAGATCGCTAATAAAGAAAATCAAACAACAATTTGCGTCAAAGTGTTAACAGGCTAACTAATTTTGAACTATATATATATATACTTCAGAACTATATGTATATTTAATTTTATGTATATTACTATATGTAATTTTAACTACATAAAAGAATATCTGAGACAGAAAATGACAGTGTACAGTATGGGCCTATATCCAACAATCACCAAACCAAGCAGAATCACTTCACACTGTGGCACTTTAATAGATAATATATTTACAAACACTATGGAAAACAACACAGAGAGCGGGCTTCTATTGACAGACATTAGTGACCACCTTCCTATTTTTGTGGTATATTATTGTAATTATAGGAAGAAGAATTATACCAAAAATCATAAATATAAAATAGTGAAAACAGAGGAAGTAATGAGATCACAAAAAAATTATTTAATAGCACAGAATTATAAAAAGGTATATGATGGAAAAGATATTGATAAAACACACAATGAATTTTCTTAAATATTCAATTCATTATACGATAAAGATTGTCCTGTAAAACAATACAGTAATGTACATGAATACAAAAATAGTATATGGCTCACCAAGGGGTTAAAAAACGCCTGCAAAAAGAAAAATACGCTATATAGGAATTTCATAAAGTACCGAACCATAGAGGCAGAGGAAAAGTATACAAATATAAAAATAAGTTAACCAATATTATGATGTAAAAAGGAATACTATAATAAAATATTGGAGAAAAATAAAAACAACAGGTGTATGGAGTGTACAAAATTGTATTATAAGAAACGGAAAAAAAAATGCAAATGACCCGGAATACTTCACAGAGAATGACAAGGACCCATTTCTAAATAGTCTCATTTAAAACAAATAAAGCATGGACATTGGTACCTTTCTGTGTATATTCATCCACAATCTATAGCTCAACATGAAAAAAAACACAATTAATCGTAAAAGTAGCAAAATAACAATGTTTATGTTTTCGTTCACTGAGGAACTACACTCACTTTGGCGCTGCTGACTGACGTCACCACAGCGTAGACTCCTGGCTGGGTTAGGCGACAGCACTGAACGACAGGCATTCTACTGGTAAGTGTAGTTCTTTTTTAACAACAAATTAAAAACCTTATAACTAACTTTATTTCCACCAAAAATGCTTAAACAATAATGTTAGTGATAGAAGGGAACTCATTTTGTGCAAAAATGGAAAGCTTGCCAATGTTCATGAGGCAGAATTATTAAAATAGTGATAATACATGTTCCCAATGATAAATCCCTGCATGGACCGCGTGGGAAACTAAAGTGACATCAGACTACACCTCCCTATACACTGGTGAACAGCATGCAATGCCAGTCTTCCCACTAACAAAGAAACCAGATGTTGTCAGTGGCAACATGGCAGTGCCATGGCAAAGTTGAATACAATATTTAAATAATAAATAAGATTGCATGGGATCTCTGGGTGGCTGGCTCAATATCATCCTTGATTTCATCGAGTAGATCAATAATTGCTTGGGGTGGCAACCTGTGTCTTCGGTTGATTTCGGTCTCCCCTAAAGCAAAAAGTGATATTCTCATTAGAAATATTCTTTCACGGGCGGTCAGGTGGTGTAGCGGAGATTGCGCTCGTCACCAATGCAAGAGGCTGCGGTCTCGACTCCCAGAGTCAGCATTGCCTTGGCTTGGGCTGATCGCTATACTAACTCGTTTGGCTGGGTTAGGGGGAGGGAAGCCGTGGGTGGGAAACTGGCGTTGTGGACAGTCAGGTCAGGTCTGGGCGCTTGCTCAGCAGAGGCAGGACTTGAGGAAGGCAGCGTGACCTCCCACGCATTCCACTTCACCAATGAGAGCCCTCGCTGCCATGTGAGAAGAGAGCCACTGGCTGTCGCCGCACGTGTCGGAGGAAGCGTGCGGATACTTCAGGGTTCCCTTGTACCCGACCAGTAGGAGAACATGCACACAACAACCAGGTAGGGGAGGGGGGGAATTGGCACAATGACTAAAATTGGGACGTGGAGAAAACAGAGAAAAATCTGAGAAAGAGAGATACAAAAAAGAAAAAAAAAAATCTTTCACGGGCATGCCTGGCATTATGATGCCTTCGCCTGGCAATTATTACTGCTGACTTGATCACCCGAGACGCTGGCAATGATGCTGGCAATGACGCCCCTTTATAGATCAGCTGAGTTACCACCAGATCTCTGAAGACGGTAGGTGCTTTAAGTGCTCGGTGCAATTTGCGCTGGTCGTTGTGAATTGGGAGTGTTTTTGGACGAGGTTCATAACTATAAAAGTACACACTACTGTATTTAACTATAAAATTACACAACCTCTACTGTATTTAACTATAAAAGTACATAGCCTCTACTGTATTTAACTGTAAAAGTGCACAACCTGTATTTAACTATAAAAGTACACACTACTGTATTTAACTATAAAAGTACACAATCTCTACTGTATTTAACTATGAAAGTACACAACCTCTACTGTATTTAACTATAAAAGTACACACAACTGTATTTAACTATAAAAGTACACAACCTCTACTGTATTTAACTATAAAAGTACACAACCTCTACTGTATTTAACTATAAAAGTACACAGCCTCTACTGTATATAACTATAAAAGTACACACTACTTTATTTAACTATAAAAGTACACAACCTCTACTGTATTTAACTATAAAAGTACATCGATTCTGTCTTTCACACTGCTTGGAAGGGTCCACCTGTCCCTGGACCTTTCTCCCCTGTCTGTACTCCTCAAGAGCCCCCTCCTTTTCACATTATCGCCCATGGTCTCCCTCCACTCATGAACAATATTCCTCTGCCTATTCTAGGACCCTTCCCCCCTGCCTGTACTCTTCAACAACCCCCACATTTACCCCCACATTTGCACAGACATTTCCCATCTGTACCTCCCCCTGCTGGACATTCATCTGAACTTCCCCTTGTCTCCCTCATGCATACCCTCCTGGTGCACTGGTGTATATCCAATGTCTACATGTCTCTCTGTGCCCTTCCCCTGCTACATTGTCTCTTGTTCCCTTGTTAATTGTTATTTATTAGTTCCTTGTATGTTGTTTTGTTTACTCTGTCTAGTGTTCTGTCTTCTTGTGTAGTTAGTTCTGTGTGCTTCCCTGTTTATATTCCCCATTGTGTTTGGTCTTGTGTTTTCCTGTAGCCCGGTGTTAGTTCTGCCTTTTCCTCATGTGTGTCTAGTTTTGCTAATTGCCCTGCTGTCTCTCTAGTGTTAATTGTTCCCCCTATATCTGGTGTGTGTTTCCCTACTCTTGTTGTCGGTTCATTATTGGAGTTCCTTGTTTTGAAATCCCTGTCTTGATGTTCCTGAGTATCCTGTCCTTGCTGTTACCCTCGTCCTTACGCTGTCATTCGTTCCTTGTCTCCCTATTTTTCAGTAAGTCTAGTTTTTCAGTTTTTATTGTCATCTTTGTTTTCGTTTTTACAGTCTCGTTTTCTTAGTGTTTATTTTGTAGATTAGTTGTGCCTTCCCCTACCAGCTCTGCTGTGGTTCCTCTGTTGTTTTTGTACCTGCTCATTTATGAGATTCCTTGTTTTGGTTGCTACCCTTTTTGAAGTAAGGACAATTTTTGTAATATCTTTGTTGCTGCCCTTGTTTGCAATTGGATTATTTTTGGTTACACTTCACCCCTGGCTCGAAGTGTTCAAATTAAAGGAGCAGTGCTCACTTTTGACAATCCATATCTACCTCTCCCTCGTATCTGTTTGCGCCTGGGCCCTCTGCTAACACATCCATAACACTGCTTTAGAAAAATTAGGACTACGTAGACTCAACCATATACACAAATGATATCAATAAGATATCATGTAATTGTTGAGTCTAAATGGTCCTCACTTTGCCAGACCGATTAAATTAAATCACATTCTTATTGAATGTAATTTGTATGTGGTTGAGTCTAGATTGTCCTCATTTCAAAAGCAGTTTAAAAAAAGAGTCCAGATGTATTTTAAACCCTTAAAAGATTTGTATAAATATGTTTTTTCCATCCAATAAACTGAAAATGGCTTAGTAACCATCATTGAGAATGCAAGAATCTATGAATATGCAAGTTGCAACAAGCACCCATTGATATTTACCAGGAATTCCAAACCATGACTTTGACTATATGCAGCAGATTGGTATTTGTGCACAACTTGCCACCAGAGCATCTTCTCTACATTCTTCCCCTGGAGAGAGAGAGCTTTTTTGTGCTTTTCTGAAATGTGAATGAAATGTGAGTTGTGTTTGATGTCACTAATAGGTCGAACCTATCATGGTCCAATATGTGGAATCTTGACACCTTTTTAGCTTCAGCGTAAACAAAAAGCTGAGTAGTTATTGACCGTCTAGAAAGAATATAAGCTGCCGAATTCTTGGTAAATATCAACGGGTGCTTGTTCTCAATTTGTATATTCATAGATCCTTGCTTTCTTAAAGGAATATTTCACTTTAGTAGAACTTGGTGGTGTTGACAGTGGAGGTCGCTAGCTCACTTGTAAATTACCTTAGATAGAGACAAGACTGCTGAAACTGCTGAAGGCTTTAATAAAGTGAAATTTCCTTTTTTTTTTTTTTTACACATCTACATAGTCAATGGGTCCTGTTGTTCAGCCTCACAAGGCTAGGATGGTAAATGTGTTTATATAGGTCCCACATTCTGGCCTCAAGTTGATAATGTCAATTTAATTTAGGCCTTACATGGTTAATAAGGGTAAAGGTGTAGAGATGCTGCTAAACCATTTTCAGTAGTATTGAACATTTCCTGGGAAAATAAAATATTCATAGAAATTGCTGTTTCAAGTTTCTTTAATAGTTGTCATACAGAAGTACAGAATACTTTTATACAAAATGCTTCTTACTGTTGCGCTCCAGAGACTGTGCAAGACAAGATAAGTATGAAATAAAATAACATAGTAAAATTAGAAGTAAAAAAAATGAGGTCACAGTGTTCAGTTTAGACATATGTACAATGTTCGATGCAGAATAGACGTAGTTACCATACAATACTGTGCAGTGTACTAATATACAATACTATATAGTGCAAGGCAGAAATGGAGAAATGGGACGAGGTGCAATTTAGGTACAATTCACAGTAGGTGTACGAGTTGTAGTGCAAATCCTTTATCAATAAATATAAAGTAAGTGTGTTTGTGTGATCTAAAGTGTGGAGAGTGGGTGCTGCAGTGTGTTGTTTGTTTGAGTGTGTGTGTGCTGTGTGCATTTGATGGTTGTTGCATAGTGATTATTGTTCGTTTAGCAGCCTGATGGCCTGGGGATAGAAGCTTCTTCTGAGTCTTTCTGTGCTCGCCTTAAGACTCCGGTATCGCTTGCCTGACCGCAGCAGTTCAAAGAGGCAGTTGTTCGGGTGGCTCGAGTCCTTAATAATTATCTTAGCCTTCCCCTTGCACCGCTTGTTGTAAATGTTCTGGAGGGTGGGAAGCCCCCCTCCAATTGTGCGTTCGGCTGAACGTGTCACTCTTTGTAGTCTGCTACGGTCTTGTGCAGTGCTATTCCCAAACCAGGAGGTGATGTTGCCGGTCAGGATGCTCTCTATTGTACATGAGTAGAAGTTCCTAAGGATCTTCTGACTGACTTGGAACTTCCTTAGGCGCCTGATATTCAACTATAGAACATTTTTAAGGGTTTAAAATACACAAGATAAAGATGGAGATACAGATAAAATAAAGAAAATGTGTTATTTCCTAACGATTACGAGGATTACACTGGTATAATTTTATCCATTGGATCCTTGCCGGCATCTAAACTGTTGTGCTGAATGTTATGTACATTCTGTGTCTCTTGTCTCTGTTCCTCATGTCTCCTAAAATTCATCTAACAACTCGTATACACGTACAGAATCTCTGCAGAGGTGTAATCCATCATTGCAAAAATAAGGAATGGGATGAATACCGAATGTTACTTTTTTATAAGCCTGATATGTGAGGAACGTGAAATGATTGCTTGTAAGAACCAAATGAGCTTACCTGTTTCTGAAATAAAGATTTCAGACACACTGTACTTGGTAAACACCCCGAGGCAGTACTGATATTTATGCACTTAATTATTGTCTGAAATGGAGTGAATACACAATGCTCTCTCTCTCTCTCTCTCTTGTTGTTTTAACAGTCCAAGGCAAGCCACCTGCACCATGTGTGGGTGTCTCCCTAGGGGGAAATTCCCCAAAGTACTGTATGCTGATGCAGAAAAATAGATGTCCCATGTTTTGTGGATGTGTGTGTTTGTAGTGTATGCATGTGTGCGTATGAGGTGTCAAAAATTTCAGCGAAATGCACCTTCATTGCGTCCCTGCTATGCTACATCAAAGCTACATCTAACCTATAGTGGGTGCATGTGGTGCGCTGCAGCACACGCCACGCGGCAAGACGCCAACGCGCCTAACCTAGAAGATCAAGAAAGCTTGATGTCTTTCTACTCCTCAAAACAGTTTACATTATTACAGCGCCCTGGAGTGGCCATAGAGGGGGAGGAAAGATATAAGAGGAGGCCACGTTTTACTACATCGAGCCCTCCAACTGCTATTGTTTGTGTACAAGTTACAATTCATGCCCACGTTTTGATTAATTTGTGGGCACAAGATACAATTTGGGAGGTATGGTAGACATGCACGCACACACACACACACACAAGGTGAGGACCATATAGAACAAGCATACTGTAGCATAGTTTTAAAGGTTTATTCCAACTAAATAGGTTTAAAGGTTTATTCCACCCAGATTGTTTTAAAGGTTTCTTTCATACAAATACTAGTTGTGTGCTATTGAACAAACTGTCTGGCTGCCGCCTGGTGAAGAATAGAGAAGTACAGAGTAGTAGTCAGGGGCGCCTGCTCTGTCGAAGCTTTTAAATCCCTGCTTAAGACCCATAAAATGTTTCTCTCTCTCCTTCAACCTACGCTGATCTCACCTGGTCGGGGACTGACCCTTAGATTAATCTGTCTAGTTTAGTTAGGATGTCTATTTGCTCCCGTCCTTTTCTGCAGACATGGGAGAACCTTTTTAACCTCTGTCTCTGTCTCAACCGGTCCCATGGAAGAGCTTCATAACGCCTTCTGTCTGGCCTGCAGTGCTGAACCTTACCTGCTCTGCCCTGACCAATTCTGAGTGGTTTCTCCTACCCCCTTGATTTTTTTTAAATAAACAAATAAAAAACAATGTTGTATATATTTTTTCTTTTTCTTTTTGCAATCAGGCCACTGAATTTAGAAGCAGGCCAGTGTTTCTAGTTGCGGCGGTGCGATAGTTAGATAGCCTAAGTGGGGAACAACCAGGAGATCACTGTGACAGAGATTAATGCAGTCTAAACAGTCATAAATCTTTTATTCAACTTCAGCCCTGATCATAACCATTTTAATTTTTAGATGTTTTTTGTAATGTCAGATACAAAATTAAATACTCTCACTTTTCTGAAAAGAGTTGTTGTTAAATCTGACATTACAAAAAACAAAAAATCCATCAAAATCTGTGTTGTTGCTAATCATTGACACATGCCTAGCCTGTAATAATCCCCCCAGAAAAATGTACTTTGCATTTGATATATTGAAAATATTTTACTTTTTGTGTTTTTTTAACAATAATTTTTGATGCCATCACACAAACTGGCATTTAAAGGGTTACAATTTGAAAATGTATTGAATATGTTTTTTTTTTTTTTATATAATTTGTGATGCCCATCACAAACACTGGCATTTAAAGGGTAACATTTCAAAAATTCCTGCACCAGAATGCAGGAAATTAAGTCTTAAAATTATTCCTGGTGGGGGACCCCCACTTAGAAAGTGGCCTGACTGGGGCTATATTTCACACTATATTTCCCAGCCTGAATTATTTCCCCAGTCCGGCCCTGCTTATGTGAGTTGTCAATGGACAACAACATGCTGTGTGTGTGTGTGTGTCATAGCTGTCAACATTGGCATGTGAAAAAACGTGACATTTCGCCCCGCCCACTCCCCCCCGCCCCCTCCCACCCGGCCCCGCCCCTCCCAATGGAGCTGCCTCATCGCTGCCATCTGCTGATCAAAACCTGTATGTACCCAGCCATTCTACAATCTGTTGAAGTTTTTAAGGGTACAGTCAGTGAATCATAAATATCCACTAGGCAACCACTTATCAATCCAACAAGGACTGGGTGAACTACTAGTTGCTACATTAAATTAATCAGATACCTGGTTGAAAGTGAAATGCTGTGAACATCCCTGCATTAAATGAATGGAAGTGTAAGACAAATTCAGTATAAATTCACTTTATGTAGTAGTATAGCATTAACATGTTCATATTTATTGAAATCTTACAATTCATACATAAATGTTATGATGAATTGAAAATGGGGGAAGAAGTCCTTCTCTGGTCTGCATCCCCTTAACAATTGTGTATTGCGCCATACTGTATTGTACCCATTCTGCAATCTGTTAAAGTTAGCAATCAATCAAAGTATTACCATAGTGTCTTTTATACCTTCATCACTGTAGGCTACATATTAATACTACAACTCAAGAAGAATCAAGAGGTTTATTTGTCACATACATAGTGAAATGCAGGTGGTCACGCCCGCATTGATTGTGCAAAATACAAGAAAAAGGCATAGAAAAAATTGGTAACACAAGATATGCATGATAAAAAAAAGACATGCCAAGTTCCTGAAAAACTGGTTCCTATGTACACTACAATATACAATTGTAACTCTTAATGTATCTAAACTATACCTCCTTCCTTTTAAAGTGACATTTTGTTTAAAGTGATCTGTACTGTACATACATCTGATTAGTATTGTATATTACTATTGCACTTTACTGTTACTTTTGCACTCTGGTTGGATGCCAAATGTCTTCGTTGTACTGTATAATGACAATACATTTTAATCTAATCTAATTAGACTGTCTTATCACTCTGGAATGGATGGGGGATACCACTTCATCCGCTGTGGGGGTCTCTTGCATCGGCCAGGGACCTGTTGTAGGTATAGGTTGCAGACCTCGCATTTCTCAACACCTTCTGAGAAGGAGTGTATTTGTGAACTGGACCAGTGTGATTGATCTTGCATGACAGTAAAGCACAAACAGTACTGTTGTCCAATGCCATTCTGTTTTCTGTGATAATCTTCTTCACCATACTGAATACCCTTTCAGAGCTGGCATTGCTGTGTGGAATGCATAACAGAGGCTTCATAAGTCTCGCCAGCTCACTGAACCCCAAGTCCTTGCCTAGAAGGCTCCAAAATCTGTCGATTCTGTCTTCTTGGGGGAGCTGCTTGCTGTCGGCCACCTGGTAGTCGCAGAGTTCCAATAACAGCCGATTCGGATTCAAACTCGACTGAGGGAACAGGGCTCCTAGCCTTGTCACTGTAAAACAAAACCATACAATACATTATACAATATACAATACAATACTTCCTAACAGTCAAAGTATCTTGCCACTTGTTTTTGCTGTCTTCAACTGGAAATTATAATACTATTCTAACTGGAAACGTATTCTATCAGTCTTCAACTGGAAACTGTTGCTAATATCTACCCGTCTTTAAAAAGGGTTAACTGGAAACTTCTAATATCTACCCGTCTTTAAAAAGGGCTATCTTCAGGTATCTTCAACTGTTTCTATACCTGTCATTGGAGTTATGACAAGCCGCGATGGAGGGTCTAGCACTGTCAGGTCCTTTAGGAGTTGGGAGTCGATTGGAAAGCAGGCGAACATATTTCGTAGAACTGCTTCATAGAAGGCTCTTACAGTTCTAAAACAGAGTAAAACAATAATATTCATTAGTGTCATTTCAGGCACACAACAGACTTCTCAAGTTGAGATCATAACTACAATAATAATAATAATAATAATATACTCACTGAAAGATTTTCTTCCTGGTTGAGACAGGGAGTTCTGCCTGTTGGATGAATGCTGAGCTTTATTATGCTTGTAACGTCGTCATCGAACTCCACAGCTATGGCACCTGTTGAGCAAAAGAGTCCATTGATTAGATTTGATTGTCCTTTTATATTAGCAAAACAGTCTTATCTATAGATCCTTTTCACAGGAGCCATTTAACAGAACGCAGGGTAAACCTAGGCTAGTATATTGTCTATTCCAGTGGCGGCTGGCCACTAGGGGCGCTCGGGCGCCGACCCCCCTGGTGAACCCTGGTTAAAAGAGAGAAGAACAAGAAATATTTCTTTTTTGTTTTTTGTTTTATAGCCCTATAAATAATATAAACATGAATGAATAATATTTACTAGAGCTGGGCCGTTAACGGCGTTAACGTGCTGCGTTAACGCTATACTAGTATCGCGCGATAATATAATGAACGCATTAATCTAATTTTTTTTTTTTTACCTTTATTTACCCAGGGTAGGTTCGCTGAGCACAGATGCTCTTTTTCAGGAACGCCCTGCTTCACATTCACACAGTTCCATTCACACCTGGGAGCTGCCCAGTACAACCACAGTTGACACCATTGGCCACTGAGCAACTCCACTGGAGCAGTTGATTCAAGCCATGTCACATAGTTCAAGTTTGAAATTATTCTTTCTCTTTTGCTCCTGAGAGTGCTAGATACTGTACTGTACTGGTAATATTATTTATTTGTGTTAACTTCTGAATAAAACAACTTATTAAACACAAGTACATCTTATTGAACATTATTTTGATATTTCATTACCAATTATCATAGCAAAACAGCTTTTTCAAACAGTCTGTAATGCATTTTGGAAACGGGAGATGGGCTCATGGTGTAATGGGCCACCTGGCCTGAGAAACATAAGGAGGAAAGAAAAAGTAAGGACTTACTTCTGGTCATTATTTGGGTAGAACACACATATTTTGAATGCCTTCGGCAGGTTTTTTTTTTTTTTTTTTAGCCATTTTAATCTAGATTAATCTAGATTAAATCCAGGATTGCAGATAGATTAATCTAGATTAAAAAAATGTATCTATGCCCACCTCTAATATTTACTCATTTTAAGTATGTTTGTGTTTCCAATGCACAATATAACGTTAATATATCAAATAAAAATTATCGTTTTCCTGAACAGGAAGTGACTCACTGTCGCATAGCCACATTTCTCCTAGCCGTATTTCTCTCGGCCCGGGCTAGACGCAATATCGCTCTGAGTGCGCGTCACTGTTTCATCGCTGTATCCGTCGCAGCCAATCAGTGCGTAACGCGCTGTGCGTTGAAATATGATGTATTATGTTGGAAGCCGGGCGCGATTTGAAGCGGTCTAGGCAAGCAGCCTTAGCAGTTTTTTTTATTTCCGTAGCCGCATTTCGCGGAGACGCTCTCTGATTGGCCGACGCCAGATTTTTTTTTCCGTAGCCGCATTTCGCGGAGACGCTCTCTGATTGGCCGACGACAGTTTTTACACTGGTTAAGCCACTCTTGACTCTTCGTTCGAAGTAGGTTAAGGACAACTTAGGTAACGTTAGAGTTTGTCTTAGAGCGTGACGGCAAGTTCTTTCGACGGTTAAGCTTAGGCACTCTTTCAAAGTTGGTTAAGGTTAGAGTTTGTCTTAGAGCATGGTGATAGAACGCCAGGTAGTTTGCAGGCTGTTCGATGCGGAAATGGGCAAAGACACTCATTCATTGAATTCATCACAGTACTGTTGTGTTGTGCTAACAAGCTAATCTGGATGCAGTCTGGACAGAGTGGATAACTGGATATACATCAACAGTCTGGGGACAACAGTGGACCACGTAAACAGTGAGTTAATTCGGTCTCTCTCTCTCTCTCTCTCTCTCTCCCTCTCTCTCTCGCTCTCTCTCTCTCTCGCTCTCTCTCTCTCTCTCTCTCTCTCTCTCTCTCTCTCTCTCTCTCTCGCTGATGGCAATGGTGATAGTTGTACTGTAACTGTACCTACTTAAATATCCGTATGCTTTTGGTTTCACCGACGCTCTCTGACGCACACAGTAGTGTGTGGTTTCGCGATGCGTGCGCACGCGCGTGTTTGTGTGCAGTGTGGCATGGTGCCTTGGTACATGTACATTTTTGGTATGATCGACCCCCCAAGAGAAAAATTCACGAGCCGCCACTGGTCTATTCATTTGTACGTTAGCTGCTAGCTAGTCTGTGGCTAGCATTAACAAAGCCACCAAATGGGGGAGGGGAGAGAGAGAGAATGAAGGACACTTGCTTGCTGTGTGTGAGAGAGAGAGAGAGAGAGAGAGAGAGAGAGAGAGAGAGAGAGAGAGAGAGAGAGAGAGAGAGAGAGAGAGAGAGAGAGAGAGAATTAAGTACATTTGCTGAAATACAGTTGTTCTTAATTTTCTCACTTGAGAATGTTAGTTATTATGTTCTCAATGTTCCTTGCATTGTATGAGTTGTGTGGAAGAGTTTGCTAGTTCTAGTGCTACCCCTTTGTACACTGTGGCTGTGTCTGACAAAAGTTAACAATAAATAATGGTATTAGGAATACATTTGCATCCTGCATGAACTGTGCATAGCTGAATAGACTGTATTTAAACGTCGGTCATATGGTGGTACTTGGAGAGCCTCTACGTTCTCAGGTGGTACTTGGTGTAAAAAGGTTGAGAACCACTGGTCTAGACTGTCTTACAAAAGTGTCATTTTATTTTTCAAATGTATTCAAGTATGAACATCATAACCATGTCACAATAGCAGTTATAATGTATATTATCATCAATACGTTAGTTTACCAATAGGTTATTAAAGTGTTATTAGATAGATTTTCGTTTTTCTATTGTTTTGGTTTTTTTGACGACATTTTGAAGAGGACACCGATAGCTTTCGAACAACACTTCCCAAAGGCCTCTATGTGGCTTCAAGCTAATTACTTCTGTATGAATTTTTTTAATATCTCTTATTACTCTGGATAATAAACCACAAAACGAAACGTTATTAGCATATATGGGAGCGCAGTTAGTTTGTCTCCCCTATTTCCAGTGGCGTCGCATGGGTAAAATAACAGAGGATGCCAAAAGAAAAAGTTTCTTACCACATGTATCTATTGCTATGTCCGCCCATCACAATCACACAAACTGTCTAACGCCTGTCCCGTCTCCCTGTCTCCCTGTGAGTGGCTGTCTCGTGGTGATGACCAGAGTGGTGGATGTCCCGTGATGATGACCGAGAGGATGCAACCCTCTCTGCGCCTCCCCCATGCCTAAAATAGATCCGCCATCAGCTCTATTTTCAATCTTTCAAAATGTTCAGTTGCTATTGCATGCACTTATCTGTGTTTCATTACACATATGTGTGCATGCTTACCAACTGTTTTGCCTGTTGTATTGCAACACTACTATCACCGACATCTATGAAGGGAGATCCCCCCCTTGAACAGCCCTTCTAAGGTTTCTCTCCTCCACATTGCCTGTGGTGCATTTTTTCCTATTGCTACACAGGAAAAACTGGGGAGTCATTTTCCCAGAGTAATTATTACGGAGTTATTATTTTCCTCTCAAGTAGTCATATTTACTCCATTTGGGGCATAATCATTGCCTGTGGCCAATAGAGTGAGAGTAAAGTTCCAGAAGAGTTTCTATTGGAGTAATACAGCATTGGTCACGCCTACTATCCATATAATTCCCAAAGGTGCCGACGCCATCTTTCTCTCTCGCCAAGTCCTCGCTTCAAGCTCAGGTGCAGCAAGAGCGCAATACAGCGATATTTTCCTTCTCTTGGATGCCAAATACAAGGTAAGATTATTATTATTATTTGTTAATTTATTAAACAGCAATTAGAGTCACCGTACATTACAGCTAAGCCACAGAGCCATCTATCACGATGTTAGCATGTTAGCTGCTAGCACGCACGCTATTAAATAAACGTTTTACAGTTTTATGGACAATAACTTAAGAACAGGTACGTCGGTGCAACACGAGTATTCAATTATCAACAGTATTGCTATCAGGGACAGTGCACATTAATCAACATGTCAGTTTTCATGTAAAATGTATATGAGCTAGTGTTAGCCAGAAGCTAATTTTCACCTGCATGCGGCTATACCTGTATAGGCCTGAGACCATACCTGTAGACCATGCCTGTAGGCTGTTGTTAAAAGTAGTGATATAACTATATCCATACAAAAACTGACGTATTAAGAACATACAAGACAAGTAGACATAGTACAGGAGATGGAACAATTATATGTTACATGTTGGCGGATTTTGCTGAAGAGACAACGTGTGTTTTACTCTAAATAGAGTCACGTAAATTTGCCGCAATGTGCTGTAGGTTGACTGTTTTACTAGTGGTAAATGGACATAACAAGTTAATTTGACGCACTGTTCGGTTCAACAAGTGTTTATTTGAACCATTGTACTGGGTTGACTAATTTGTGTGTTCTGCCTCCATGTATAATATAATGGAAACTTGTGGAACTATCCTCACAGTAAATTTCACAGAGTAAATTTTACTCAAACTGAGTCAATTTGAGCCCAAGACGTGAGTAAAGTTTTACTCAGTTTGAGTAAAATGTACTCAGCGAAATTTACTGTATGGTGCTTTTGTAATATTTTCTAATTGTAACACTCCTCATAATGCATGAGTTGTTGTGCCCTATATGTATCATCTTAGTAACTGTTATTATTTATTTGCCATCAGATGCAGGCTGTACGTGTTAAACACGTTGACCGGCAGAAATTCATCTGTTTTGAGGGCCAATTGACCTTCACAACTTTTTTGGAGTGTGGTGAGTGAAACATTTTGCACAGCGTGCCGTTGGTTCTCAAAATGGCGTCCGCCTTGATAGTTAGGAACCAAATGGACCCTTATTGGTCTGTAACTCTGACTGTGTACAAATGGACCCCAACGTCCATTGTACACCGTCAAGAGTTAAATTAACATTGATTTTACAATATAAATTGGGGTCCCAAAGATACAAATGCCATTAAATGGGTGCCCTTGGAATTAAAATGGTTGAGAATCACTGCTAGAGCCGTACAAATATTGTCTTATGGGGGTCCATGGCACATCTTTTCAAATGGGGGGTCTGTGGGCTAATTGTCAATTTGGGGGGTCCTTGACATGAAATGTTTGAGAACCACTGCCCTATGCAACAACATACTGGGTATCAGTTTAGGCTTTCCCTGCATGTTAATTTAAGCTGTAGGCCTACAGTACAAAGCACAATCCATTTTATTTAGGATAGAGTGAACCAATCAATGTCTTACACCCCTTCCTGACAGGCAGTGACGCGAGCGAGCGTGATTGCGAAAATTATTAAAATGTATTCGTTTCAATCAGACTATCCTGACCTGCCGCGAGCGACAGCAAACTGAGCGGCGATGTCGTTCCCCCCTCAAATATTCGCTCGCTGTGTCTCTAGTTGAGCGATTACGCGGCCGAGTCACGCCCCTAAACACTTTTTATTGGTCAAGAATCGCAGGCTGCTTTGCCCCTGTGTGCTTCCAGGTAACACACACACAGACACACCCGGACACGCGCCGCCTCATATCAGGACAGTGTCGCGCACGATTTCGTCTCCAGTTCGCACGCTCGCTGCCTGTCAGGAACCGGTGTTAAGTATGTCAATTAAGGCTGTCAATCTTCCTCATATGATCACATTTTCAGTGGCTATTTTAATATCCCATTTTATGACATTTTAATTAATACAAATTAAATAAATTGCACAACAGATTTATCAATAAGCTTGTGCAATCTTGTTTTGTCTATAGTTGCCAAGAAATTTGAAATTCCTAGTACCTTGGACTTAAAGGTCTATGATGACTCAAACACTGAAGTCGACGACGAGGCGTTTCAATTTCTTCTAAAAAAACCAGACCTGGGTGTGTTGGAGATTTGTTCACCCCAAGACTCAAATCCTGAAGGTGAGTTGCTAACATGGAGCCTTATAGCCTCATCCATACAGTCCTGGCTGCTTGAAGCCTTTTTACAACATTTCCGGGTTCCCGTTTTTTTCGCTCTGATTGGCCAGGTTATGTGACATGAGCGGCAATCGTGGGACGGCAAGTTTCTACACTGGTTAAGGGCACTCTTCGAAGTTGGTTAAGGTTAGAGTTTGTCTTAGAGCATGGCGATAGAACGCCAGGTAGTTTGCAGGCTGTTCGACGCGGAAATGGGCAAACACGCTATTGGGCGCACATGTCACATGACCTGGCCAATCAGAGCGCCGGAAACGCGGATGCGTTGTAAAAAGGCTACACGTGTCCTGGCTAACCTAAAATGTCACACAGGTACTGTGTATTTTTGTACTTTGAAATGATCTTTGTATATATGCCCAATGTAACGTGTGGATCCTTCCTAATCTAATGTGGTCTTTTTACATTACACTTGTCACAAACATTCCTATCTAATCACACTTATATGTCTACATGATTGTTAGATTCAGTGAGGACCTCTGCAAGCAACTCCAGCAGCCAAAGCTCCGTTCTCAGCTCTGGTGCAGACAATGAGGGGGAGTCTGATGACACCATCATTTTGCAGTCTAGTCCTGCTCCAAGAAACGGTGCTGACCTGACTCGTATCACTCTGGTAAGCTTTGCATATGACTGTTTGAAATGGAGATGGTGACTCTGATAAAGGGGTAGCATGGGCATTGGGGATGGCCAAGTACAATTGGGGAGAAAATGGGGGTGGGGGGGGGGTCATGGTTTACATTTGTCACCTTAACCCTTTCACTGCCGCACAACAGCAGGTTAACCCTTTCACTGCCGCACTACAGAAGGTTAACCCTTTCACTGCCGCACTACAGAAGGTTAACCCTTTACTATCACATACTGTACCACATACTGTATACCACATACTGTATACCACATACTGGTACTAGTGTGGCAGTGAAAGGGTTAAATATACTTGGCCACCAAATGACTGTCTATCCATGTGTGTCCTCCCCCCCCCCCCCTTTTTACTCCCGCTTAGATGACTGAAAAGATTCTGAGGGACACAGCTGGAGGAGAGAGGATCATTGCCGATTATGCTCGGACGAAAACCCTAACGGATACCAGAAGACGCGACATGGTGAAGATATTGGTTGCGCACATGGCAAAAGAGCATGGGTAATTATGTTATCTAAACATTACGCACCCAATACACATTTTTGGTTTTTACTAAGATCCTCCTTTTTGCAGAATTGGTAAATGATAAATGGTTATCCAAAGCGCTTTACATAGATTGTGCAGAAGGCATTGGCACAGCAATACTTTTGTTTGGATCTCATACTTGTGTATGTGTGCACTGTAGGACGAGTCCTTCAAGGCGTGTTAAAGAAGACTACGCAAAGGGCATCACTGCCTTATTCCCATACCTGGCCGATCCCCAGGGCAATTTGGGATATGTAAGTACATCAGGGAAAAGTGCAGAGAGACATTTCATCGGCGACTCAGTGCATGTGTGTTCCTGTGGGTCGCCCATCTTGCGTGTGTGTTAAAACTGCATGACAAATAAAGACTTCTAGTCTAACAATTATTATGTTTATAGGTCATTCTTGTTATATAATTTCTAGGGATGTTCGATATTGGCTTTTTTTTACCGATATCCGATATACCGATATTGTCCAACTCTTTAATTTCCAATACCGATATCAACCGATACCGATATATGCAGGGTTTCTCCCCCCCCCCCCCCCCCAAAAGGAATAATTTCAGGTAATTAACATTAGGCTACATATCTCTTGTCGTGGAATTAACACAACATTATGCATAACATTATCCAATCACATGCATGGTACATAAAACACCAACCCCATTACTCCTCACTTCTCTGGAATTGCTTAAAAGGGCTGTGCGGAGTACGATTTCAACTAAATATTTGTTAACATTTCTGTATGCTGACCATTTCTCCTAACCTCAACAATTTAAGAACCACAGATGTCCTACCTGTTGACCTTGATTTTAGCAATTCTTCAGAGAAGGGCATGTGTTAAGTTTTAAGGAGAGAAATAAACACATTTACACATGCCCATTTAAACCAAATAACTTTTTTTTTTCCTCTTTACTTCTTGTGTTTTAGGAGCAGTATTACAATCCAGTAGATGGGAGTGGGTTTCTGGCATGGAGGGTGAAATCACTTCAAAAGATAGCATCAGAGGGACAAAAGAAGAGCCGTAATGTTCAGCCACTGATCGGTATGTAATTTTGATTGTCCCAGTCCACTGTTTATCTAGCAACTGTGAAGATGGATCATTATAGTAAATGCATATCACTGGAAAGTATTGCAGCAGTATGTGTGGTTTCTACACTGTTACAGGTGGTCCAAGTTCTGGCGACAGAGCCCCCTTCTCTGAGGAAAACCAGCTAACCACAGACACCCAGTTTCGTGAGGCCAGTGCACTGATGAAGCATACAACTGATGAAGCAATCATCAAGGAGAAGATGAAACAGACCTTCACCCATCGCCAAGAAATGATGCATGACCCAATCAAGTCCTCTGAAATATTCACCACCTTTCCACGATTCCTAGACATCACAGGAATGGTATGTGGCTTGCATTAAAGTCTAACTGAAATAAAAAATGACCTTTTTAAACAATTTAGATCACATTCCTGGTCATAGGGTGAACCTATTTAATAGGGCTGTCCCTGACTAAGGATTTGGATGGTCGACTAGGATTGTTAAAAAAAAAAAAAAAAATTATATATATTTTTTTTTTTATCATTCCATTTGGGCTGTGGGGGGTGCTTAATGTCTGAAGGAGTCAACTGAAGGCTTCTTGTCCTCTGCAAAAGCATACAATTGGTCCACTGATGAAATCCTCTTTCAGTGCCTCTGTGCCTGTTTTCGTAGGCAGTTAGCCTCTGGTATGCCTGCCATTAGCGTTAGCCACGCTTCTATGCCTCTTTTCTTTTGAAAAAAATTATAATATATATATATATATATATATATATATTTTTTTATAATATTATATTCGACTAAGAGGTTGGCCAGTCGACTACGGCCCCTTTCGACCGATTAGTCGACTAATCGATTAATAGGGGTCAGCCCTACTATTTAACAATGTATGACAAAAAAATTTCAACCATGTTTTATTCCATCTTGTCTGCAGATTGAGCAGGATTTCAGTCTGATGTTTGGTGATGACATCTCTGCAAAGTTCCTGGAGAAGTGGCCTACTTTCTGCAGGCAGAAAGTCCTTGAACAAAGCCGTGGCCTCACCCAGACCGGCGACCTTCAAGACCTGCTTCAGAATGCTGAATCCACAACAGACACAATAGAACTGAACAATGGTATGCTTGAATTAAAGGAATATAATAATGGAAGGGTGAATTGTTTTTTAAACAAATGGAAACACAGCTTTTAGTCAAATGTATTTCTGATTTTTTTATTTAATTTTTTGTATTTTTAGCATGGGACAGTGAAATGTCCTCCCTCTTGCTTCTTGTCCACCTCCTGCCACCATCACCTCAGGGACGCAACAAGAGACCGGGAAAGCTCTCAGCCAGAGAAGCCATTGACTCCCTTGTGAAGTTCATAAAGGTAAGGTTACAGTTGCCTATATTATCGGCCGATATTGGCATTCAAATGTGATATAGGAAAATATCGGTAAAAAAAAAATGAATTATTCTTTTTACATTTCTATAACCAACTTTTATTTACCCAGGCAAGTAAGAACAAATTCTGATTTTATTTATTGTCAAAAGTATGCATAATGTTATGTTAATTCCACAACAAGACATATGTAATGTTAATTACCTGAAATTATTCAGTTTTTTGGGGGGGAAACCCTGCATATATCGGTATCGGTTGATATTGGTATTGGAAATTAAGAGTTGGACAATATCGGTATATCGGTAAAAAAGCCAATATCGAGCATCCCTAGTTACAGTTGAATTAAAGTATAAGAAGGATCACTGTTCTGTCTAGGGGTGCACGATATTGATTTGTTGACCCCGATATCGATACCAATAACTTTCTGCTCCTCAAGGTCGATACCGATAACCGATATATATATTTATTGTACTATAATTATAATTTTTTTTATGTATATTCCTGTAGTTTTGACCTAACCAGATTTATCATGACATGAGCGTTACTATATGAACAAAACAAAGCCAAGAGAACAGTTTTGACTCTTCAAATAAAGTGACTATTTATTTTTCCAAATAAATATAATTTGAGTCGATCACAAAATTCACAATCCGTCAATGTCATTAACAATGTGTTTCCCTGAACAACTAAAAACCAACAGGTATTGTGCTTTGTCAGTAGGGATGCTGTTCACATTTGAACCGATACGGTACCGGTACCTGTGAATCGATACCGGTACCCAACGGTACCTTTTTCGGTACTTTAGTCTCTAAAAATGTAATCTACCTACCTCAGTTGTGAGAAGAAAAAAATCCAAACTTCAAATAACCACATTTTCGACCGTTTTTGGCTTGCCTTTGCCCCGACTGCTTTGTTGTTGAATCAAGTCAAATCCTAAATAAGCATATATAGTGCGTGTGAATGTTGACATGAAAAGAAAAAAGTAAAAAAAATATATATTTTTTTTTATTATCAGAGCTGTCAATACTTTTATCGGGATGACGTCATAATTGCTGATATCGGCCTGATAATTATCGTGCATCCCTGATATTGACCTGCATGATTGAAATCATGCAAAGACCACGGTTTGCAAACCGTGACTAATTTTAATAGCAAGACTAATGAAGTTCTCTTGTCACAGACTGGGACCAGTATCCAGGGGCATTTGGACAGCATCACGGAGAGCCTTCAACCCTATCTGCTTGCTGTGGGGACCCAGAGGAGTGTGATTCACAAGTACTTCATTGTGATTGACAAACATGCAATCCCTTGTAAGTCACCAGACTCTCTTGCCTCTTTTGATGAGCTTTTCAAAGCTCATTTTGTCTTTGGTACCTCATACAACCGGGATCTGGCCAATATGTACAACTTCTTGCAAACCGCCATTTACAAGATCGATGCTGCTACAACTAATGTCAACCCCAGGGTTAAAGAGATGAGGGCTCGGATGCTGCACTGATTTCTTTTTTATACTGAGAGGATATTTTATCTCGGGCCTCTGATGCTGCACAGACTTTTGATACTGAGAAGATATTTTATCTTGAGGCCTCTGATGCTGCACAGACTTTTGATACTGAGAAGATATTTTATCTTGAGGCCTCTGATGCTCCAGTGTTTTTTGATAAGATGTTGTGTTTCATTTGCAAAAACTCTCAGGCAAATGCCAATTCACTGATGAGGCACTTAAGGATGATCCACGGACTTTGTTCAGGAAGGACACTTCGTCTTAAATGTGGTCAGCCTGGTTGTTTACATGTCTTTTGCACTTTTTCTGGGTTTCGAAAGCATCTTAAAGCACGTCATCAACCATGTGATGATCCTGGTGAAGGCCGCTCTACAGCTGAACATTTAGCTGAAAGTTATGTTGATGACTTTCCATCAGGCAGTGCCCCTTCTGACCCAGTCCTTCCAGTCCTTCTTAATAATAGTCTTGTAGACAGCTGTGCTGCAACAGTAGCTGAACTTAAAGTGGCAGGTGTAGGTGAAACAATAATCAACTCTTTGGTAACTTCAATGGAAGTGATTGTTGATGATATCCATAATCAAGCAAAACAATATGTGAAGCAGTGTCTATCTTTACAGGAACCTATCAAAAGTGAGGTTGAGTGTAAAATTGATCAGTGTTATGAAGAAATTGAAAATCCCTTTTGTATCTTAAATTCTGAAACTAAGAGAAGGCAATATTTTACAGAGAAGTGGGGAAGGGTAGACCCAGTTGAATATGTCCTTGGTACAAGATTTGATACCCTGCGCAATCGGACTACTGGAACTTATGATCAGGCTGTTGTTACTGATAAATGTGTTTATATCCCAATTTTGAAAACATTAGACTTTATTTACAAACACCCTAATATAAAAGAGATGATGCAGAGTGATTCCAGTTTAAGAGAAGATCTTCTTAATGACTTGTGTGATGGAGAGTATTTCAAGAGTCATCCTCTATTTTCAAAACAGAAGCATGCAATTCAGGTGCAGCTTTTCTATGATGATTTTGAATGCGCGAATCTGTTGGGGAGTAAAAAGGGAATACATAAATTAGGAGCAATCTATTTCACCTTGCGTAATTTTTCTCCAAAGTACAACTCAATTCTGCTTAATATTCATTTGGTCGCTTTATTCCATGCCCAAGACATTAAAACACATGGCTTTTCTAAAATACTTGCTCCACTTGTGGAAGATATTAAAATACTGGAGAAGGATGGAATTAAGGTCCCATTGTATGATCAGCCAGTGTATGGAACTATTGTCCAAGTTACAGGTGACAACCTTGGTATTCACGGTTTGTTTGGTTTCGTAGAATCATTCAGTGCCAGATATTGTTGCCGCTTTTGTCTTGCTGAGAAAGAGGACTTTCAGACGGAATTCAAAGAAGATTCACCCAAGATAGTTATGCGAACTCGAGCACTTCATGCAGAACACTGCCACACAATGGAGACTACTATTGGTCTTCCCTATGTGATGGGAGTTAAACGTTCTTGCATTCTAAATTCCTTGCAGTACTTCAATACATGTGACAATTTCTCTGTCGATATTATGCATGATATCTTGGAGGGTGTGGCACAATATGAAATGAAACTGCTAATACTACACTTGATTAAAAACTACACAACATCAAAGGAAATAGACTTGAGAATTAAGAGCTTTAACTATGGTTACCTGGAACAAAACAACAAGCCACCTGCATTGAAGTTAGTAGAGACCTCAAATGACTTGGGGTTAAATGCAATCCAATCTTGGTGTTTACTTCGCAATCTACCACTTATCTTTGGAGACTTGGTTTGTCCAAATGATCAACACTGGTATTTGCTTCTGCTGTTGCTTCAAATAGCAGATATTGTATTTTCTCCCAGGTTATCAACTGGCATTACTATTTATTTAAAACACTTGATTGCAGAGCACCACGGGTTATTCAAGCATTTGTTTCCCAACAGGAGGCTACTACCAAAGCATCATTTTATGGTGCACTATCCTACATGTATTCGTAAAATTGGACCACTTTTGCATGTCTGGTGCATGCGCTATGAAGCGAAGCATAATTTCTTTAAAAAACAACTAAAAAGCTTCAAAAATATAACTAAAACGTTGGCAAAGAAACACCAAAGTCAAGTAGCATACAATTGGCAGACATTTGATCCCAACAGACTGGTGCTTGGTCCAAGTAAAATGGTAGCATTAAATGTGATGGACAGAGGCTGTGAGATAGCGGAGACTCTTCAGGTACCAAGTGACACCAAGGTGTTAAATGTTAGATGGGCCAAACACCATGGAAATATGTATCGTCCAGGTTTAGTTGTTTGCCTTAAAGTTCTTAGTGAGGTTCCAGTTTTTCACAAAATCCACCGTGTTGTTCTTAAAGATGAGAGGTTACTGTTGTTTACATTTGCACTACAAACCGTGTCTCTGGATGACCATTTTTATGCATTTAAAGTTGTGTGTACTACAGATGGACCTCATGTAGTTGATGTCAAAGAGCTTTTGTTTTACAAAGCATTCGATATACAGATGTCATACAGTGATGACGATTCAAGCTCATTTATTGTTCCATACTGTTTCCTGTGATTTAAAAAAGGAAAAGAGAAAATCACTAAGCTCTTGAACTATTGCACTGGGGATGAACACTATTAGTTTTCTTTTATTTCTTTGGGGTGAACAGATGCTGCTGTCACTTTATATAGAGGCCAAAATGTAATTGATCGATTACTCTCCCCATGAAGCCTTAATTGAAGTCATGGTGATTTCTTTTTGTTGCATTCCTGAGCCAATAATTTGATGACTGGCTTGAATTATTGGCTCAGGAATGCGACAAACAAACAAATCTCCATGAATTCAAGGATTCATGGGGTGTGTAATTGGTAGATTTCTTTTTTTGGGTGAGCTATCCCTTTTTAAAAGGGTGTACAGATGCTGCTGTCACTTTACAGAGGCCAAAATGTAATTGATCGATTACTCTCCCCATGAAGCCTTAATTGAAGTCATGGTGATTTCTTTTTGTTGCATTCCTGAGCCAATAATTTGATGACTGGCTTGAATTATTGGCTCAGGAATGCGACAAACAAACAAATCTCCATGAATTCAAGGATTCATGGGGTGTGTAATTGGTAGATTTCTTTTTTTGGGTGAGCTATCCCTTTTTAAAAGGGTGTACAGATGCTGCTGTCACTTTACAGAGGCCAAAATGTAATTGATCGATTACTCTCCCCATGAAGCCTTAATTGAAGTCATGGTGATTTCTTTTTGTTGCATTCCTGAGCCAATAATTTGATGACTGGCTTGAATTATTGGCTCAGGAATGCGACAAACAAACAAATCTCCATGAATTCAAGGATTCATGGGGTGTGTAATTGGTAGATTTCTTTTTTTGGGTGAGCTATCCCTTTTTAAAAGGGTGTACAGATGCTGCTGTCACTTTACAGAGGCCAAAATGTAATTGATCGATTACTCTCCCCATGAAGCCTTAATTGAAGTCATGGTGATTTCTTTTTGTTGCATTCCTGAGCCAATAATTTGATGACTGGCTTGAATTATTGGCTCAGGAATGCGACAAACAAACAAATCTCCATGAATTCAAGGATTCATGGGGTGTGTAATTTGTAGATTTCTTTTTTTGGGTGAGCTATCCCTTTTTAAAAGGGTGTACAGATGCTGCTGTCACTTTACAGAGGCCAAAATGTAATTGATCGATTACTCTCCCCATGAAGCCTTAATTGAAGTCATGGTGATTTCTTTTTGTTGCATTCCTGAGCCAATAATTTGATGACTGGCTTGAATTATTGGCTCAGGAATGCGACAAACAAACAAATCTCCATGAATTCAAGGATTCATGGGGTGTGTAATTGGTAGATTTCTTTTTTTGGGTGAGCTATCCCTTTTTAAAAGGGTGCAGATGCTGCTGTCACTTTACAGAGGCCAAAATGTAATTGTCTTTTATTTATGACCTTTTTTCTATCGATTACTCTCCCCATGAAGCCTTGAAGTCATGGTGATTTTTGTATATAATGGAGTTGTTTGCAGAGGGGCTCACTGAATCTAACAATCACGTAGACATATACCAAGTGTGATTAGCAAGAGAGGAATGTTTGACAAGTGTAATGTAAAAAGATTAGGAAGGATCCACACCAAGCAAGTTCTTCCTCAGACGTGTTTTTTTTTTTTTTTTTACTATGTTACATTACATTGGGCGTATAGAAACAAAGATCATTTCAAAGTACAAACATATACAGTACCTGTGTGACATTTTGGATGAGGCTAGGCTCCATGTTAATAAGCAACTTGGGGTGAACAAATCTCCAACACACCCATGTCTGGTTTCTTTAACTGAAACGCCTCCTTGTCGACTTCAGTGTTTTAAGTCATCATAGACCTTTAAGTCCAAGGTACTAGGAATTTCAAATTTCTTGGCAACTGAAAACAAAGATTGCACAAGCTTATTGATGAATCTTATTTTATTAATGACCTTTTTTTCTTTCTATCGATCGCCCCTTGAAGTCATGATTCTCACACGCTGTTGTAAAACTGTTTGCATCCCAACTGAAACGCCTCCTTGTCGACTTCAGTGTTTTAAGTCATCATAGACCTTTAAGTCCAAGGTACTAGGAATTTCAAATTTCTTGGCAACTGAAAACAAAGATTGCACAAGCTTATTGATGAATCTTATTTTATTAATTTTTTTTTCTATCGATTGCCCCTTGAAGTCATGATTCTCACACGCTGTTGTAAAACTGTTTGCATCCCAAAGGATATGCCTGCATGTTGCAAATAAAAGTGCATTGTTAAATACTGATTTCTGCTTTGCCCCCGTTTATTTTAAATGTATTATTCCAGAGTAAATTATTATTTAATTCTATATTGAGTGAAATATGATATTCTATATCGAGTGAAATCTATTCTATATTGAGTGAACTACAACTCCATATTGAGGGAATTACAACTCTATATTGATTAAAATACCACTCTATATTGAGTGAAATATGATATTCTATATCGAGTGAAATCTATTCTATATTGAGTGAACTACAACTCCATATTGAGGGAATTACAACTCTATATTGATTAAAATACCACTCTATATTGAGTGAAATATAACTTTAAGTATCTCTATATTGAGTGAAATATAACTTAAAATATCTCTATATTGAGTGAAATATAACTCTATTGAGTGAAAATATAACTCTATATTGATTAAAATACCACTCTATATTGAGTGAAATATAACTTAAAATATCTCTATATTGAGTGAAAAATAACTCTATAGATGTTAGAGTTGTTTTTACTTTATGCTAAATGGAGTAAGTTGGTATTTTGTAGAGTTAAATGTTAACACTAAATGGAGTAGAAATAACTCTGAAGATTTAACTCTGTGACAAGAATCATTTTCACTCTATCTGGAGTCGGAGCCAATACTGTCTTTTTGGGAGTAAAATTTTACTCAATTTGAGTAAATTTGACTCTGCGAATTTTCCTGTGTAGGTTTTAGTGAGTTTTGCCTTACCTTCACGTGGGGTATGTCTGGAAGTGTTGCATTAATTTATTTAAAAAGTTTTGGACGTCATGGTGTTTTTTTGTTTTGTTCTTGATTTATTGTGATGTTTCTTCTTGACTTGTTTAAAGAAGACGTGTCCGGCCCATGGGGACATTAAAGGGGAGATGAAGCATTGAACAATGTGATCCTAGTTTGTTTGTTGTGTACCTTGTGTAAGACAGGGTCTTATAATAAAATGTGAAACCCTGCTTATTTGTCTGAAAAATCAAATATAATTTCCCTGTTTTTGCCATGGGCGGCACCATTTTAGATGGTGACGTCACTGTGTTGGTTTGGTGTATACACTGCTGGTTAGCTGCCTATAGTAAACATGGATTGTCGGGTCAGTCAGTAAATAAAATGTTGCCTACCAAACAACGGGACCGCGTGGTTCTTTTTGTATTGCTCCTGGCTGTTCAAACAAATTTTACCGTGTGAAAGTGAGAGGAAAGTTGGTTCATTTCCACAAACTACCAGTGAAAAAAACAGTGTTGTTGGCACGTTGGCTGGCTGCACTGAGGCGGCGCGATCAGCCTGTTGGACAGGGAATGAAGATCTGCAGCGAACACTTCATTGCCTCGGATTATGTTGTTGTTGTTGTTGTTGTTGTTGTTGTTGTTGTTGTTGTTGTTGTTGTTGTTGTTGTCCAGAAGACCACTAATCAGCTGAAGCCCGATGCGGTTCCCTCGGTCTTCGACAGACAGACAGTTCAGCGTCGCGGAGCATTTAGCCTGCTGGCTACCTAGCTCCAGTTCAACCAGCGTCGCGGGGCATTTAGCTACCTGGCTACCTAGCTCCAGTTCAACCAGCGGCGCAGGCATTTAGCTACCTGGCTACCTAGCCGGGATTCAAAGCCAACTAGCCGGCTAACCCAGCTTGCTAAATGCTGCATGTAGCTAGTTAGCTGAACCGTAGCTAGGTAGCCAGCAGGCTAAATGCCCTGTGACGCTGGTTGAACTGGAGCTAGGTAGCCAGGTAGCTAAATGCCCCGCGACGCTGGTTGAACTGGAGCTAGGTAGCCATGTAGCTAAATGCCCCGCAACGCTGGTTGAACTGGAGCTAGGTAGCCAGGTAGCTAAATGCCCCACGACGCTGAACTGCCTGCGCCGGTCTGTCTGTCGAAGACTGAGGGAACCGCATTGGGCTTCAGCTGATTAGTGGTCTTCTGGACAACAACAACAACATAATCCGAGGCAATGAAGTGTTCGCTGCAGATCTTCATTCCCTGTCCCGCCTCAGTGCAGCCAGCCAACGTGCCAACAACACTGTTTTTTTCACTGGTAGTTTGTGGAAATGAACCAACTTTCCTCTCTCTTTCACACGGTAAAATTTGTTTGAACAGCCAGGAGCAATACAAAAAGAACCACCGCGGTCCCGTTGGTAGGCAACATTTTATTTACTGACTGACCCGACAATCCATGTTTACTATAGGCAGCTAACCAGCAGTGTATATACACCAAACCAACACCGTGACGTCAGCAACAAAATGGCGGCGCACATGTTCATAAATGCTACATAAATGGACATAACAAATATCTTTTTCTTAGAAACGCCTTATTTTTATAACGTGATTTTTCTGTGGTTTATCTAAATACTAATTTGATGCTACTGTTTATATCGCTATGCTTCATCTCCCCTTTAACGTGTGTTGTCGGGCCTTACAAATACATTTGATTTGATTTGATTTAGTACAATAGTGAGTAGAGAGAAGTAGTACTGTACCAGTTACTATGTGTAGTACTGTACTGTAACAGTTACTATGTGTAGTACTGTACCAGTTACTATGTGTAGTACTATACCGGTTAATATTTGTAGTACCAGTTACTATGTGTAGTACTGTACCAGTGGCCTCAGGCCCACTCCTATCCAAGCTCCGGGAGGGTCATCAAAGAGAAGCCGCCTATTCTCGGTCCTCGCTCCACAATGGTGGAACGAAATTCCCACCACAGTTAGGACAGCCGAATCCCGACCAATCTTTCACTGTCGACTAAAAACACACTTCTTAAAAAAGATTAAATAAAAAATTCAAGAAAAACACTTAACCTTCTTACTCTCCTATTAGTATAGGAGAGTAAGAAGGTTAGTCTTTTTCTTCTCCTACTATACAAATATGTCTTATGTCTATGCACTCAATACTGCAGCACCCAAGTTTCAGCACTGTTTGTTGATCATTGTTACTCAGCTGAAAGAGTTGTAGGCTACCCTTCTTGCTGACTTGTCCTACAGAACTTGTAAGTCGCTTTGGATAAAAGCGTCAGGCCATCAGCTAAATGACTAAATGTATGTGTATTGTGTAGTACCAGTTACTACTGTATGTATAGTACTATACTGGGTACTATGTGTAGCAGTGGCGTTGCGCAATATTTCGGGGCGCCCCCGCAGGTCGGACCATGGGGCCCCGCCCACTCCCCTAAATCAATAATAAAGTGACATGGGATAGACATTGCGGCCACTTAAAGCTTTTTTTTTTTTTTAAGTTTTTCTTTTCAGGCATCATTCATTGACAAATACAAGTGGCTTTGTATTTTTCGTAACATAAAGGTATTGTAGAACGTTATAGCCATATCATAATTTGAGTTCACACAACGGAACGGTTCACATAACATAATTCTGTATAAAAGAAAAGTAGCCTACAAAAAAAAAACACATCCTATATAGGCTACATAGTAGAGGATGCAGTCGGGGGCTGCTTTCTATTGTAGTAGGCCTATTATTTTATACGAGCACGTCTCCTGGCATTCTTCTGCGCAAAGTCAAATACTCTAGACTGCGCGCGCGTCGGCTCTCAATACTAGAAACATTAATAATAATAATCATAATCATAATCATAATCATAATAATAATAGCTTCATTTTATATTGCGCCTTTCAAAAGACCCAAGGTCGCTTTACATAGGGGGGGGAAATAACAAAAGTAACAAACATAGTTGACAGACACAACATCATTTTGTATGGCTGTTCGGTGACAGCTGCACTGTATCCATGTCCCCTACCACTGCACTTTACTGTCTTATTGTTGTCTCACTGTTCTGTCCTGTTTTGCACTTATTTATTTATCATTATTATCTTATGTTGTTCCTATTTGTGAAAAAATCAATCATGCACTGAAACGTCAAATCACGTTCCATTTGTACCTGTACAATATGGTGAATAAATAAATCTGAATTTGAATCTGAACCGTCTGCCCATCACCTCCACCA
Source organism: Notolepis coatsorum (assembly GCF_963971535.1). Taxonomy (NCBI): domain Eukaryota; kingdom Metazoa; phylum Chordata; class Actinopteri; order Aulopiformes; family Paralepididae; genus Notolepis; species Notolepis coatsorum. Next base: position 60,243,212 of record NC_140175.1, on the reverse strand, counting down.
AGCGTGGAGAATAGGAATAAATTATTGGCAGGGTCTCTCTAAAAAGATTAAAGAACACGAATTCTCTCACTCTCATTTGGCAGCATGTGTCGTTTATGATACGCGGAAACATAATCTGACCATTGACGCGCAAATATCATCTGATAGTTTAAGAGAGAGTTGGGGTTTTGGACCGAGGTCCTAACCAGAATAACTGATGTTAGTACACTAAAACACTGACCTCTTGCAACTCTGCTTCCCGGAGTCAGTGAGAGAAAATAGGTGATATAGATAATGGTAATTTCTTATCTACCATAGAACTTATGCCGCGTTATGCGCACAATTTAAACCATGTACTAAAAAATGTACGGATTAGATTCCAATTCCAATGTAACCTGTAGCCTACTCGTACTGGTTATGGCGAATAAAACTTTTATTATTCTAACCTCCTGTCTCGGCAGCTGTAGTGTGGCTGGGGGCCTGGCTGGGCTGTGTGTCTGCTGTCTGCCTGGACTCGGAGCTGACCGGGGGGTTGCTAGCGGTGGCCGGGCTGGGTGAAGAGCTTACTGCCGATGCATCTTTTTCAGTAACGTTAGAGTCAGTCTACCTTTGCTGCCTGCTGGAACATTGATGTTATTTTTGGTAGCTTTGCCGTCTCCTGTTCGGCTTTCGCTCTCATCTTGTTTTTCTGAGCACCGCTTGGATATTTGCGCTTCATTTTTACAGGCGCTTCCCGCTTTGTTTTGAACGCTGCCCAGCCTGCCAATGAACATTAGTTATCAGCCGGCTAGCCCTATCGCAGGTGAGCAAATAATTATAGTGATACACTGTTGTACTACAGCGCACACATGACGGGGTGCCTAGCAACATAGCAGGAAGGTGGGCCCCCGCCCTCTGCGCCCTGTTCCCGCGTTACGAAATCTAAGAGGATAGCCTACAGTGGGGGCGGGGCCCCCTAAGCTCCGGGGCTCCCCTACGCCACTGATGTCTAGTACTGTACCAGTTACTATGTGTAGTACTGTACCAGTTACTATGTGTAGTACTATACCTCACCCGCACCAAGCCCTGGCAGCACATCACCCCCACCCTCATCCACCTCCATTGGCTCCCGGTCAAGGCCTGTATATAATATAAGATCCTCTGGAACTCTCTCCCAGCTGAGATCCTCTCTGCCACGTCCTTGGACTGGAAACAGTTCTGAAAACCCACCTGTTCACAAAGGCCTACAGCCTCTAGTCGTCTCCCTGTCCTTTATTGTTATTATTATTTATTTTGTTATTCTTTATGTATTATTTTTGTTGCCTTGTAAAGCGTCCTTGGTTTTCTTGAAAGGCACTCTATAAATCCAAGTTATTATTATTTGTATTATTACAGTCATAGACAGAATGGTGAATGTCAGCGACAGCAAATCATTATTTAAATGTGTCCTCTTCTAGTTAACTTGATAAACCTCATTTGGATGAGGCCCTACAATAACAAAGTGTCTGTTATTATAAATGGTATATTGTATTTCTATATATTTTTGCAGCCCCACTCCAAATCATCTGTGTGTAGAACCCGCCCCTACCCCCAGATTGAAACGTCAGTATCAGACCTAAATCTCAGCTAAGGAGGAATTAAATTAAATATAAAGGTTAGAGTGGAGTAGTAAGTCACAACATGTGGCTCTTCTTTTATAATTCAGGCTACAGTAAACACACAGTGGCTCTTCTTCTGTGATTCAGGCTACAGTAAACACACAGTGGCCCTTCTTCTGTGATTCAGGCTACAGTAAACACACAGTGGCTCTTCTTCTGTGATTCAGGCAGTGGAGGCTGCTGACCAAATTTTTAGGTGAAGCACAAATTATTATATTTTATATATAAAATTATATTTTTTAAAACATCCCCCACTGTGTGTCAGTGGTCAGTGGACACAGATGAAAACATATTAACATTAGGTGACAGCGCACCTGACCAGATGAAAACATATTAGGTGACAGCGCACCTGACCAGATGAAATCATATTAGGTGACAGCGCACCTGACCAGATGAAATCATATTAGGTGACAGCGCACCTGACCAGATCAAAACATATTAGGTGACAGCGCACCTGATCAGATCAAAACATATTAGGTGACAGCGCACCTGACCAGATCAAAACATATTAGGTGAAGGTGACAAGGAAGCCACAGACTCATACCCCCCCGACACTCAACTAACCACCTCGGACAGTCCTTCATACCAGTGGCCATCAGGCTCCACAACAGTGGGCAGGGACTGCTGCCAGACATCGACCTAGAACTAATAGGAACCCAAGTAGGACAATAACACTACCTTATGCATACTGCACCTTATGTGGATACTGTGATACTGTGAATAATGAATAATGTATATTTCAGTTAGTTAGATAGTAAATTATAACACTACCTTATGCATACTGCATGTAGGTGCCTAAATGCCTAGTCTGGTAATTAAGAGTAATTTCAGTTAATAGCAGTTAATAGAAAAGCATTTTGGCCTTGTATTTCATAGGATAAATAGATGGATATTATTATTATAGAAGTTAAAATGTTTTCTTTGTTGTTAGTTTGTTTCTTACAGGATATTTGGCTGATAGGCCGAGGGACTTTTAGTTTGACAGGATAACGGTGATGTCATTGATTACTGTCAGCTGCGGCAAGGTGACAGCTTTTGGTTTAGAAAGAAAACAACGCAGATTTTACCGGTGTTCAGGCCAAGTGATGAGAGAGTGGAGCCAGACAGTTTTTAGACCTCTCTCTCTGGATAAACTTTGTTAATCTCGCTGCTCTATATATAATTAGGAAACAAGAACGTGTAAACCCGAGTTGGACATTAAATAGTTGATACTACTTCGTGGTCGGTGCTTTCTTGTGCGTGGATATGGAACGGGAGGATTCAAAGTTTGAGAGCGTCTGAAGCTTACGGCATCAACAAGTTTCGGATACTACACTGCACCTTGTGTGACACTGTGAATACTGTGAAAATATATATTTCAGTTAGTTAGATAGTAAATTATATTGACATTTGTTTACACTGCTTGTGTTGTTTTGACTACCTGTACCCCCCCCCCTTCCCCCATGCTGCTATGATGACTGAATTTCCCCAAGGGGATCAATAAAGGAATATCTTATCTTATCTTAAAAGGAAATATGAAATTACCTACCTGGGTTCCATCCTATAGAGGCAAATCTTTCCTGTGACAAAATAAGATCCAATGTAATAAAACTAAGTCAACCAACAAACTCGATTCCTGTACCGGATCTCCTCTCTGGTAAACAAGAATACCTTGAAGACTCTAATAGGAGCACTCATTCAAGGGTACTACGACTATGCTTGCACCTCATGGTACCAAAGCACCTCAAAGGCACTAAAAACAAGATTACAAACATCACAAAACAAACTGGTCAGACTACTGCTTGACCTTACTCCTAAAACCCACCTCACCCCTGCCCACTTTGACAACCTAGGATGGCTTAGAGTAGACGACAGAGTACAGCAACTTGCAATGGGCCTGGTCTACAAGATACACTACACCACTAAGATACCCATGTGCATGTCGAAATACTTCCCAAAGGTCAGTGAATACCACGACCACAACACCAGAGGGAGTTCCACAAATCATGTTCAACCCAGATAAAATCATTTAAAAGGTTAAAAAAATATATATATAATAATTATAACTTTTTTTTTTAATAAAAGAAAAATCGTCATAACTTAGAAATGAGATTGCATAGGTCTATCAATTGATATCGCGATTCTGTTTTGATTAATTGCCCAGCCCTACTGTGTACAGTAAGTTAGCATGGTGATCATCATTGTGATGTAGGCTAAGCTAAAAGGCTAACAAATTGGCTAGCTACTGTTAGCATACAAGCTTTTACAAACACTGTACTTACTTTTTCATCCACAACTTTTTTTCTGATCCAGATGCATAAGTCCACTTCTTCATGTTGCTCAGTTGCTGGTTTATACTTCGGTCCTAATGTTGGCGCAAAGTTTAATTTAGCCTACTGTGTTACAGCTGTACAGCTTACTAAACTATCCTTGCTCTTTTAATGCTGCACACAGTCAAAACAGTCCAGCTGCAGCTCCGTAGGTTAGGTTTAGCTGGGGCCAATCTCAAGTTTCTCAAGTTTCTTTATTAGTTGTCATACAGAAGTACAGAATACTTTTATACAAAATGCTTCTTTCTGTTACATTTTGTATAAAAGTATTCTGTACTTCTGTATGACAACTAATAAAGAAACTTGAGAAACTTGAGATTGGCCCCAGCTAAACCTAACCTATGGAACTGCAGCTGGACCCGTTTTGACTGTGCAATGCAGCAATCTGATTGGATTTGAAGGTTGTCAATCATTCAACCTCCGTGTATTGGATTGCAAGGCTGTCAATCATTCAATCCCCCAATCAATGGCAAGAGTTTAAATGCACAGACCGTGCTTAGATGACGTTAATAGCCTATTTTGATTGGCTATTATTTATTATTTATTTAATCCTGGGTCAACCTGTGCAGCCATCTGCACGGATATTTACTGCAGTGCCAGGCCTGCTCAGAGCTGTAAATGTTTGCCATTTTTGAGGAAAACATTTCTAATAAAAAGAAAATTATAATATTAAAAAAAAAATATATATATATATATATATATATGTAAATTAATAATAATTATGAATTATGAGTGAATTTGTGTTTCACGTGTTGTCATAGAGAAACCTCGCTCTTCAAACAGTTTCTCTTCTGTAATTCATGCTACAGTAAACCCACAATGGCTATTCCTGACTCATCATCATCTTTGACAAGGTATTTTCATTTACTTTCTTGTCATTCTATTTAGCCTTCCCCGCTGCGACCGTGCTCTTTCCCCAACCCCCCCCACCCCCCACCCCCCCCCCCACACCCCCACCCACCATTACTCCCCAAGTCC